>NC_143237.1:4869620-5474870 GCF_009617815.1 Ciona robusta
TGGGCGTTTTATGTGTCCTTGCTGGGCAAGACACTTAACGGCAATGACACCAACCCAGTGGTCACTAATGGGTTGTCTAGCTATCAGCCATACCACGGATATCTCTATTAGGCAGTGGCCATACATAAAAAAATTAAAAAAAATAAAGAAAAATAACCATCCACAAAGTAACGTACATGGTAACTCGTAAGCTGAAACGAGGTGTTAAACCCGTGTGATAACGACTGTCGTTTTCCGGCCACGCGAGGATAAAATAAGTTATATCTTATTTTACACCACGCGGTTAGAGCAATTGCAGTTAAATGTCTTGCCCAAGGATATATACGTCCACGATGGCAGCAGTGAAACGACTTAAACCCACCCTGCCGCGGCGCCATATATGTTTGGATTTGACGTAATAAGCAAACTCAGGCCTGAATTCTAGTTCACCAGAGTTCCTCGTGGTTAGTTCATCGTTCATATAGAATATAAAAGTAGTAGGGTGGGGGAATATGGGACACCATTATATTTTCTCTTCTCATTTGGTGGTAAACAAAGAATATTCAAAGAATTATAAAACCATACCATAACGACCACCATAGACCGCTGGTGATTGTTTAAAACCAATCAGTATATTTGGATAATATCTGCTAAAGGTGGCCCGTCTTCCCCCATACTACTATATTATATATAGCATATGTGGTCACTAGGATGATGGTTTGCTTTACTCCACAAACAAAATATGCATATAGGAAAATTGGAATTATAGTACAATGGGGGAAGATAGGACACTTAAGCACATATTAAATAATATTTCCAAAATCAAAATAGATGTACTATCATTCCTTTATTAATTGACAACAATTTAATAAAATATAATAAAACACACGAGGAGTTATTTAGCGATCCGCACAACAGGTGAAATTTTATAAATTCGAAAACACACAGGATAAGATGGGACAGTTTAAAATCATTGTTAATTTTGAATAATAAGTGTATTTATAATTGGGTATATACGTAAATAACACGAAATAATACTGAACGCTTTGAAAATTAAGTCTAAACAATCTTTTTCTTGCCCTACTGCTATAGTTTTTACATGTTAATTATACAGTGTATTATTGCATAACAATTGGTATTGTTTGAACGACAATGGGTAATGTTCGAACATCAATGGGTAAATATTGTATCCTACAAATGTATATGAACTTGTAATAACAGATAATTGATAAAAACTATTAATAATGTTTTTGTTTTTGCTACAAATTGGGTATTACTACTCTGTTTTTGGCACAAGCCACTTCTTATTAATTATCACCAAGTGCAAATGACCAAATTTCAAATATATTTTCAAAATATTACAGTAGCAGTTTTCTGCAACTTGTAGTTAACCTGCCGAGTTTAACAGGCTGTGCTAGTTTCTTTGCCATGTTAACTTTATATATATAACATTAAACCGATATTTTTTTGGTTGTTTTTTTTATCTCAAATTAAAGTCATATTGAACCCTGCCTATTTTCTTTATGCTTATATATCTCAGTGTTTTTTTTTACAAAACTAAAACTAGTTTTATGAGACAAAATCAAACTGTACGAAATATTCAAGGTTGTTTTATGAAGCTATGAAACTAGTTTAATCGTTCGCACACGCAAACTAAAAATATTCATTGACTTTACTATGATTTAGCGTGCATTAAAAAATAGCACCTTACTATTTCGCATTTTTTACCTGTTCAAAGTATACTGTTTCTATTTTACATATCTTTTTAATATTTAAAAACAGTAATCTGCTTTGACGGGCGTTTTATAAAGTCGTGATAATACTGTCGAATAATTCTGTAACCTTATTTTCCGGATTATCATTAAATGGGGGTCCGTAAAAAGAAAATTATAAAAAAGTCTCGTCCGACAAAGTGTCCCATCTTCCCCCACCCTACTATATAATTTTACCTATTGGCTCTGTTCACGCTTTGACTATTCTGTTTGTGTTGATTGTCAGTTCGATCAAAAATTCCATCGCTGTGTCTTACTCGTGATCTTGAAATATATTCATCTGAATAAACTACCTGGTGAATACCTTGCATTTTATCGTAGTTTTTCTTGAGGTTCCAACCTCAGGTAGAGCTATAATAGTGTCCTTCCAACATAAGCCTGTAAAAACATGACACAAGAGCATGTGGTGGTTAAACAACATTATGCCATCTACCTTGCTTTAAGTATACTTCATTAGACTATTCAAATATACTATACCAACAATAACGACTGCTGGTTTTTGAGCACGTTAGTGGTCATATAGATCCGATTTAAAACCGCACGATGAGCGATTAATTAACGATTACTTTCCTAATGCACTTTACATAGTGGAACGGCACGCGTGTTGTATCCACACAACGATTCACGACTGAATCAAACTATTAGCATTTAAGTGGGGACGCATTAAATGCACTACTCTTATTCCGTATTATCATTAATCGCAATTGAAACTTTATTTTTAATTCAACATCTTATGCTTAATATTAACTTCTAACATTACCTGATTACTGCGTGATTACAGTTGGTTAAAATTCATGAAAACAAACGTTTTTAAGCGACGACAACGTTAACTAGTGTAAGTTTACATTAAATCCATGGTACAGGAGTTGTACAATACGTATTTACACATATTCTTCACCAATCACTCAATCCTCATACGTCATAAGTTTCATTAGTTATAATACATGTATAAATACATTCTGCCTACTGCTCCACAGTCACCAATGGCGACTAGAACCCGTTTTGTTGGTTACTTCAGATTTGTTTTTGATCGAGACCAGTCGACCGTTGTTGTAAAAGGATTAGATAATATAGCAGGGTGGGGGTAGTTGGGACACCTTTTCACTTTGTTTTCTATTTTTTATTTGGTAGTAAACAAAGAACATTTAATGAATTATAAAACCGTACCTTCACGACTTCCACAGACCGTTGTTAATTGTTTAAAACACGATCAGGCTATTTGGATATTATGTGTTAAAGGTGTCCCATCTTCCCCGACTCTACTATCTTATGCTAATTAGTTTAAAACGTGCTTATTCATTAGATCTGTGATCTCTTGCATTTTACAGCATTTGTATTGAAAACAAGAGATCACAGATCTAATGAATGAACACGTTTTAAACCAATTAGCATAAGATAGTAGAGTCGGGGAAGATGGGACACCTGTAACACATATTATTCAAATAGCCTGATCTTGTTTTAAACAATTAACAACGGTCTGTGGAAGTCGTGAAGATACGGTTTAATAATTTATTAAATGTTCTTTGTTTACTACCAAATGAAAAGAGAAAACAAAATGAAAAGGTGTCCCATCTACCCCCACCCTGCTATATTAGTTAATGATTTTACTACAACGGTCGACTGGGCTCGATCAAAAACAAATCTGAAGTAACCAACAAAACGGGTTCTAGTCGCCATTGGTGACTGTGGAGCAGTAGGCAGAATGTATTTATACATGTATTATAACTAATGAAACTTATGACGTATGAGGATTGAGTGATTGGTAAAGAATATGTGTAAATACGCTTTGTACAACTCCTGTACCATGTGTTTATTGTAAACTTACACTAAAAACGTTTGTTTTCATGAATTTTGACAAACCGTAATCACGCAGTAATTAGGTAATGTTAGAAGTTAATATTAATCATATAATGTTGAATTAAAAATACTGTTTCAATTACGATTAATGATAATACGGTATAAGAGTAGTGCATTTAATGCGTCCCCACTTAAATGCTAATAGTTTGATTAAGCCGTGAATCGTTGTGTGGATATGACGCGTGCCGTCGTTCCCCGCCAAACTCCAGACAGTGTTTCCGTTATGTAAAGTGCATGAGGAAAGTAATCGTTAATTAATCGCTCATCGTGCGGTTTTAAATCTGAAAATTCAGTCTAGAAATTATAAATATATATTACGATTTGATTTCAATCAAGAGATTAAAGGAAAATGATAGAATTAAGAATTAGGATAAGTGCGGAAAATAATCGCCCTATCAGCAACAACAACAACAAAGCCAAGAACAACTGTTCGACGAAAAAGGATCTATATGACCACTAACGTGTTCAATAATGTATAGTTTTCATCTCAGCGTTATTGCAAGGATATAAGTGACTAGTGACTGTTAGTCTGTCCAACGTTTATTTTGGCGAATGTGCACACTCATCCAGATTTGGTAACACAGGGCAAATGGCAAGAACAGACTGGTGCGGTGGCGTTTCGTCGGAGGCTCGCACGCATCAGCGACACCTAGCAACTTGTGGAATTACAAATAAGCTACCTCACAGCATAGTTCTTTAGGTTGTTTTATATATTTATTCTAATGATAGAGGCACGTTATTATTATAAAATTGATATGGTATAAAGTGATTTACTCAGCTAATTATATAAAAAAAAATAGTTTAACCACTTTAATAAATATTTTAAATGAAACAAAACAAAAAAATATACATAAATATAACTAAGGATTTAATAAATCTTATTTTATATACATTACATCAGCGTTACATGTGAAATGTGAACATGTCAATCATATACCTAAAAGTCGAATTCATGCACAGACAAGTCATCAGTTTCAATGTCACTATCAATCTCTGTTGAATTAACAGCAGATGGGATAGTTAAGAGCATTCTGCTTTGTTTCTTTAGTTCAGTTTTTTCTCTTTTTTCTTGTGATGCTTCTAATGAATCTTTAACTATTGTTGATTCTGACAGCATCGTAGTTGTCAAGGTAGCAGCACCTACATCATCTATTGCATCATGAAAATCCTTAGAAGGAACCGGCAATCTTTCATTTTGTTCTTTATTGTTTGTCCCCAGTGGTTCAACCATAATAACATTGTTAGCTGTGTGTTGCATTTCAGAGAATGATTCATGACCTGGATCAAGGTCTTCAATTTGAAGGTCTGTTCTTTCTGATATACTGTTATTTTCCCTTGAATCATGAACTTTCGGTGAACGAGCCTCCTTCCATTGCCGAAATTTCTCTTTTCTTGAGTTTCCAATAGAAACCTCCCCAATACTAACATCATCTTCTTTGTATGGGTATTTTGATCTTGTAGCTTTCTTGGGCGATTCATATTCATAAACTGACATCTCATGCTTCTTTTCAACCTTAGCATATGGCCAAAATGACTTGCGTTGCCTCTCCATTGGGTTGTATTGTCCTTCACTTATTTCATCAGCATCGCTTTCAATGTTAATTTGAGGTGTGTCTTTCAATGTACTTTCCATACTATCGCACAGACCTAGTTCAATAAAGTTCTTAATTTTTTCTGGGGCCTTTATTGGCCTTTTCCTTGGTCGCATTTCACCGTGGCTGATAAGCAGTTGTCCTTCAGATATTGTGGCATCTGCATGATGTATATTACTTTCATCACTACTGACTGACTCATCTGACTCTGAGATAATTACAGATTTTTCGATGGGAACTGGAGTCAATGTACGCACCACAAGCTCTTCTAAATCTGGTTCATATGAACTTGGTTTCAGTGGTTTGAACATTTTTTTCTCCTCAAAATTTGTATCTTCAGGAAGTGGGAGGACTACCCCATTCCAGTTATCAAGTTGTATTGGTTCGATTGGTTCGGAAGCCTCACTAACAGATTGCCTAAGTACTGGTTCATACTCCACACAGGGAGTAGGCGGAGGTGTAACATCAGGTGTGGAAACAATGTTAATCTTTGGCATTTCTTCTTCAACTATACTTTCTGATGATGGAACTGAAACAGGAGACTGTGGTACCTCATGTATTGATTCACTCATTGAAGCCTCAGGAGTTATAGATGGAGTGTGAATAATCATTGCTTTCATTGGTGACATGTGTTCATGTGTATTTGGTGAATGATGATGAGGAAGCGGTGAGTGAGGAGGTGAGGGGGCGGGTGTCACAGGAACTACTGGGATTCTTGGTTGGGTTGGAGTTTGGTCAACAGATTCATTTTGAGATATTGCTTGTTCAGAAGAAGGTTCCTTCTTGGTTGTCATAGTCCTGATCATGTCGCGTATTTCTTCTTCTATCAGATTTTGTAATAAGGGTCTGTCTATCTCTCTACCTGGGTCAACCAAATATTTAATAGGTTTATCCAGAAAATTTTCACAAAAGGAAGCTTCAGTACCTTGTGGTTTGGGCTTATATAGTTCGTGTAAAATTCTTGCCATTATTTCTTGTTCCACCCAATGTTTTGTATAATTTTCAGCCTCTTCTTGAGATATTCTCTCAGCTAAATTGGCAGAAGGCATAACAGGTTGTGTGCTAGTAACCAAAAGTGGCAACTTTTCACCTTTGTTTTCTTTTTTCTTTGAACCATCAAGTTGAACTGGAGTTAAATCATGTTGATCATCATCTTCTGTTTTAACAATGCTGCTATCATACGAAACTGACGTGTCAATATTCTTTGATATCTCTATGTTAGCTACTGGTGTAGGTGATGGTTTTTCTGAAAGTTTTATAACCACTGGTTTTGGTGGGCTATCCACTTCATTGTTTATTGGCACTATAACAGGTACTGGTGAGTTTTCAATAATTTTTGGTGGTCCAAGTGCAACAGCTAATGGTAAAAGATTTCCAGGGGTGGATTGTGTTTTTATTTTTAGTGGACTAACAGGAGAGGATGGATTGAAGTAATAACTTGGTATTTGCTGGGTATTACAGCTCACAGTTTGTGATTTTTCAGATTTAACATATGAAACAGGAATATGCTCAATTGCTCTCTTTGTTCGAAATTTTGGTTGCTTAAATGGTGAACCAGTGTGAAAATATGGTTGATGTACTGTTGATCTATGAGTATGATAACCACCTTTTCCGTACACATGGGTGACCACGGGTTCGGTTTCATAAATTTCATTATCTGTGGTTTTTATATTTGATTTTTTTAGACGTTTCTCTGATTTTTTTATAGGATGAGTCGTCACACTATTTTTAACTTTTAAAGTCTTACCAAATGCAATCTTTTTGTTCTTTTCTGATGAATTTGGGTGAGTATCCTGTTTTCGCATTGCTGAAGCCTTGGCATTAGTAAACTTTGATTTCTTTTTTTCTGCTTCCAATTCCAAAATTACTTCCTGTTTAATTTCAGGTGACACAGCAGAAATGGCCTCATTTACCAATTTTCTTGCGCGGTTTTCTGAACTTTCTTGATTCTCAGTATTTAACATATCAGAAAAAATGTTTTCTTGCCCACGTTGTGCCACAGATATATTACCATCAAGCGTTCGACGAATTCTCTCAAGTTCTTTGAGCTTTGCTCTGAATAGATATCCATCAGATGTTTTCACAGTTTTCTTTACCGTCAATGGTAAACAAGCAGTTTCTGCTGAAGTAGGTTGAAGTTGTAAATATTCAGACAACGATCCAGGAAATTGCTTTGAAATCTCTTGTCTCTCGATTTCTCTCTCTAAGTCGTGTGCTGAACTATGGATACGCATTTTGCAAATCCTTAAATACAATCAAATGTCTAAAAATATAAAACGGTGGTATTTTAATTTTTGGTGCTGGTGTAGAATCTTCCCCTACGCTATCGGATACTAAATACCACAATACAGCACATACAAGCAAGCAACGTGCTATGAAGAGCACATACACACGAACAGAATTTTGAACATAGTACATGCAGGATCCAGGATACTAAAGTTTACACAACACTTACGAGATTGTGTGCATATGCTGTATGTGCTCATAAAAACATGATGTTTGTTTGTAATGTGCTGTATTGAGGTTTTTAGAGTTATCCTATGTTACATAACCACTAATCCCTCAACTAATAACCCCCTACTACTAACGGTTAACCAAAAACCAAGACCTTCAACCCCCGGCCCCAACCCTAACTAAAACACGTGGACGTGACTACCAACCTCCTACACTTCCCACCTGATTTATAACGTACCGAAAGATTCTTCACTAGTGCCTAATTGTGTAATAGTATAATACTACACTTAAAACCAGTTATGGCTACCAAACACACTTGATCGAAGTAATAAAGAACAGACTGTTTACCAATTACAAAATAAAATAGTCAAAAATCACATATGTAGATATGTTTATTGTTCATATCGCATAAAGTTACATATACTGGCACTGGAATTATATTATTTCTACAATAATCAAACTTCTAATAGTCCTTTTTTGATTACGTAAACAGTCTTGAATATCATCTAACTTACTGGTGCTTCTATTTTACTGCACATACAACTTCTAATTGTCAAATTACGAGTTCACTCAGTTTTAACTATCTTTAAATTCAAGGCAAGTATTTATTTATAAATCAAACTGTTTTCGGGTGACTTACTCATGCGTGAAGACAATAAGTCCACAGATATAGTATACTATATACTTTGTACAAATGTATATACCAGAGTCCGTATATAAACATGTTTATTTACCGACTCTGATATTACCTAATTACTGCATGATTATACTATAGTTTGTCCAAATTTCCACACACAAACATGTTTAAGCGACGTTAACTAGTGTAAGTTTACGATTCAACACATGTTGCAGGAATTTTACAAGGAGTATTTTTGAGCACGTTAGTGGTCATATAGATCCTTTTTCGTCGAACAGTTGATTTATAGAGGCACGCGTGGTCAGAGTCTACGCATATTTTTTAAACTTTTAAACCTTTAAATTTGATTTTAGGCCCAAGTTTTTCTGTAATTTACCGAAAAACATGCATTTTCTCTATACCTTTTGTGTTATTTTTGCCACGAATTGGCGTTCAATTTATCTTTTACGTAAGGGTTGGACTACTTGGTATTTTTGTGGCTCTGGGCGTGGTAACCAAATGTGCTACGGCGGTAGAACTCAGAGTCCGTATATAAACATGTTTATATACGGACTGTTTATATACGGACTCTGGTAGAACCTAAAGGGCCGAGGTAGATATTTACTTGGCTGAAGGAGGTAGATATTTACTTCTGAAAAGAACGTAGATATTTACTTGGCTGAAGGGCCTGAGATATAATTTTAACCTATAAGCAATACGAGTGCTAACTGCTGCTGGAGGTCTGAAAATGGGTAGTTTTAACTTATCGCAATATGTATGCTGTTGGAGGACTGTATTGTTTTAATACTTATTGTTTATACGTTAAAATTGCATCTCCAGTCCTCCAGCAGCATATACCTATTGTTTATATGTTAAAATTACAGCGCCAGTACTCCAACAGCGTACTAATTGTTTAAAAGTTAAAATTACAGCACCAGTCCTCCAGCAGCGTACGAATCGTTTATAAGTTAAAATTACTTCTCCAGTCCTCCAGCAGCGTACGAATTGTTTATAAGTTAAAATTACATCTCCAGTCCCTCAACCTCGGCCGTTCATTTTCTACCTGCTACGGCGCCAGACATGTATAAATGCATTCTACCTAATGCTCCACAGTCACCAATGGCGACTAAAAAAGATACTTCTGGTTTGTTTTTATCATGCTGACTCCAGCGTTGCAGTAAAAAGATTAATTATTATTATTATATATGCTAATTGGTTTAATATGTGCTCACATAATAGACCTTTGCTCTCTTGGTTGCTCAAGTTCTCGTCATTTGCCAATTATTGTGATGGTTGTTGTTTATTACTATGTTTGCATCCAAACTTCTACGTGTTCCGTATAGGAAGTCAATAAGAAAAGGTATTTAATAAAATTATTTTGCTTATTAAACGCAAAACATAAACAATTAAGTGCAATGCAACGGTAATATTTAAATGTTAAAACAATTACTGAATATCCATGCTTCTTGTAAACATAGAGAATTTACGTTAACAACATCATGTTTTTCAGTCGTCACAAGTGCAGAGAAATTGAGTTTGACAAGTGCTGCTGTGGACACATTTTACCAAAATAAAAAAAAGAAATCAATAAAAACTGACATTGTACCTCACAAAACATTTATAAACCGTAACCCAAGAAACTTGGAACGATTGGCTCTTGCTCACAAGGACCAAGGTTGGGGAAAAGGAATACCGGACCGACCTGCTACCAACTGGCCTACTGGTTCATATCATCATAGGTCGGTCCACCATATTTCTTTATTTTATATTTTATTACATGTATTTATTTGGTAGGATTTTATTTGAAGTCACCGGGAAACATACTTATGCAAGTTTACTTCATTATCATGGAAATCAAGTTGTAGCAGTCTCGACAAGAGAGTGGTAAATATTTATACCATATAAATTGCATTTTAGTTTAATACATGATACCATCCAGGAGCATTCAGAAGATGCTATACAAAGGAAATGATGTCAGTGCATGCTATAATATTGGAACAATTTTTGCTGAGCGATGCATTCGTGCGGGTATATCATGCGCTGCATGGACAATTCCACAGAATATGGTAGACAACTCGGATCGCATAAAATCATTTTGCACAGCTGTGGTAGAAACTGGTTTTGTGTTAGAAGAACCGGACCAAATTTCTTTCAAAAGTTTTCAACCACCACATGTAGAAAAGAAGGGTCCAAGGCCTCCAAGAAGAGTATAGAAAATTAAAAATATCTTCTATTCTTCTTTGGCAGTTTTCGTGAGATACGGTTTAATAAAAAAGTGAATAATTTCGAACAATACCTGTGGGTGATAGAAAGTTCAGACATACAGTAAATTACTAACAAATTACTCACTTCTATAAGAATAAGCAATACAATCAAAATCTCGATTCGAATAGACTTCTGTTCAGCTAAATGTGACTTAACCAGTTCAACCATATGAGCACAGTATGAAAGCTTCTCATTCATAATTTTTACTCTTCGTATAATATTAAGAAACCTTGAAGATAGAATTAATATTAAGAAACCTTGAAGATAGAATTAATAGTTATTTAACTTTGGTATATTTACAATTTTGCTTACTCTGTTGTTTTCACATACAAATGTTCCAAATCATCACGATCCCAATACACATCTGGTACATCGAGTAAATTGTACTGCAGATTCAATCGGTGTCTAAATATTAATTTAGTTAGAATGTCCTGTATTAAATATTTTCAGGTTTGGTTCATGCAGAGTAGCACCATAGATTTTGGGATAATGAGCTAACATGTTGACTTTCCTAGCAAAACAGGAAAGATAATTTATAAATGGGCAAAAACTTGCCTTATCATAAAAACTTCTCCAATTTTTTGTAAAACTGATTCTGTTGTTCTGTATTGTAATTTTCTTCCAACCATCAACTCGTGTGGGAGAGATTCAATTGATTTGATTAACTTATCAAGTGAATGTTCCCAGTGAGCAAGTTTCACAGATACAACAAGTGCATGTGAAAATGCATACATCTCCGCGCATGCTAACTGGAAATTATTTGTATCACACAGCAAGAAATGATCTGTAACATAAATGAAGTAAAATCAGCAACTTAAAATATGTTTTGATGCCAACTTTTTTCAAATTTTGACACATTTGAATGAAATCTGTAGTCAATTTGTTCGCTCTCCCAACTGATCAGGTGAATCTGATAAGGTTCCTCTTCAAATTTTCTTGTTAGGCTCATTATTTCATTGATTCCTTTGTCACTTATGTTCCAGAATGATATTGCCCCTTCTCTAAAATGATCAGAATATTACTACTTTGGTCAGAGCTGAAAACATAACACAGGCAAGTCAGGCATTTTTACAAAGATAAGTTTTAATGTATCTTAGCAACTAAAAGCAACCACTGGAACAATGAACTTGACAGTTTGGTAAGCTTCAAACCTACACCCGGTCCTACCATCAGTAAAGTCAGTTATGGCTAATGATAAAAAATACTGTTCTATATTTGGAAACACCTGCAACCATACATAAGCTACTGCAGTTCTTTCTAATCTTTACCCCAATATATTACATCCTAACTGACTTACTAGTTGTTTAATATAGGAATAAATAAACTTGATACCTGAAGAAAAAAACAAATCCATCTCCTGAAGATCGTAATAGTGAGCAGTTGTTCGTTTTAAACAGAGCCGCATTAGTAACTTCTCGAGGTAAGTCAACATATTCTAATCTCACGTCTTGTGAGGCATATGCTACCAATGCTGTAAAACTGTTGCAGATATAAATACATTACTTCTGGTTAAATACACATTAATAAAAAACAGTACCTGTAATGGTCAGCAGTTGCATAGGTCATACAAACTTGGTTTTTATTCACATTTTTTGACATGGGCTTCACAGGTTGTCTTGTTTTCGGGCGAGACAGTACCTTTACAGACTTGAATTTGTTTTCTGTGGTACTGTTTTGATTAATATTATCCTCATTGCAAATACTTGAAGTCCATAAAGTTCGCACTGATGATGGTCTTATGACATATTGTTGTAAACTTGTGTGGAACCTTTTTCGTTGAATTTGAAACAAGATAGTGTTAAGTTTCTTTACTTGACACAAACATCTTATCATCATCACTTGGAGTTATTAAGTTGCCAAACCTTTTATATTTCTACATCTATTAGTAACATAAAAGTGTAAAATACAATTTCGGGGTATTACATTAATATGACACATAATAGATGCTTGTACATGACTGTAAAACACATTTTTTAAGGTTGAATTCATGATCATGGACATAACATGGTAGCAGTGTGTAATTATACACAACACAGCAGCTTTTCAAGCAAGTTAATCAATTTATGTTACACAAAACAATACAAGAATATATGAAACACAATTGCAGTTTTTATACACATCGTGTGCAATAGAATACTAATTTGCATAATAATATTGCATTGCAAAGTACAGAAAAATACAGTTATAGAAGTGCACAAACGTGGTTCCAGACACACCAAGCTTCAGCAGTAAGTGCCAACCCCCTTCCAACAATCAGAAACCAAGTAACACCATTTGTAATCACGGGCATAGTCACCAAAAGTGGAACACCAGATTGAATTGAATATAACCATATTGGTAATATATGTAAACCGCAGATAGTTACCATCCCAGTGCTTGTTTTAAAACCTTAACACAAATACTTACAAAGATAATGGTTTCTAAGTCTGTTTGAATAGAGATATCATAATAAAATATTGACGGGTAATTGTGTCTGCGGTTTTAGTACATAAAAGACTGTTAAGTCTACATTGTTAAATTGTTTTAAATGCTGTAAAAAGTGAATGACTAGTTAATTACACAACACTTTTTAAACAAGAATTATCGCTTTTTGTTTGCAATCGACTAACTTAGTGACTAAATTACCAAGTGAAATGTTAAATCACATTAAATTTTATTCTCTGTTTCTCACCATTTTTCATTATCTTTTTTACAATGACTGGTGCCATTTGAAACTGCGTCTTCCATTGACCACCTCTCGATTGAGCATGAGTACAAACGAATACCAACCACTCCCATGCACTGATGCCATAACCAAACTATAATTAAAATTGTTTGATTTTGTGAATATTTACCATTTGTACTGAATGTACAAACTGAAACAACAGTAGTTTTTAAATTGTAATGTGGCGCAAAATCTATAAATGCATTGGCTGAATAACAGTATTGCTTTAACTGCTTTCCGTGTTATAATCACTTTGAAATACTTTAATAAGTAGCAGATGGAAGTGTCAATAGACAAACATTTTACAAGCACATATATTTAAAACCTTACTAAATAAATAAGCAAACACAAATGTTTTAGAGTTAAGGTAAAATAAATGTAAAAATGGCACATACATTACAAACATGACACCATAAGATTCCTCGTCCAAAGTTATCAACCACAACATCTAATAAAGCACCAAAACTTGAAACTTGATTGAATTTCCGTGCAGTCCAACCATCCACCCCTGTAAAATGTCCTTATATTAACTTATTACAATTGTGTATAGATTGAAAAACTGAAGGTAATAGAATGATCAGTCAATCATTTCTGACCTTATCCCCAGCGACTTTCAAATCCTTTTTTGGTTGGGGGCAGGAGCACAACTGGGGTGGCATCATACATCCAATTGCAACATAACTATTAATTCTAATTTTTCATTTTCAAACAACAGGGAGAAGTGCACCTGCCTGGCAAACCATGAGATAGAAATATCTTGCCATTTGCTCAGCACAGGTTCAGAGAATAAAGAACAATGCATGTAGCAACATACATTCAAAACCTAAATGGGCATACCAACGAAAAATCTAAATTTGCGTATTGATACAACTGCTCCAATGTGATCTAAGTAAAGGTACCATCAAAGTTTTAAAATACGAAACAGATTTTGAAAAAAAATTAGTTCCAAACCGCAAATTTAACTCTGAAGTAAAAAAAAACTTGCCGTGGCGCAATGCATGGAAATTACCATAAGAAAAAATTTCACTCCATTTTGTTTGCTACTAGTTTCTAAAATACTTAAAAAAATTAAACTTTGATTTCTAACTTGGTATAATGAATGCTTCTTCTTTAAGAATATCTAAACCAATTGTAAAACATAGATGTTTTAATTTTCGATTGAACATATCTACATAATATGCTGACTCAGCAGTTTTTTCCTATTACTTTTTTATGTTAAAATGTTATTATGTCTTACTCTTACCTGCTGTATCATTTTCTTTAAAAAACGTCAGTTGTACGCATTGAATGTTAGGTTTAAAAAATTGCTGAGGCAGCATTATCTGGTATGCAGCTCGGTTTAATCAAGAAATTAAAAAATAATAAAGTTTAGTGCCAAGCATAATTTGTGAAATGCTGAGTTAGCATAATTTGTGAAAGCATAGCTACAACTTGCTTCACAAAAACAAACTTACCATCCAGTAAAACATTAAGAGTGTAAGCAACAAGAAAAGAGTAACTCTCCTCAATATTACACCATGACCAACATATTAAAATGAAGCGAACATAACCTGAAGAAACAAATAATTATAATGAATCATGTTCAATACCAACATAATATCACATACATTGATACATATATGACACAATTGTATCCATTTTCGCACAATTCAGTTTAAAGTACTAAAGCCATCATCAGTAAACACATATTTTTAAGATTGAATTCAAGTACTGTTGGTACTCTATCTACTGTTTTTAAAGAAGGTTTAATAAAATACTGCATATAAATATGTTTGAAACATTGTTTTGCACAACAGAAATCATATATTTACCAATAATATTTGGAATAAATAGGAGTGTCTTTAAACTTTTGTTCATCTTTTAGCTCAGTATACGTTGTATGCTGTATGACCTAACACCTAACCTGCAAAGGGTACTTAATAAAACTACAGTTTGCAAGCGGTTGCAAAAGGTTGAAGATATTTTGGTTATTTCGACCAGAAACACTACGCAGTCACATCCAATAGATGTCGAATGACCATACGAGTTTAACATACCAACTTTTGGTCTGATGCCCCAATGTTTTTTAAATTATGCTCAAAAAAACATTACGTGGTTGCCGATATTTTAGTTATTTGGATAACTCAAAAACGATTTAAGGTATCGGACCCGTTTGTTAAACTCGTATGGTCATTTGACATCTATTGGACGGGGCTACGTAGCTTTTCTGGTAGAAATAATAAAAATATCTGCAACTGCGCGCAAACATTCGCAACCTGTAGTTTTATAAGGAACCAACCTGCAAATACTTTCATTAAAAGAGCACTTTTTTTGGTTCTTGTATGCGGTAGATACTAAACTAACCATGTAAGCTCCGGCATAATTTATTTCTCAAGCATATTCTTTTAAATATTTACCTTTTAGGCATATTCAGTTGTATTAGGCCTAAGAGTTAAATTTAACTTAAATATACAACAGAATATACCTTAGAGTTAAATATATAACAAATTATGCCTATAAGAGTACATGTTTTAGTATCTTCCCATTGTATCAAAGAATACTCTACCGTAGAGTATTCTCTGCTGGTATGCTCATGCTGGTGTAAATGAAATATTCGACTCTGGGGGATTCCCGAATTAAACCAAGGTAATCATAATACATAGTTTACAGAGCAGCAGATTTTAACAGCCATTTTTGATACTTCAGTGATGACACGATGATAATTTTATTTGGTCCGAACTTCTGCGCATGCGTACAGTAGCGTCCGGCCTAGACATATCAGGACACCGACACCGTGTATCTATCAGCACCGTTCCATTATGTATCACTTAGGCAAGACAATAAATATATTGCTCCGATGAATACCAAATTGCGAATGTGGTGTAAGCTTGTGGAAAAGCGGGCACTTTCGCTGCACTGCCATGCGAGGACAAATGAGTTTTATTGAGGTGACGCAAATGCACGTCTGGCTGCGATATGGTCGGATGCGTGGAGTAGTTAGACTCCGGCGATGACAGAATTGCGGCAGGAGTTTACCACAAACTAACTTGTAAGCAAGATGTGTGTACATCTAATCCACAGTTAAATTTAGTATGTTTATTAACTGATGCAAAACAGTATAGGGTTCCGCTATAGAAATATTTTGTGAAAAATGAACGATTCAACATAGTGTGTGACGTCAGACTGTGGCTGGTAGAAGAGTATTTGGTCACGTGGTAAGCCGTAATGCTGACATGATGATATAAGAGACTAAAAAAATAAAATAATAAAAAAACGGGAATGTGAGAAGAAACCTGTCGTTTGGAATATTTAAATAAAATCCAATCATAGTCTTAATACTGATGTGAGGGGGCAAGAAAAAGGCCACCACGTCACGTTACTAGAATAATAACGCAGTGAAAATCCAAGAATAAACGGAACTTAAAAGGGTATCTTGGCAACGCTGCTGAGAACATCATGGAACAAAGTAAGACCGCTAGACAGCGGTAAAGTCACCAGCTTGTATCTTGCACATGATCTTTTATCTGAAATGCTTAGATTCCTTGACAGACCTTACCCGTGATGTGTCACGATGTAGTCGAGTGTTGTCGCGTCTTAGCAACTTAACCTCTTCTACCAACGCTGCTTTAGATTCTTGCTCCTGAACTTGCACATTACGTTAGACACTGTGCACTAAACATGATGATCGAAAGTTACCTTACCTTCTTCAGTTTATCCTGGAGTAACCTCATTTCATACTCAATACGTTCAAGTCGTTGCTCTGCACCACTTTTAACATCAGGACAGATTGATGAGGGATCAATAGACTTTTGTGGCGTCATATTCGGGTGGAAAGTAGCGGGTGATGATGAAGGTGTGGGGGGTTCCCGTTTCCGAAGTAAATTTACGGGATCACCCTGGTTCCTCCGATACTCATGATCATATAAATATTCCTTTAAGTAACAATAAATATATATACACTGATCCTGCCATTATATAAATCTCATAAAGATGTTTGGCAATATTACATACCGATGTTCAGGTGACCTTTATCACGGTATAAAAACTAATGTTATTACACACATTATCTGTTGTTTAACTTACCACTGACATTGTGCGGTTATCTGACCGAAATAACTCCTTTGTGACATCATCATTGACACCAAGTTCGTTCAGCGTTCCCATGGAAACCGACCTTATGCTCGATGCCTCGAACACTGTAATTGTAACAAGAATCAAGATATTGCTAAAGTTGAAACCAACAACATCTGTCTTACCCTCAGCAGCTCGTGCAGCATCTAGTATCGTGTCCCAGTCTGATGTATCGGGTAGTGGTAGCATGGAAGTGTCATCTAGTGCAGTTCAATGTTAATAGGTAAATAAATTGATTAAATTATATGATAAACTTACGTGGATTTAGTCGAGAATCAATAGAGTGGTGAAGGTTGTTCTCCCTAAAGAATAAAACAATTGTATTGGAGCAGAAAAAATTAAGAAAAATATAATAGTTTTATAAATTATACCATAGTTTCTAGGTATTAACATGCAACACTGGGGGACATTAACACAACATGTAACACTTTAAGATACATGTAAATTACTGATTTAATCGTAAAGTTCAGCATTAGGACATACATAGATGAATATCCCGTTCATTGGCACACATATATAACATAACTTGACATTTGAATTTTACCTTGTTCTATCAGATGATCGCGCTGCACACAAACTTTCATCAGAAACCGTGCGATGCAAAGATCTGTGTTAATACATAACTTATGACCATATGGACGGTTAAGTAAAAAAAAGCAAAATATTTAATATCAAGCACTGCGTACTACCTTATAGATAACGTTGTGTTGAGTCTTCCATTATGAGATGGAGAAAGAGTTTGTTTTGGTGAGGCACGTTGACTTAATGTTCGAGCAGGAGATTTACGATGATTGGTATTCTAATATACAATATTTGTTATATTGTACGATAATTGCTAGATTTCAATCGGAATTTAATGAAGTGGACTTTGGAAGCTGATTAATATGTTAAGTTTACTGGAACGCAGTATCAATAGTTGTACAGCATTTTAAAGGCAGATTGTAATATAAATTTATTTGTTTGTTTTTATCTGAATTAGCCTATAGTTTGAAACACTCTAAATATTCAAAAGCCAATCAGGTGGTTCAAATTTTAGCCTGTTGTCACCAAATATAAGAAACATTTTACAATACACATATAATGATATTGTTACGAGTTTCATCTTACATGTTTGGTGGGACTTTCAACAGTGATCAACTTTATTAAGGAGTTTTGAACATCTCGGCTTTCTGGTGTGGAAGGCGAATCGCGGTCACGAGATTTTAAACGAGAAGCAACAACATGCATGTCGCTTGCTCTCCTGTTTCAATAATGTGGTTGAACATACCACAATTAATATTAACTTTTCTGCCACTATTGCTGCTACACATAATTATAAATACTATTATTATATTTACAAATTATGAATATTCTTATATTATGTACAGATTTTTTACCTTCAAATTTAAATGAATACATAATTTATATTAATCCAATGTTTATAGACTTTTTAAAACAATCAACACTATCTTTTTATACTAGAAAATAGGTTGTTAGAAAGTTATTTAAATTAATTATAATGAAACCGGGAGGTAAAAAATAATAAACCGTATATGTGTGAACAGTGCAACAAACCTTTTCGATCGAGGACTATTCCTTGATCCACTACGGGTACCCATAGCAACAGAAGTTCTCCACTTGATGGGCGTAGAGAGCACAGAGTCATATGACTGAGAGTGGTAGTGTTGCGCGTTTCTACTGAAAATCAAACTTTTTTTTATTGGTCTGAGGGATTTAACAAACCTAACTTACCTTGAAGTTTCAGCTTTTATCGGACTTGGTGTTGCTTGATAAGAATAAGTTGATCGTGACTTTATATGATCATCTGTATTAACATATAAAAGTAAATATAAGGAGAAAATTTATTAATTTATTTGGATGATTCTACAGTAGGCTTATTATAAAAGGACATATACATAATATTAGTAACTGCAATAAATTCCGTAAAGCTAACCATGATTTGATGACACTAAAGTTGAGCGATTCTACTTAATAATAAAAGACAGTCGGGACAGGTGTTACAAAATATGTAACAGACATATTCTCTTTTATTCAAACATAATGTATACTGATATTAAATATAATAGTTACCAGTTCCAGCAATATAAACTTTTAATCCATGATTTACTTCACTGGAAGGCGTGCAATCAACAGAATACGAATGATTCAATGATTTCCGACTAAGTTCTGAAGAAATAGGAATATTTTTATTGTGTAGAGAGGATTTAATTGGTAATGGTTTATAAATTTAATAAAACCTCAAAGTAGTGGAATGAAGTTGATTTATTGTGAAAAATCACAAAAAAGTTTAAAACTTTGTGACTTTTGACTTCATAGGACATAAGACATACAGTTTTGACTCTTAGAATAAAATAGTTTAAAACTAACATAACACACTTGAAACAAGTTTTATTTTGTTTTGTATTTCTAACAGTTTTGAGGTAAAATTGGTGATTGAATATTTGTCATTACATCAAGAAGCGGACGAATTAAATTAGTTTTATTTCATTCACTGCAGTCTGTAATGTTGTTTTAGTGAATAAACACACTGGATGTCATAACTTAAACCAGCACAAAAATCTTACCTGTTGGCAATCTTGAGGATTTACTATTCCAGTTTACTTTGATTGGGGCTTTTCTACATTTGTTTGTGTACACAGATGTGCTCCGTGCCATCGTAGAATTACTTGACATTTTGTTGTTGCTTGAATTTTGATTAAGATGTGATTGTGAATGTAAACCGTCCCAATCACTATGGGACAACTCATGTAACGTGTTACTGAAAATTTTATTTATTTAAATATAAAAAAAATCAAAAAAGCTAAAAAATTGCTCTAAAGCAGTGGTTCTCAACCTAACAGCCGTTCTTGTAGGTTGTAGCAGATAAATTGTTAGACACCAAGGTTATTTAGGTGTTGCACGGCCAACTTATTTACTTAGGTTTGCAAAATTAACAGTAAATAAAGTAATAGCATGATTTTTGGGCACTAAACCTACGAAATAAAAGTTGGTTCACATGTAGAAAAAGATACAAATAGAAAAAATCCAACAACCTTACAAAAAAATAGAAAGTATAAATATCTTGAAAAAAAAGATTACTTGGCAATGGGCGTGGTAGTTGGTGTGCAACTCAGTGTACTTGAATATGACGAATTATTGTTGCTGTTTAGTCCACTATCAGATGAAATGCTGTTTGATGGATTTTGGGAAGTTCCTTGGTTTGCTGACATTAATAAATGCGGTGAGGAGTCAGTATATGTAGTTGATATTTAAGACCTAAGATCTATGTGTTTGCCCATTACCCCAACACCCAGGTTACAACAAATAATTTGTTTTTCTTACTTTTAAAGTTTTCGCTCCAATCTATATCTGCACCACTCTGACTGCTAATGTTGCTTGAGGTTGATTTAGTGCTTGACATTGTGTTTGTGGTGCTCGATAAACTGTTTCCATCACTCTGTTTTAAAGTCGTGATTATTACTCCAGATTTAAATTCAACAAGAATCAAAGATGATATTTAATTCTTCACACTATGTAACTATTAAGTATAATTTCGGAATTAATTTTAGAAAACTAGAAATGCATAAACGTGAGCAATTTGTTTCAAGTAAATTTACCTTTTAAGCAGCACATAATATAAGTACTTTAATATATATATTAATTTTTGAGGCAAAGACACACTCACACATATATCATACAAATAAAAATTACTTTTGGATGTTTGTATGAATGTGTCTGATTCAACACAGCAAGTCTGGTTGCCGTTGCCACCAGGGTGGTTTTTGTGTCAATAGTAGTTGCTTGTTTAATTTTGGAAAGTTTTGATTTTCCACGACTTTTTGTTGATGGTTCTGCATGAAAAGGTTCTGAAATTAAGATATTAAAAAAAACAAAACAAACAACAATATACCTGATGCTGCTTGTTTTGGCGAACTATCATTTGCTCTGTAAATAAAATAGATTTTTAAATGTAGTCATAATACAAGAACAACTACACACGTTTGTATTCCATTCGAAGAATCTGGCCTTGATTTATGTTGTTGTTCAACAGGTGTGGCAGGCATGGGAACTTTTCTCACATCTAACACTGGATACAGGTGGTACAGCTCCATGCTACACCTGTGGTTGGTCACTCTGGTAAATAAATTCATACAAAGCTATATAGAGCACATACTTGCGAGGTGTGCCATCATCATTGGGTGGAATAGCCACCACTTTAACATGCTGCGTTGTTCGAAGAAGATCCAATAATTCTTCATGAGTCATGGTGGCTACAGCGACCTTGCATACCTATACACATGTACATATTTACTTGCCTTAGTGCTGTATCTTATATTTTAATTGTTGCGAAGAAACTTTTTAGTTCCTGCCCCACCCAAGCCCATCATATAAATGAGATATTTATTTCTGGTATAATTGCCTAGATTTAAACTAATAAAATTTAGTGTCCTCAACTGAATCGACATAAATTAAAACAAAACAAAGTTTAAAACACCTCAACCAATCTGCTGCTTTGTCTCAACCCATCTTGATAAGCATAACCACTCTGTTCAACTTCCATTATAATTCCTTCATAGTTGACGTGGAATCCAAGTTCACCTTTCATGTTACGACGTAACTGACGATAAACTGTCTCACACCCTTTCGTGAACTTCTCAAGTCTGAAATAAATTAAAACCACAGTTGGTGAATAATCCGTAAATATTTATCTAAATTTGATAATCCTGGTTCATTAGGTGATACCTGATGATGATTTCATCCCGTGCATCAATATCTTCCGTGTGCAAAGATATCCTCTCTCCTCTTCCGTAATAAATATAAAGATCACGTTTTATTCCTCGAATTTGCTCGGGAGTAGGAAGAGGAACGGTCCACCCGAGGATGGCTTGACACGGGATGCTGAAGATGAGTTTCCTTGACGATATCTCGATTATTGTGAGAACACAATCACTCAATCCCATAATGCAGTTCACCTGGTTTTTCTCGTGCATACTGGACAATGAACTGTGAATGTTGGTGTATATTCATTAGCATACAATGATATCAGAACTACTTGTTGACTAATATTTACTTTTAAACAGCAGTTTCACAAATGATAGTATTATATAAGCTTGTGAATTCAAGGCAAAAAGATTTGGCTAAGATAAAAAGAAAAATAACATTTTCCTTTATGGTAGTTTAATAGTGTCTGTAGTAATATAATATAGGTTAGTGTATTATGTCATTTTATGATTTAAGAACAAATAATATGCCATAAACACCCACCCTTACGATCAACCAAACACCTACTTTACCTGTAATCATCCACACTAAGTTGCCAAGTCAGCGCACCATGACTCAGCACTTCAGGCATCGGACGAGATTTTTGTTTATCTTTGTTATCTCGCATTCGACGCAGAGCAAAAAATGAGAACTTTGGATTTACTTCTAATCCACTTTGTGTAAGATTAGTGGTGGCAAGATCACGTAAATATTCTTGACGTGTATTCATTGCCAATGACTGAATAAAACATTTGTGTTGAATTAGAAACCTAACTCATGAGTCATGATATTAAGACTTTATTTTAAAACTCCTGTATGTACACGTCACAAAAGGTAATTTTATTAAATCATGCTCTTGGCTGAAGTAAAAAAAGAGATACTTATAAAATAAGGGCATGTATAGCATTATATAAATATGACAGAAAAGTACCTTAAACTTTCCAGCTGAATGAGCCGTGTTCTCTCCATTGATTAACTTAGTAAGGAGAAACTCCCTAAATGTTGATGTATTGGGAAACATTGAATCTTCAGGAATGGGAGGTCCAAATCGTGGAATGTTCCTTGCTCTTGTTACTGCGATCCTGTCAAATACCAACATCAATTTGTTGTGTCCTAATTTTATTTGAACGAACATGAATACAAAATGGATCGACTGTGATTTAAACAGCTGCAAAATGACTTTTTATCATATTTCTAATTTAGCGCAAATTTTGTTGGAACTATAAGCATGCGACAAATATGGTGGACAGACATAAGCACAGCATGGAATTTAAATGGTTAGATAACAATGATGTAGATCTGATTGTACACATAGATTTTAATCAACCTGATGAACTATTAAAGCTTATCAGAGCAACAAAGACAAAGTTCACCTGTAACAAGTGTCTTTGGTACATGGTTGATATACACGAACAATGATGAATACATGTTGGAAATGTGATCGAATAAACTTTGGATTGAAGGGTTGCGAACCGGGTTCTTGGAATATGATGGTAACGATGTCGTTTCCAATGTGACGTTTTCGTAGTAACTGTAATAGGGGTAATTGTTCAAATATTGGAGTATGCACCAGCCATGTAAGTATGTACAAGGGAACTTTATTTTTTATACTTTATCGTAATTTTACAATTGTCTTCCTGTACATGACTGCAATAAAAGCAATATATTAACTATTTGTCAGCAATTGACCAGCTCCATCAAACATTTTTCAGCAAAGACATTTAATTTGTATAAATATATTCTACCTGTTGTCTATTGTTTGGTGTAAATGGCAACATAGTAGAAACATGAAACAGTATTTTGTTGCCACGAAACTCGGTGTACACAGATTCAGTTCCTGTTGAGTCAGCTGTGACATCATAATACAAACCAATATGATTAATAAAATCAAGTGATATCTATTTAATAATTGGTAATGTGAATTTACACCAACTATATCTACAACATGGAAAAACATACTTTTTACATCTAGGCCACCACGGAAACGATTGAAACCGCTCAACTTTATTTTGTCACCAAGTAACTCAAGAAATTGGTCGAATGCTGGGCTTCCATGTTCATTGTTGTACATATCCTCCTCTGTTACTTGGCCAGCTCCACAATATAAAACACCAATCTTATACGAGTCATGCACCTGCATATTATCCTTAGTAACTTAGATACGGAACAGTTGTACAGAACTAGAAATATACAATATATTATAATCACCATATATTCATGCTATATGAATAGCAGTATCTTACTGATAGGTATACAAGCAATAATTAAACTAAATTTCAGTACACAATCCACACTATTGATCTGTTACACATTTTCAGCAAACCCATTGATAAATTATGTAAACAAAAACTTACATTCTGTTCATCAACTTTCATTATCTGGTCATGAACTTTTGGAATAGGCATTGCTACTTTAAGACAAGATAAGTTGATTTCTGGACAAAGATATTCAAGAACTTCTTTGGCGTGAAATCCCTTGGTTGGTTTCGATGTTGAAGGAAAAACTACATCTTCCACAATGGAACCACGAAGGGTGCATAACTAGAATATTAAAACTAGAGCATCAGCCTAATTTAGATTAAGTATTTTATTGTTTCGTGCCTTATACGCTTGGTCTTAAAAACTTCTTGGCAAGGAAAAACATTTAAAGTTAGAGTTGTCTATTTTAAACTTGAATTGGATTAAACTCTCCTTAAATACCACAGCCAAGTCAGAGGACCTATATCTGCCACATTGTTTATAGAATGAAATGAGTTGGTTGTGGAGTTTGGTGTGGTCTCATACTAACCTCACATGTTCGAATAATTACTCGATATTGATAAACAGCATTTGAACTTCCAGCTAATGTTTCATCAAGTTTTTCACGTCTTAAGCTGATCACAATAGGACCATACTTTTCATCAATACCGCACAAGTTTTGGTGATCTGAAAAGTTGAACTGATATAAATAAAAAACAAGCAATATAGAGGACAGGAGAGACCATACGTCTGCTGCGCTTACGTAACAATACATGATACGTCAGCAACAGGAAGTTAATGATGCATCCTGCTTAGCACTACTAATCTATCAGTGACACATATATCTGTCTTCATGCAAACCTTTCTCATAGAAGTATGTCCGATAATACTCGGCTCCATCGTCCACATGTTCAATTCCAAAGCTAACACAACCACTAGGGGGAGATTTAGGAGGGAGTAAACTTTCACTGCTACCACGTTCAACGATGGAAAGGTAAGTGTGGTTGGTGAGAACATTCCTTGCTTGTGTAGATGTTGCTTCACTATCATTACATACCTATGGAAATGGATAACTAGTTAAGTTATACCGGTTACTGACTTCTAGTTGGCATAGGAAAAAGGACTTAAATTTAACTAGCAATTACAAATTACCTACATCAAACCAGCTGTTTGCAATGAACACAACTTACTTGCACAGACACGTTAGCAAGGTGAGAATTTGAATTTAAACCATAACCTGATATGGTGAGTTGTCGGTCAATTTCACCACCTACTTCATTGCTAAAGAATGGACAACTAGAAACAGATCAATGTTTAATGAAACCACAATATAAATGCGGTATGCCACTTACCATTCAACCATATCATTAGACTTATCATCAATATGTTCATCTTGTTCAAAGGAAAGGTCCTCACTGGAACCTCCCACACTTGAGGCTTTGCTACCCAAGCTATCACTGCTGGCTGCAGTGGAATAAAATGTTCAGGATTTTATTTTAATTGAAACATATTTCAACCAACCTGCCAATGCAGCTGCTTTACTTGCACCAGTAGTTGTGTTTTTTCTTTTCAAAGTGTCGGCTGCTTTTAAAACATCTCTAAAGGAAAATAACATACTCTGCCAATCATAGTGCGCGAATCGATGCCTTCTTCTATGTTCGTCTTCAAAACTAAGTTCTGCAAAAAATCGTAGTTTCTAGATATAATAGTTCATTTAAATGAAATTCGTAAGCATGTGATGAAAGTTTTAAAACGAGCTTTTGTCAATCTTGGTCCATAACGCCAAACCTGAATGCTTATAATGTCTTCAAGGAGAAAAGGGTGCATGGGAACACATTCAGTTTTAGTCAAAAAACAGCACTAATCAAGATTATAAAAACACTTGATTTAGAGTCAAACACTGCTCATAAAGACCACACAAGACAACAAGTTTTGTTAAGTTTACAGTGTAACTGCAGTACAAACTAACCCTGTCTAACTGAATAATCGCGTTCTAAACTTTTGATACTATCAAGTAACACAGTGTGATCGGGTACATCAGATTTTGAACGGAGCTTCTCCTTACGACGACGTTGAGTTCTTGGACTTGAACCAGCACTGTTAACTGGACTTATTTTCTTTGAATCACTGTGATGCTGGGAATGAAATGTAATTGGTATAGCATTAATAAGTATTTTTTCAATTACTAAAAACTTGGACAAGTTTGGGTAAAAATTACTTGCATAAATAAAATGCATAAAAGAGACAGAGAAGTTTGGTTATACATCAGGAAAATATAGCTCCTTGAATTAGAGTTCTGAGCTAGTAACCATTGTAGTGCAAATAACATTTATTGATATCAGATGGGCATAAATCCTAACCAGTTTAACGAAGCTATTAACAAGTCTATGCAATATATTAATGCAAATTACCTTTTTTATTTGGTGTTTTGTGCTTGAAGGTAGACTACTACTGGGTTGACTATGATATACTTTCTTTATTCGAGCTTTGTCTGAATACCCATTTTCATGAGTTATTGTCACTTTGTCCAGAGAGGATGCACTACCGTAATTCCTTCCAGCTTGAGCTCCAATAGTGGTGGTATCAGTGATAGCATCATAACTGAGCGATAATAGATTTGTTGTGATTCTTCCACCTGCTCTTGCATCACTATTTGAACGTTGACGCTGAAGTGAAGGAGCATTCTGTCTCTTTGGTGTTTGTTTTTCACCGATTGAATGATCATTAGCAATATCTTCATCTCTATGTCTAATGTTAGGGACTGTATACGATGTGCTCATGGTGGGACTTTTATCTTCATTACTTGATGAATTTAGTTTCTAAATTTCAAATTACCAAATTTAACATTCAATACATTGACACAGGGTGTGAAATAATAAAACTAAATAAAAACACTTGAAAAAATTACTAAAACCATGTACGAACCTTATTCTTCGAAACAACTTGATAGAGATGACTATGCATACGTGGACTATCAGGGCGTATGGCATTCTTCGAATATTCGTTTTTATTAGAATTTAATTTTGATGCTGCACTTTTTTCATCAGATAAAATATCTTTTTGTTTAATGTCATTGGCAGAAGAAAAGTCAGATGAAAGTAAAGTTCCATCTGAACTTGATCGGGAACTTGAGGTAGATGGTGGTGGGTAAGTTGAGGAAAAATTTTCACCAGATGTTGACTTTGACCTTAGACTGGAAGACTTTTGTTTTTCATCATGTCTATAAGGCAGTGTGTAGCTTAATCTTATATCAGAGTCTATAGACTTTTTTGCCGAAGTGGTAGGTCGAGGCTTTAACCACACACCTCCATATTTACTTGAAGATAGGACTGGTGTGGTTGGTTGGGACCAAACTGAACTAGTACTTGTGTTTGATTCTCTTTTATCTGGACTTCCCGAGTGTCTCTTCACATCTGACCTAACAGATGTTTGGTACCTGGTCTGTGGTAGATCACCATTAGGAAGAACCATGCTGTTGTAAAACTGCCGAGCATGCTGAGCCTTCTTCCTCACTAATGTCAACACTTCATCAGCAGATTCCTTGTGAGAGGTTGGTGAGGCTGGCCCTCTAGGTCGAGAAGTACTCGGAGTTGCAGTTGAAATAAAAGTTGAATGGTTTGCCATGTTTGTGTTTTAAACTATTTCCATGTACATTATAAACAAGAGTAGTGCAAATCACTTAGGATGAATATTAACCAAATTTGTCCTGCAATCCAAAAATTGGTTGTAAGGGATATTTAAACAATTTTTTATCGCATTACGATAAATACTTTGTTTTTACTAAAAAAAATGATATTGTTATAAACAAGTTAATAAACACACAATATGTTATTTTTAAATCAACCATTAAAAGGTGTAAAGAACATTATGATGTATAACAGCAAAAGGACAATACCCTGTAATGAATAAAAAAGATATTGCTGAAAATAAAGTCATTTAAACAAGATTGATTTATAGGCTAGCCAGACTATCAGCCACAAACACATTCATGCAATACATTTGAGCAAGTACTTCCGTTTCAAAGCACGCACAGAGAAATCACATCAGAATTTGTTGCCCTAATTAGTCCACCATAAAATAGTACAGATAATGGACAACGTCATTAAGATATATGTTGTGTTTGTCAATCGTCATATTTATAAAGCTATATATTTAGTATAAATATATAAGGGTCTGAATTTTTAACTTACACAGAGAAAATTTAATATTAAATTCTTTAAATATAGATGGTTAAACAGACTACTGTGTAAAAATGTGGAGGAAAATTGATTTTTATATTTCTCTAAGGATCCCTACACCCATAAATATGAGACAAATCAATTATTCATGCAATTCAACATATACAGCACCTCCACTGTTTAACTTATTCAAGGGAAAGTTAAGTTAACTAAGTTGATTCATTTATTGAATTAAGATTATCAAGGGAGTGGTGGTTTTGAACCAGACACAGCTGAAGATATCACCACAAATGTCCATATATGACAAACTCTCTCTATATCTTTTAGGTTTAAACAGAACTAGGTATGATAGTGATTAGATAAACTAACCCCTCACAATAAATAAATGTACTGAGCTGTTTAATGTTTCACAAACAAACCACACGCATTAAGTTTGATGTAGGAAACCAAAACAAAACAGCCGTATTAACACATGAATCACTATCATCATACAAACAACTCATCACAACCTTACATTACCGTGATCATTTAATATAATTTCTCAAACTATTTATCGCTCTCATTGTGTTATACCCAAGCATGTCTAACCTTTTTTTATTCTATAGAATCAGAAAATAACACATAACCTGCTTAATATATTCATAAAATAAATTAAAAACAATCTAACCTAAAGTTTGATAATATGTCAAATTGCCAGCATAGTATGGATTACTTAAGCCTGAAAAGAATTTATAATATAACCAGCCATGTTATACATGACTGAATTAGTCAGAAACTTGACGTAAATAACATCCGGTATCGCATACGATATCAACACAACTGATGATATAATCAGGTGCTATACTTAAACACACATGCACACTATACACACTTAATGATGCAGTGATATAAATAATTATGTGACGTACAATTCTAAAATATTACAACTTATGCAGAAATAATATTAATCACAATAAGAATTAAGTAGAAATATTCATATCAATACCATGCCATACTGTGTGAAAAAAAACTCAAAAATGTATGTGTATTTTCAGGTAATAATAATAAAAATTAATGTTTCCTCTATAATTATATACTTGATTTCCTTTACATTAGGTAACTAATAAATCTATTTAACTAACATTGTTTCTTTTTCCTCTTTTAACTGCTAATGTATTTACTTTACTTGTACACAAACACAACCTAAAATACCTTGACAAGGTTATGAAGTGTAACTTACACCATGAGATAATACAAGCTATGCTAGACACAGTGGACACTACAATTGAGATAGGTGACTTTGTTACAAAAGCTAGTTATCTGATAATAATAAACTAGTACAATAAACTAAACGAACAAGAGCTATGAATAGTTTCCTAATACCATTGTATGTACTTTAACTAAATAAAAATATGTGCAATATACATACTTCACAATAATGGTAGCATCCACAATAAAAGATAATTAAAGAATAGTATTATGACTCAGTTAACTATGACTTACATTTAACATTAAAACGTGGGAAGAAACATTTCCTGGTTAAAATATGATTAATTGCTTTGATATAACACAAGTTAAAACGGGTTCTGTAGTAAAACAATGAAGCATACTGTACATTAAAATTAAAAACAACACAAAACCAGTGGCAACATTTTAATTTAATACAGGCTTGGTTAAGGTATAATAAATCAACAACAAATTGACAATCATGTAAAGCACCAAGACAAACTCAAAAGGTTAAAAAAATTAATATCAAATCATTTAAAATTGAATAGTGAAGCACCAAACTACACAAGAAAAAAGGTAATGTAAAATCTTACAATTAGGTTGGTTTGATGGGAAATTAACAGGGGAGCTGCTGATTACTTATAAGCTATTGCCCATGGTAACATACCAACATACGGTAACATACCAACATATGGTAACATACTAACATATTCAACACCAATGCAAATCAGCAAAAAAATAATCACCTGACCAAAAATTACACTGTTTAATCTGTAACACATTTCTATGGACAATAATATTTGCAGCAACTTGGTTACTTTAAAATGAAATATATCCATGTTTACATTTACAATATTGATGATAATGGAATTGTAGGGCAAGATGTAAAATGTTGATGGTTAATGTTTTACATTGCTCGAACGAACATCATATGATTATTTCAAGTAATTTTAAAACTACAAAATATAGCACATTTCAGTACCTAAACAAAATTCCAACATATACGATTAGTTGTATATGAGATATTGCACTGCATGTGTACATTTATACACTTAGCGATATTCAACATAGGTTTATAATATGGAACAATTTTTCTTTATATTGTTTCCTTAGTTTTAAAACTACCCCGGCACATTATACAAACTAAGGTACTCACTACGATAGCATAATTAAAGTCAAACATGCAGCATGAACTAAACATTACTGACAGACACGGTTCACATTGCAAACAATGTCAACAGCATAAAATCAAGCAGGCACACAACAGGCAAACACGTCGCGAAGTCTATATGTCTACACATACTTTAAACGTACATTTCAGAAACAAGTATCTGCAAACTAACCATAACATATCACATCAACCAACTTGCGCTAAGAATTAAAATTGCAAGTCCAAACATCTGCAACAAACCACAACACCAACCCGAGAAAACAAGAGAGCCGTATGTTTTTTTATTATTTATTATTATAGAACACAAGTACGAAACATTAATACGAAAAACAGTTGTACACAACTATGGGTTCCTTTAATTAGTGCATGTCCGCTATGTCCACTATTTCCGCTATGTCCGCTATGTCCACAACGAAAGAAAAGAATGTTAATAGTAGCTATTGATAAAGTTCACATTTTTGCTGCAAATTATGTATTGCTTCACCGTTTTTGCGCACAATAAAGGATTTTCTCATAAATTATCATAAATTACATGGCTCGTTTGTCCGTTAGGTGTAGCGACCACGCTTATTTTCTTCCAACTAAATGTAAATATGTTTTTAACTGTAAGCGTGTTTTAACAACTGTTGTTTTGTCGCTATATCCTGTCTTTTCGTTTGAAACATTTCTAAATCTTCGCTACTGTAATCGAAGAGACAAATAAAAGTTATTATTATTATATCTCCAGGTGCAAATGACTGAATTTCGTATATATATATTTTAAGAATATTATATTTTAATTATTTAATAGGAATAACCCCAGTAATCAGCTTTGGTGCGCTTTTTATAAAGTCGTGATAGTACTGGCGAATATTTCTGTGACATTTTTTTCTGCTTATTATTAAAACGGGGCCGTAAAAAGAAAATTAAAAAATGTGTCGTCTGAGTGTCCCACTAGGCCTAGGGAAAGTGTCCCACCTTCTCTTACCCTTCTATGCATTCGTAGGATAAAATAATAATCCATTCACAACCTAATTTCTCTAGAAAGAAAAACTGACTTTTTATAAAACAAGAGATCGCAGATCTAATGAATAAGCACGTTTTAAACTAATTAGCATAATATAGTACAGTCGGGGAAGATGGGACAACTTTAACACATAATATCCAAATAGCCTGATCGTGTTTTAAACAATTAACAACGGTCTGTGGAAATCGTGAAGATACGGTTTTATATCTCAATAAATGTTCTTTGTATACTACCAAATGAAAAGATAAAACAAAATGAAAAGGTGTCCCATCTACCCCCACCCTGCTATATTAAAAAACCTTTTACTACAACGGTCGACTGGGCTCGATCAAAAACAAATCTAAAGTAACCAACAAAACGGGTTCTAGTCGCCATTGGTGACTGTGGAGCAGTAGGCAGAATGTATTTATATATGTATTATAACTAATGAAACTTATGACGTATGAGGATTGAGTGATTGGTAAAGAATATGTGTAAATACGTATTGTACAACTCCTGTACCATGTGTTTACTGTAAACTTACACTAGTTAACGTTGTCGTCGCTTAAAAACGTTTGTTTTCACGAATTTTGACAAACCGCAATCACGCAGTAATTGGGTAATGTTAGAGCTTAATATTAATCATATGGTGTTGAATTAAAAATAATGTTTCAAATACGAATAATGATAATACGGTATAAAAGTAGTGCATTTAATGCGTCCCACTTAAATGCTAACAGTTTGATTCAGTCGTGAATCGTTGTTTGTAAACTTACACTGGTTAACGTTGTCGTCGCCTAAAAACGTTTGTTTTCATGAATTTTGACAAACCGTAATCATGCAGTAATTAGGTTATGTAAGAAGTTAATCTTAATCATATGGTGTTGAATTAGAAATAATGTTTCAATTACGATTAATGATAATACGGTCAAAGAGTAGTGATTACTTTTTTGGATTTTTTCTTTTATTTTATGTATGGCTGATAATTGTTCCAACCCATTAGTGACCACTGGGTTGGAACAATTGTCGTTAAAGACACATACGCCTACAATGGTAGCAGCGACGAGCATTGATCCCATTACCTAATGATTACAGGTAGGCGCGCTAACCGCTACGCCACGGCGCCGGTATGTATTACGATTGGATTTCAATCAAAAGAATGAAGAAAAATGCTAGAATTAAGAATTTAGATTTATAAGCGAAGACAAGATTAACTAATATAAGTTTATAAGTCAACACAGCGTACGGGAAAAATATAAAATGCATTCTACAAATTGCTCCACAGAGTCGGACTCTGCTGTTCCACAGTCACCAATGGCAACTAAAAATCGCTTTTTGGTTACTTTCGGTTTGTTTTTGATCGAGCGTATAGTCGACCGTTGCAGTAAAAGGGGTAATTAATATTATAATAATTAGTTTAATGCGTGCTCGCCCATTAGGTCTTTGATCTCTTGTTGCTTTATTGTTGAACCAACAGCTGGCTTAAGCTTTGTACTTAGAAATGGTTTGTAAAGTGTTTTAAATAGCCTAATCAAGGCTAAAAAAAGGCCGTGTACCGGTATTTTATGACTGTGGCCTCTGATCTAGCCATGGTGGAGTAAAAGGGGCATACCAACGCGCGCCTGCCTGTTACCCAGGGGTAATGGGTTTAAGGCTCGTCGCTGCTACCATTGTGGTCGTATGTGTCCTTGGGCAGGACACTTAACGGCAATTGCTCCAACCCAGTGGTCACTAATGGGTTGTCCAAATTATCAGCCATACATAAAACGAATAAAAAATCCAAAAAAATAATCACCTACAAAGTAACATAATATAGTACAATGGGGAAGATGGGACACTTAAGCACATATTGCCAAATATTTTCAAAATCAAAATAGATGACGGTTTTTGGTTAATACCACGAATTAGTACTATCATTCCTTTATTAATTGACACCAATTTAATAAAATAGAATAAAGCACACGAGGGGTTATTTAACTATCCGCACAACAAGTGAAATTTTACAAATTCGAAAACACACAGGATAAGATGGGACAGTTTGAAACCATTGTTAATTTTGATTATTAAGTGTATTTATAAATAGGAATATACGTAAATAACACAAAATAATGCTGTACGCTTTAAAAAAGTCTAAACAGTCTATTTCTTGCTCTACTGCTATAGTTTTTAACATGTTACCTACACATTATACTATTGCATCAATTGGTATGGTTTGAACAACAATGGGTAATGTTCGAACATCAATGGATAAATATTGTATCCTACAAATGTATATGAACTTGTATTAACAGAAAATTGACTATAACGCTTGATAAAGTTTTTATTTTTGCTACAAATTGGGTATTACTACTCTGTTTTTGGCACAAGCCCCATATATTTTCAAAATATTATATTTTTATTATATGAATATCTTATAGTTGAAAACCCTCTGAGGTATAAATTACTAAATTAAAAGTAAATCTTTTAAAGTTTGGCAATGAAAACATACAAAACTACGATGTGGGGGAAGATGGGACTCTAAATTGAAATATATTTACATTAGCAGTATTCTACAACTTGTAGTTAACCCACTGAGTTTAACAGGCTGTGCTAGTTTCTTTACAATATAAACTTTATATATACACTGTTAAACGGGTATTTTTTTGGTTGTTTTTATCTCAAATTAAAGTCATATTGACCCCTGCCTGTTTTCTTCATGCTTATATCTCAGTGTTTTTCTACAAAACTAAAACTAGTTTTATGAGACAAAATCAAACTGTACGAAATATTCAAGGTTGTTTTATGAAGCTATGAAACTAGTTTAATCGTTCGCACACGCAAACTAAAAAAAAATCATTGGCTTTACTATGATTTAGCGAATATTAAAAAATAGCACCTTACTTTTTCGCATGTTTTACCTGTTCAAAGTATACTGTTTCTATTTTACATATTTTATTAATATTTAAAAACAGTAATCAGCTTTGACGGGCGTTTTATAAGGTCGTGATAATACTGTCGTATTGAACACGGTATTGAACACGTTAGTGGTCATATGGATCCTTTTTCGTCGAACAGTTGTTCTTGGATTTGTTGTTGTTGTTGTTGTTGCTGATAGGGCGATTATTTTCCGCACTTAGCCTAATTCTTAATTCTAGTATTTTTCTTTAATCTCTTGATTGAATCAAATAGTAATATATATTGAATCAAATAGTAATATATATTTATAATTTTTAGACTAAATTTTCAGATTTAAAACTGCACGATGAGCGATTAATTAACGATTACTTTCCTCATGCACTTTACATAGCGGAAACACTGTTTGGAGTTTGGCGGGGAACGACGTGTTATATAAGATAAGAAATCCACACAACGATTCACGACTGAATCAAACTATTAGCATTTAAGTGGGGACGCATTAAATGCACTACTCTTATACCGTATTATCATTAATCGTAATTGAAACATTATTTTTAATTCAACATCATATGATTAATATTAACTTCTAACATTACCTAATTACTGCGTGATTACGGTTTGTCAAAATTCATGAAAACAAACGTTTTTAAGCGACGACAACGTTAACTAGTGTAAGTTTACAATAAACACATGGTACAGGAGTTGTACAAAGCGTATTTACACATATTCTTTACCAATCACTCAATCCTCATACGTCATAAGTTTCATTAGTTAATACATGTATAAATACATTCTGCCTACTGCTCCACAGTCACCAATGGCGAATAGAACCCGTGTTGTAGGTTACTTCAGATTTGTTTTTGATCGAGCCCAGTCGACCGTTGTAGTAAAAGGATTAACTAATATAGCAGGGTGGGGGTAGATGGGACACCTTTTCATTTTGTTTACTATTTTCATTTGGTAGTAAACAAAGAACATTTAATGAATTATAAAACCGTATCTTCACGACTTCCACAGACCGTTGTTAATTGTTTAAAGCACGATCAGGCTATTTGGATAATATGTGTTACAGGTGTCCCATCTTCCCCGACTCTACTATCTTATGCTAACTAGTTTAAAACGTGTTCATTCATTAGATCTGTGATCTCTTGTAATTCTATAACCTTATTTTCCTGGTTATCATTAAACGGGGGTCCGTAAAAGGAAAATTAAAAAATGTCTCGTCTGACAAAGTGTCCCATCCTCCCCCACCCTACTATACATGGTAACTCGTAAGCTGGCACGAGGTGTTAAACCCGTGTGATAACGACTGTCGTTTTTCGGCCACGCCAGGATAAAGTAAGTTACATTTATACATTCATTCCAACAAAAATGAAAATTTGTATATGCATAGATATGCTCAAATGTAACCTAAAGGTACCATCAAAGTTTGCCAAAACAATACGACTTTTAAAAAAAAAATTGTTACTTCAGCTGGCGAATTTGCTGCTTTGAAACCCATTTTTACCAGCTTTTTTGTTTAAAACTTGGATGGTAGCTTTAATACATATTTGAGCATATCTATTAATACACAAATTTTGATTTTTCGTTGGTATGCTCCTTAAAGTATACTCTGGCCATGGTCTCTGTCCGAAACGACGTTTAGACCAACAAGAGATCAAAGATCTAATGCGTGAGCACGGTATAAACTAACTGGAATAGTAATAATTATCCATTTTGAAACTTAAGACGTGTAAGGATTGAATGTTTGGTAAAGAATATGTGTAAATACGCTTTGTACTACTTCTGTATCATGTGTTCACTTGTAAACGTTTGTTTTTGTGAATTTAAATAAACCGTAATCACGCAGCATTATAGGTTATGTTAGAAGTTAATATTATTCATATTGTGGCGGCTGCATAATGATTTATTGCGAGCGGTAAACTAAAAGAGCGAAGAAAAACGTGAGACGCAGATTTTATACGGAAGATAACGATTGGAAAATGCACTCGTCTACGCTTTGGCGCACACACGCTAATTGTGCAGTTTTAAACCTGAAAATTGAGGTTAAAAAGTATAAATTTATTTTATGATTTGATTTCAATCAACAGATTAAAGAATAATGCTGGAATCAGGAATTGAGACAGTTGCGAAAAAAATGTTTTTCGAAAAGGATCTATACGACCAGAGCCATAGAAATACCGAGTAGTCCAACCCATTGTTACGTAAAACACAAATTGAACGGCAATTTGGGTCCAAAATAACACAGTAGGTATAGGGAAAATGCATGTTTTTCGGTAAATTAGAGATAAACTTGAGTCTAAAAACAAATTTAAAGGTTGAAAAGTGTAAAAAACAAGTGTTATTTGTTTTCTGTATCAAAAAAAGTCAAAAAATGGAATTAGAAGCGGTTGATTTGTGACATTTTAGTCATTTAATGGGGGTAAATTTATTTGTTTTTTCAAAAAAACGTTTGGTAATGTAAATAGAAGCTGTTTTACGCCTTTCCACTAAAGGAAATCGAAAATAAAACTCAACAAGTTTGTTTAAATTCATTGCGAAAGTTACCGCTTTTGCTCTATTTTGAACACACAAAGACGGCAGTTGGACTACTCGGTGTTTTTACGACTCTGTATACGACCACTACCGTGCTTAATGACGTGCCCAATAACATGACAAACTCACTCGTGATGACGGTAGGCACGTGACGTAATGTTTGTCTGGCGCTGTTTCGTATTTGTCTTATTTATTCGAAGAAATGTAAACGTCATTTTAAGAGGGGTATAAGATGTTGAAAACAATTTTTGAGGTGTGCGTGTGCGAAACCGATTAACGAATTATTTTAGAAAATCATATTTAATGTATAAGTCAAATTTAATATATATAAGTTGAAGAGTCTAAAAAACATGGGTAATTTTTTCTTTTCTGCATCGAAAAAAGTCATTTAGAAGCGCTGAGTTTGTGACGTCACTTAAAATGAATAATTTTGTATATTTTTTGCAAAGAATGTATGATAAGGTAAATATAAGTTTTTTTATGCCATCCCACAAAAATCTAATATCTTTCGTTTAATTCATCGACTTTTGCTTGCTTTTGGATGCACAGTGGCGGCAGTTGGACTATACTGAGAGTTTATATGACTCTGGTGTAGTAGAGGTGGAAATCCTCTTTTTTGTAGCCTCTAAGCAAAGTTTTCCTTCATCCCTTATGTTAAAACATTAACTCAGTGTTTTTTTCCTAAAGCAAACCAATAAGAAATGATCGAAATTACTTGTAACGATCGACTTGGTAAAAAAGTTCGAGTGAAGTGTAATTCTGATGATACAATTGGGGATCTTAAGAAACTTGTAGCAGCGCAAACCGGAACAAGAGCTGATAAAATTGTTCTTAAAAAGTGGTACACAATATTTAAAGATCATATCAGTCTGGGAGATTATGAAATTCATGATGGAATGAATTTAGAACTCTATTATCAGTAAATCTGTCAATTCTTTGACAGTCCTACTTTAAACTCTTGTAGACTTGAAACAGATATGGTTGTTGCTATTGATAATTTTTTTGGTTGCTATTTACTGTACAGTAGAAACTCAAAGTATAAAGGAAGGACCTATATTGGATTTACGGTGAACCCAGAACGAAGAATTTCTCAACATAATGCTGGTGCAAGTAAAGGTGGTGCTTACCGTACCAGTGGTAGAGGACCATGGGATATGACGATGATTGTGCACGGTTTCCCTTCTGATATTGCAGCATTAAGGTTTGAATGGGCTTGGCAAAATCCAAAAAGATCTCGCCGCCTGAAGCATATTACATGTAAAACTCGAAAGGAATCCATGTTTCAATATCGAATAAGAATCATGTCAAATATGTTAACACAAACACCTTGGAAGAAGCTGCCCCTCACTGTTCAATGGTTGAAACAGGAATATGCCGTTGATTTGACTCCACTCCCACCTAATCATATGCCCATCATGTATGGCCCAGTATCTGCCAAAGTAAAAAAACATAAGATAAATAAAATTAAAAACCAGCTGAAAACACCATGTCTTTCACAACAAAATGTCCCGACTACTAGCAATTGTGACTCAAATTTGATTAATACTGAAATCCTTAATAGCAGTTTAGATGAAGATTGTATGTCACTCATTGATCGTCTTTCTCATAAATCTATGGCCAAGCAATCAAAATCGTGTCTCACGAGTAGCACATGTTGCACATTGTGTAATGTTTCTTTACCTGTCAATGTGGAAAACGCACCATCTATTCTTAAGTGCCCAAATGAAAGTTGCAATATGGCATCACATTTGTTATGTCTTGCAAAGCATTTTTTATCGAATAAGTTTGACCAATTGTTGCCTGTTGATGGTTATTGTCCATCTTGCAATGATTCTTTACTGTGGGGAGCTTTAATTAGGCAATCCAATGGTTTTCATAGTTATTTAAAAATGCATTCTCAGATTTGTTAAACTAAGTTTTAAAACTGCATCATTCTTTGTTAATAATCCCCAAAACAAGATTAGTACAAATAAGATGTTTCAATTAATTTACCATAACTTGCAGAAATATTTTAAGTTTAAATTCTTTTTAGCTAATATAGCTACTTCATTGATCATTTACATTAAGCCAAGTGAATTTAAACATGGCCCACTGGTTCCACCGTAACCCATTCAAAGCAACAGCTGCTCAATCTTTTGATGTTAGAAAAATTTCAATGAAGTCCGATTTCAACAAAGTGATGGGGTGAGTGATGAACCTTTTGTTACATATCTTTTTTTATTTTAACAAACATTATTTAAAAATATTTTATATAACATTCCAAATTTTGATTTTAGAGACCTTAGAAATGCAAGGAATGCCTTATTGTCTTTGTTCAACGATCCATTAGCATCTCCTGATAAAATGGAGTCAGTCAGCAGTGATTACTTCTCCTTAATTCAAGGTTTATTTGAAGTTCCTGCTCCAACTACAGATGATGCCAGCACTTCTCAGACAGAGACCACAACTGAAATAGAGGATTCAAAAACTGAAAAAGAAAAAGACAATAAAAAAGGTTAGATCCGATTTAGTTTAGCTGTGTTATTGCAAATGTTTGGTTTGTTATTGTAATTCGATTTTGTAGTTGCAAGATTAAAATGGATTAAAGAATCCAGGCCAGCTCATACAAGTTGGTTTTAATAGAAAATATACACTTAAGTTAATAAATAGTAGTGGTCTTTTTTGTTACAATTTTGTTTGGCTAAAAGACGTTTTAAGTAAAATGTGCACCACAAATATGAGATGTACCAGCAACAGCAAGTATAAAAATATTGTTTGGAAAACAAAATTAACTAAGATATTAATTAAAAATTTGAAACTTGGAAAATCATTTCTTTACAATACAAAGCTTAATAGGCTATTTTGTGTGATTTGCCACTGATCTCTAAGAAGTAAGCTGTTATTAAAGTAATGTATTTGCATTAAATAGGGTTCTGACTAGTGATGTACCGAATCGTTAAAAAAACGATTCGGCCGAAACCGAATATTCGGCCATTTGTGCCGAATCAATTCGGCCGAATCAACCGAATCGTTTATGACGTCATCCGAATCCACGGCGACGGGCAGTCGGTAAAAACGACATAAAGGAAAATACTTTATCATGGCACCGTGTCACACACAAGTATCAACAATTTCAATATAAGTCTTTAATGTGGCAATAAAGCGTTGTGGGAAACATTAGTCTCCTAATAACGCGCGTATTTACAAACCAAAACTACAGGAAACGTAAATCGTTGGGAGAAAAGCACAACGGTGACGGACGAGCGTGGATTAGATAAATTTAATTAATTAATTTTATTGCAACACGGACGAGCAGTTAATTCGGGAACTTAAAAATTCTTTACTGTAACGGTGTAACCATTGACAAAACCTGTGTTACGCAAACAAAAAAAATTATTTACTTTTGTGACGAAAAAAACATTGTGTATGAGCGTCCCATTTTACGCTCTGCGTCGGCTTGGGAAATAAAGGAAGACGCATGCGATAGCATACTTTCAACACTTAGTAAGCGAAGCAATCGTTGTGAATTTGTTCTTGTAGAAACCGACGAAATGCTAATCTTAGTCTAATTTGCAAGCAGCCTGTTCCCTGTGGTATATAAATTGTCGGATTTATATGAAATGTTTTTTTGGATTTTGAATGTTACATAACGTAACATGTGTATATGAATTTTAAATTTAATATTTTAGGTGTAAAATTAATATCTTGCAACTGGGATTCACGAAACTCTGATTTTCGCGCGGTGCCTAAGAACGACGTTTTTGGCTTCTGTCCAAGCTCGGCCGGGACCATACTTAGCAATATTACATTACAATTTGTGTTGGTTCTAATTTCCTGATAGATTCGCTCCTCGCACTTGTATTTGCATCAATTAAAATTCACATAATCGCGATTTACCTGCATTTATACTACTCACGGTCACGGTTACTGGCTTAAAACTATACCGAGAGTAAAAAAATTATTCGAAAACTTTACTTTTACATTTTGTATTCTGCTTTGTGCTAAAAATGTGCAGGGGATCGTGCGCAGACGCGTGCCCTATTTAGAGAGAAAAAGCGAGTATTTCTTTATCGACGACCGGGAGCAGACGCGTGCACTATTTAGAGAGAAAAAGCGAGTGTTTCTTTATCGACGACCGAGAGCAGACCCGTGCACTATTTAGAGAGAAAAAGCGAGTGTTTCTTTATCGACGATCGGGAGCAGACGCGTGCACTATTAAGAGAGAAAAAGCGAGTGTTTCTTTATCGACGATCGGGAGCAGATTCGGTCGCGAATGTGACGAAGTTTATCAAAGTGCGCGTGTGCCATAGCCCATAGAACCGTATCCGAAATGATTAGCATTGCTATAAAGCATGACGATTAATTGAATTAAACTTATTTGTTGCAAATATTCTTTAATTTTTATCTCACAAATTGCGCAAGTTCTTGCTAATCGTATCTATATTGTCTGTGAAAAAGTTCGTTTTTTGCCGAATCTTTACGCACGATTCGGCCAAAACCGAATCTTTGTCAAAATCGCTGATGAGAATAAATTCGGCAAACCGAAACTTCGGTACATCACTAGTTCTGACCATCTTATTCATCAAAACAGCAACAATAAACGATAAACAACTGATGGTCCAGGTTTTTTCCATCAATGAAATATTGTATTGCAATGTCACAGTGTCCGTCGTCGCGATTGGTGTTTTTAGCAGTACAAAATTTAATTTTATAAACATTCATAACTTGTAAATTAATGCAATTTTTTAAAAACTAGCTGTTAACTTAGCATTTAAGTAGACATAAAATTTGTTTTTTATGAAAAAACTGCCGACTATAAAAACAGTGGAATGGTGTCGCGTGACTCTTGTCTTGTTCCAGATTTTTGGCACGCGATTCCCTCTGTTTGTTGCTTGGTACGAATTGCTTTGCACTGCCTATTTAAATAACATGCATTTAAAAAATATCGTTCACATTCAAAACCATTTCAATAAAAATAAACTAACTGCCATGTTTTCTGGCAGTGCGACACAACAACATACGATGTTATATCATAAGAAAGGCTAACAGTCAATTACAACATGTAAAAAAAACATCTTGTGACAGTAATAATGTATAATATTATATATGTATATTGTTTTAAATTAAGTCTGTAAAAAGTTAAAAACTACCAGATCTTTCAGTTTTTTATCTATAGATAAAAGTAAGACTGAAGATGAAAGACCTGTCGGCATGGCAATAACTCTAAAAACCTTCTTCAAGTTTAAGTGGACGCAGACATTATATGTTGGGAAACCTCCGTTGTAAGTATTTATTTACAAGTCTTATTTCAATTACGCTTTAAATAAATGCACCTTATTCTATATTGCTAATAGACACATAATTAAAAAATGGTTCTATTTTAAATTACTTTACAAATAATAAGCGGGAAACAGTAATCTCTTACAAAGATAAAACCTGGAAAATTTAAGATTGTATTAATGCTACTTTGTAGGGTTGAAGATGATGCAGAGTTTGATTTCGTCAACATGGGGATTAACGTTGCACTTTGGTACACCAAACATGCTGCTAAACTTGCTGCTCAACCAGAGTATGTTTGCAACAATATCGTGTTTTTATAGCTATGTTTAATCAAACATAATATTAATAACTTCTATAACTTATGATAGAAATAGTAATGTTTATATATATATAAGTATATTACAGTCTATATATACGTTATTTTATGGTCTAACATAGTTGTTGGCTTGTTTTATTTATATTTTACCGTGAAATTGCTAATACTTTTTTTGTCATTTTTAGATTAAAAATGGAAGATGCAAAAGAAATACACAGCTGCTTGAAGAAAGCTGCTGGTATGTTCAAAGAGTTCAAGGTGATTTATATCTTATTGTCTAAACCAGGGGTTCCCAAACCGCGGCCCGCGGGCCATCTGCGGCCCGCGGGAGCAAAATAAATGGCCCGCAGAGGACTTTAAAAAATTACCGATTTACATACGTAGATACGTTCACAAATGCACGTATTACTTTAAAAAATCTTCTAAAATCGTTTTATTAATTTATCTGATAATCTACATTGCCTTTGTTACGTCACAAGAATAGTTATGACCGTCACAGCATCAACCAACCTTTCACGCTCGTTACTCTGGTAGGAGTTTTACATGGGTTATACCGCGTTGTAAAAATGGCCGAAAAGAAGCGAAAACTAGTGAGTGAAAACAGACAGTTTTTAGAAAAGTGGCAACATTCGTACTTCTTTGTACAAAAAGACCAGGCATGCATATGCCTAGTATGCAAGCAGGCTATTCCTGTATTAAAAGAATACAACTTAAAACGACATTATGAAACAAAGCATTTGGAAAAATTTAAACATTTGGTTGGTGATGATAGGATTGCTAAATATAAATCACTCGAAACATCTTATAAAAGTCAAACAAACATGTTTAAGAAAATGTCAAGTGAAAGTGAAGCGACAGTAATGGCCAGTTATGTTGTTTCATATAATATTGCTCGAAGAAGTCGCCCTTTTATCGAGGGTGAGTTTGTACGGGACTGCATGCTTCAAGTTGTAGAGCTGCTTTGTCCGGAACAGAGAAGTAAATTTGCGAACATTAGTCTTTCCAACAACACAGTAACTCGGCGCATTGAAGATATTGGTAATGATATTGATTTACAAATGAATGAATTACTCGAAAATTTTACTCATTTTTCTATTGCATTGGATGAGAGCACCGACTTGAGCGATACGGCACAGCTACTTATATTCATTCGCGGAATTACAGACAAATTTGAAGTTCACGAAGAATTGTTGTCTTTGCAAAGCTTAAAAGGGCAAACTCGTGGTGTCGATATCTTTGATGCTATTTGCAGTGCCTTTTGTCATCATAACGTTGACTGGAATAAACTAGTGGGAGTCACTACTGATGGTGCTCCTTCTATGGTCGGGAAAAGATCAGGTTGCGTAGCACTTCTAAAATCCAAGTTTAATGAAATAACAAACAAAGAATTAATTACTTACCATTGCATCATTCACCAGGAGGCTCTAGTTTTGAAAGTTCTCCAAATGAAAAATATCATGGATGTCGTAATTAAATCAGTCAATTTTATTCGCAGTAGAGGACTTAATCATCGCCAGTTTAAATCGTTTTTGGAAAGCCTTAACTCAGAGCATGAAGATGTTGTTTATTTCACCGCGGTCCGATGGCTGAGTACAGGAGCAACACTAAGCAGATTTTTTCATTTGCGCCAAGAAATCTTTGAATTTTGCAAGGAAAAAAACTACGATATCCCCGAACTTCAAGAAAATGAATGGCTTTGCGACTTGGCGTTTTTGGTCGACATTACTGCCATAATGAATTCTTTAAACTTAAAACTCCAGGGCAAAGGCAAATTGGCTTCAAGCTTGATCGATGACGTCCAAGCAACAGAACGAAAGTTAGTTCTGGTTAGATCCCAGTTGCTTGACAAAAATATTTTGAATCTTTCAATGTGTACGAAATTTGCAGATGAGAATCCTGCCGCAAGACATTTATTTTTTAACACTAAGTATAGCGAAACAATCACGCGTCTACTGGATGAATTTTCGAGAAGATTTGATGACTTTCGAAGCCGTAGTACAGAGTTTCAATTATTTAGAAACCCATTTCAATGTGCGGTAGAAACAATGCCCACCAAATTCCAGTTTGAATTAATTGAGTTGCAGGAAAATACAACAGCAAAAGATAAATTCAAAAGCGAAGAGCTGTTGACGTTTTATCAAAACTTGAACAATGATACTTATCCCGTGCTATTGACACATGCCAAAGAAATGGCTTGTTTGTTTGGATCCACGTACCTCTGTGAGCAGACGTTTTCCGTGATGAATATCAACAAATCAAAACTTCGTACCAGATTAACAGATAGTCACCTGGGGGCTGTGCTTAGAATTAATTGTACAAAATTGAAACCTCGTTTTACAAAAATAATTTCACAGAAATCCCAACTGCACAAGTCAAAAGTAAAAAGCATGATTGATCTATAAATAGCCTACTTTTCGTTTTTCGTTCATTCATTCGTTCATTTCTTAACTATCGGTAACATGCTTTCACGACATGATTCAATAAAAAAAAAACTGTGAAACTTTGTCTTTTATTCTGCAAGTACGAAGTTTAATCTATTCCAGAATCGTTGTTTATTAACAGCATATTCGTCAAACTTCCTGACCTAACAGTATTCGTTATAACCGCATTTTCGCCAATACGCGTCGCGTCGCAAATATAGCGAGGAAAACCTTCTTCGCTTGGCGGCCCGTCGCATAATTATGATTTCACATATTGGCCCGCGATTTCATAAGTTTGGGAACCCCTGGTCTAAACTTATGCTAATTGTCTCTGTGTTTTATTTAACACTTCCCCTTGTATTGTATGTAACTTTTAACTTGCAATCAGTTTTTCCAATTGTAGCATACTGGATTATTACATCTAGTTGTTGTGTCTTACTTTACTTACTGTTCATGGCAGGCAATTCACTTCAGATAATTTGATTTAGTTTTATTATACGTGTGCTCCAGTAGTTTATAACAAATTTGTAAAATTGTGTATGCAGGATAATCAAGCTGGAAAACTAAAGAATCCACCTCAGAAATGTTCCGATTTAGATCCAAATGTGTTGGAATGTTATATCATGTGTTGTCAGGCAGAAGCTCAAGAAGGTACTATTTTAGTAAAAGGGTCGTAATTCCGGAAAGCTCAAAGCTAAACTAAGCTTTTTAAATTGCAATGACAGCTACTTTTTCACGCTGAAGAACTTTTTTAGTGATTTTATTAAGTGCTGTTGGATAAATTTGTAAAAGTTTTAGAGAGAGATCCTCTCCTTGCTCTTCCCGTAGCTTTCACAAGTGAAGTTTGTTTAGTATTTTAAGACCTACGCTGGGTTTAAAGTTTAAACACAAATCATAAGTAACAATAATAGGAAATATTTTATAGTGACAATTGCAAGAGCGGTGGAGAAGAAGCATAAAGATTCCCTGATTGCTGCACTTGCAAATGAAACTTCAAAATATTTCCAACAAGCTGACCATATGCTCAACTCAAAAGACCAAATCATTGTTGGAAAATGGAGAAAATATCTTCAACTGAAAGAAAAGTTTTATAAATCATATGTAAGTCAATTTGTATTTTTTCAAATTTTTTTTACATCTTGCCAATTGCCATTGCACACAAGGTAAAGGTAGTACTATGGGCCATGGCCTACTAAAAATACCGCCATATAAGTTGGTTTTGATAACTTTTGAATGGTCCAAGCTAACAAGCCTTGCATTGTTTTGCTATTGTTTCGTGTTTCCAACTTGCATTTTTTGTTTTGTTTGTTTGTACTGTCTGTCTGTAGTACAGAGAATGATAGGAAGATTCGAAGATTAAATCAAGTGCAAGAAAGTGTAATAAGTGTGGTCAAGTGCAAGAAAGTGTAATACAACTCAACCATGGTATGTTTGTGTTAGTTTAACCACAGAGGTCTAGAGCATGATAAATATTTTTTTAATAAAACTTTGGGAAATGTAGGAATAAATTAAATCCAGTCCCCACTGTACAGTCCGAGATAGCCCTTACATAGAAAGCATCTTGCTTAGCAACGGTAGAAACAACCAGAAAGCCTCCCCTTCATGCTGAAGATGATTGAATTCCTGTACAAGTCGTGACCAAAGTTGCTGAATTTGGTCAGTTAACTGCAAGTACTCATTGGCCAAACTGCCCGCCAAAGCATACTTTTTTTTAAAAAATGGTAATCATGTGTTGTACTACAAGCTTGAAATTTATTTTTGACCATACTTTTTGTGATAAAAGTTGAAGATCTGCATGTAAAGCTGCAGTACTGTTGCAACCAGGTACCATTGCCAACATGGTTTACTGCGGGGGTAAAAAAATTGCCAGTTTTACTCAATTGGATAATTTTCCGACATACCTTGGCAGTTTTCAGTCTGAGGAAATCATCGCTATTCCAGGAAATGGAAATGGAATAGGAACATTACAAAGCACAAGGATGTCCACCACATTTTGCAGCTATGATCAGATTCTGTCTTGCACTTGGATACACATCTGCACAGATCCTACCTTTATGGAAAAAATTCTCTTCCCCATTATTTTATTGACATCCACAAGGCGGCGGTTTTGCAGAAAAATGCTGGTGAAATATCTGAAGATGTAGTGCTCTTGGTAGATGAAATGTATCTAAAAATCTGCCCCAAGGAGAAAATCGTGGGAAAGTGGTTATCTAATAATTTATCACAATGTAGCGGTGAAGTGGCTAATGTTGGATTTAGAGTAAGAAATATTGTTGCAGTTTATCGTTCGTTTTGCTGCCTAATTTTTTGGTGAAACAGTTTCTATCCACAAACCAGTACTCAAGAATGTAACTATTACATTTTTCAGTATGATTCACTCTGTAAAAAATGAACAAAACAAAAATGAAAGTCAGTAAGTTTCTCTTGCAAGAACTTTCTCCATCAATTTCATTTCAAATTGGAGAAACAAATATTTACTGTGATGCTGATGCTGGTGTTATATCATGGGCTGACCTGCACAAAATTTATGATAAAGTTTGACTAGATTGCTCACTGCTGCTAACTTGAGGAAAACCAATAAACCAACATTCTCATCACTTTATCCACAAAACAAGAAGCAAATTGTTTTGCTCGCACTTGCATTATTCCATGAAAGCACAATTGCTTCATGCAAAAGTTACCTTACTTTAAGACAAGATGTGGCAGCTTTGTACCTGATTCATGTGTAATTTGTGAACTCTAAGACCAGATTTTATCCCAATCTGACAGAAATGCTCTTGTTCACATTCTGCTGTCCAAATCAAACTTCTGCTGCTTTAATTCAAACCATTCATTTAAAATTTTACTTAGTTCCAGATTTAATAGGTGAAAGTTATCACTATGTGATAACACTATGTGATAACCCATTAATTCTAAACTTGAAGAGATGTAGAATGATATTACCGTAGTTGTGTAATAATAATACAGAAGTAACACATGTGAAAGCGACTTATGCCGCCGTATCTTTAGTAGGCCATTGTAGTACTAACTCTATTTTTTTTTTTGTGATAAATAAATTTATTATTATTGTTTTTTTAAATGATCTTTTTGTCTACAGGCGTTATGTTATTATGGTAGTGGATTGCTAAGTGATGAGAAATGTGGAGATTCAGTTCGTTGTTTAATGGACAGTAATCAAGGTAAGATCTTTTTATAATAAAGATTCAATAATGTATTTGTAATCATTTTTTTGTCAATTTTTGTTTAAAATTGTTACACAGGAAATGCATTTTGTACAGTTCACTTATAAAATAAATCCTTGGAAGTTTGGGAATGTATTTCAAATGAAATTCCATGCATTGTGCCAATTGTTTTACTTCAGCGGTTCATTTTCACTTGTTGATACCGTTTCATCATATTTCAGCATCTCTATCGCTCCATGGTCTACTCTATACATAAACAAATTTTGATTTTTCATTGATACGCCATTGCATAAAAAATTTTTATACGCAAATGTACATATTTCAGCTTTTGAAGAAACAGACAAACTATGCAAGGAATACATCACAACCAAAGGAGCAGGATCAACCATAAGACCTCACGAACATGCGTTTTACAGAAATTTTCAAAAAGATTTACAAAGAAAGTTAAAGAAAAGTGAATCAGAGAATGGATTTATGTAAGCACAAATTAATCCTTGATGTTCACTTACCATTAGAATGGTGGATAAATTCAAATTTTATGGGTGGCGGAATTAAATAGCCCTGCTTAGTGCCCCAGATTTCCTCCCAGTTCGAAAAACAAAATTCAAAATTTTTGTTAGCATTATGATGTTGTAAGATGTAAGGGAACACAGTCACACATTCCAATTTTACAGATACCATCACAAAATCCCTCCTGTTGCCCCCAATATGTCCTTACAAGCCACCCATGGATTAGTTGAACCAACTCCATACACTGTACCATTTCTAAGTTCAAGTTGGACTAAAGCAGTTTATGCCGGTTTCAGCATCAGTAAGAACGTTGCTCAAAATAAAAAGGTAAATTCAAATTTTGCTATGAAAATCACGGTGCAGCGAGGTAGTTAGTTTTGCCTCCCAATTATATGAGCGTGTGTGTTCTGCCCTAACACAGTGTAGTGGTTAGTGTGATGTGTTGTCTAACAGTCACCCACAAAGTTGCGCTTGTGGTAACTCCAGAGATGAATAGAATGTTATAACTCCCGAAGTTTCTCTGCCTAGTGAGGATAGGTTAATTAAATTCATTCAATGTTATTTTTTTTTAATGTGTTTTTGTTTTGCAGTCCAAAGTAAAAACAGAAAAAGAAGGCGAAATCCAAAATATAAAAGAACCTGACATTAAAGTAACAAAGGACAATGGATGTATTGTTTCGTGATTATTTCTATTACATATAATTAATCACGATGTATGCAGTTCATTCAAATAACGAAGCAATATAATCGTGTATGGAATACGCGCGTGTAAAGTATTTTGCACTTGCTAGTCGTCACGTCAATACCCTCTGTTATTTACGTATTGTGAGTCGTGCGTACATTGCGTTATTACGTATACACACGTAACGTGTATCACGATAATTTATTCACAGTTGGGGATATTTTATTGATTAAAACAGTTATTATTTCTTTCCTTGTGTGATATGTATAAGCGTAAGTGATGTACCATTATTTTATTTACTTGTGTATATTTTGAACAGTTTTATCAATTGTTTATTATCCTTCTTACTGTAAATATGGTACCGTGGGCATTTGAATTACTGCAGTATAATATTAAATCAGCCCTAGCTTGCGTTGTGTTGTATTAAAATTTAATTAAACCCGCGAAAGAGAAGCGACCCAAAAGGAAATAATTGACTGAATTGTTGACAGTTCCTGGAAGTTAATACCGGGTGTTCTCACACGCAGTGGGGATAATGGCGCAATGTGCTTGTCTAGTACAATTTAACCCATGGAATGAATATTTTGAATGGGCAATCAAAAAGAGTTGACGGTATGTCAGAAACAGACGGTGATTACAAAAGCTTTAATCGATTGACTGCTGCTGAAAATCGGCCGAACTGTTTTAAGTATAGTGATATTGAGGATTATTATATGGTGTGTTTGATTAAATTGCTTTCCAGCTACTAATGGTTGCTCAAGAGAAAGCTTAATTTTCGTTACAGAATGTGAAAGTAAAATAGAAATTTGATACAAAACAAAGTTGCGCCACAATTCAGAGGTATAGGAGGGAGAAATGACGTAGGGCGTGGTGAGTTTGGAGAGTCGATACATATGGGTGTGAACTGTTTTTGTTTACATGTTGGTATCGTATCTACCCGTGTAGTTCTCTTCTATCCAGACACTGTAATGACCGCCGTATGTTTGTCAGCAATAAAATATGCTGAGTTTTCGCAATATCACTGTAAACAAAAGATGTTTATACGAAAAACGCTGAACTGGCTTATGCTAATGTTATATAAATATGTCCAGTCGCTGAATAATCCACAGTTGGGCCCAATAAAAGTTCGTTATCAAAGATGGTTTCGTTTCATGTATTGAACAAATATTGTAGGCCTATATGACTGATTAAACGATACGCTTTCGCTTTCATTAGATTGTGAGTATTAGTTCCTCCGTAGTAGAATAAAGTTAGCAACGTTGCCAAGCAAATGAATAAGATGATCGTGATACTTACACGTTGTTAATTGTAGTATGGCATAAGCAGTTACGAGCCAGCTTAAATATTTTAAATCGTTCAGTGGAGAAATTGATGAGCGCGTATAAGCAGAGATTTCAAAAAAAAATTAAATGTTCACAGCAAATTTAGCCGATGATTTCCGGGTTGTAATACAACGCTACGTCAGTACGTCAATGACGATGAGTCACGAGGTTGAAGTCTCATTGTTGTCTCAGTGCGCGTAAGTTTGATTTGTGAATAAGACCATATGCCAAATATGGTAAAGGGGGCTTGTGATACAAGGCAACCGAATCCTTGCGTTTCCGGATTAAAAACAACGGGATGGGGCGTAAGGTGTGTCTGTAAATTCAATGAGTTTCACAAATACCGTTATGCCTTTTAACTTAAGTTAAAATAGTTTTCATTTGTTATGAATGTCCTTGGGTTTCCCCACTTGTACGAATTGTTCCTTGTCGCTATACTTAACCATTCAGTTTTCTAAATTCGAATGAATCAAGGTATTTCTGTACAACCATAATAAACGCAAGTGACGTACGATTCGTGAAAATGTGATATCATCACAATATCCAATCACTCGAGGCAGGTGGTGGGTCCGCGGGCTATTCCCATGACGTCACAAGCTTACGCGTCATTGCGTAAACTTTTACAGTTTGTCGCAGTTTGTTGTTCGTCGTTTCACAGTTACGAGGGTTTCCTAGTTAGACGAAAGTACAGTGTTTATTCTTCCTTAATTTTTGTCGAAGTATTGCGATATGTGAATAAGTTTTATGTGAGTAATGTAAGTAACAAGTTGTCCTCAAAATGTATACTGTTGTTAGAATGAGTTTCGTAACGGTCAAATTTATTCTCGTAAATTTAAAATAGTGTTTCTTAAAATATTTCAGGTAGATCTTTCTCTTACAAAGGCTTTAACATTAGTTTCACTCTTGCCTAGCTCGAGCTTTTTTAGTGAGCACACACACACGAAATGTGGTGGCGTCATATTTCGGAAAAGAATTGGTTACTGGCTTCACATAGACATGTGCTGTATGTAAGCGTGGGGGGGCACGTGCCAGACGACTTCGTGTGAGAATTACATTCGTCTGGTAAACAAAGAGGAAAACGTAGTAGGTTCCACGTGGTATAGCACGAGATACGACGCGCTTTGTGCAATGAGGTCTAAAAGTGAGGCACGCTGTAGGCGTTCAAGTGGGAATTTTCGATTAGTTAGTTCAGTGTTTCTTATCTCGATATCAAGAAAACTGTCTTGTTTTGTAAGAAATGAATAATGCCGCAGGCGCGTAGATGTTTTGCTGCCAGATTTGGATTAACTACTAATGAGGATGTATATAAACAGCGCGTGTTATCGCGTGTATCGAATAAAGAAAACGACTTAACACGAGGTCACATTATTTTGCATGTTAACGATGAATCGTTAAGAACAGGCAGGTCATACAACAAATGACGTCACTAATATTAACATACGTAATTAATTAATTAATTTACTTTTTTAGATGAATTTATATCGGTAAACAATTGTATTTAGTTAGTTGTACGTACAAGCAACAATATACTACAACAATATACTACAAGTCGATATTAAAAACCAAAGAACCAAATTATCCAACGAAGAATAAAAGTAAGAATAATAATGGCTCGGTATAATGCAGTTCATCCTGGTTGGCCTTCAGTGAATCCGTGTGTGGTAATGTCTCCCGTTCTCTTTCCTTACGTACAGTCGCCTGTACGTTACCTTGAAACTGGAAAACTTATTAAAGTTACAACTGTGGTTCCTTCACCAAGAGTAAGGTATGTTCCTTGCTACCGCACAACTCAACCCCAACATTGTGTGTACTTGGACAACAGTTCTTTAAGATGCATGTTCAAGACATACGTAGAAACACCGATACGTACAAATCATGTTCGGGAAGAATCCTTACATTACGTATCAGCGCTGCAGCCACCGCAAACGCTAGTTCAGTCAAACTTAAATCCACTCAGTCGGCCTTACACCCCTAAAACAAGACCATGCGAATCGCCTGATACCTTTAACGACAATCATAAAGGTGTAAGATCAAGACGCGATTCTTGTAGCTCTGTGTCCGACCTGTGGAATGAAGGATCTTTAAGTGATGCGACAAGCAGAGCAAGTACACCGAGTGGGACTTGTGAGTTCTGTCATGGAAGTACAAGTGATTTTGATAGTGGTGTAGAGGGAGATTATGACTCGGAATCTGGTCATTCCACGCATGCAGTATCGGACAACACAACTGTTGCTGGGGAATACCCAGAGCTGAGAATACCACAGAGCGAGTATGCCAGTTTACCGAACACTCTCTCTATGTTGGTTGACTTTGTGTGTGAAAATTTACTATCTCATGAATGGCGAGCAGTCGCCCGTGAGCTTGGCGTCAGCGATGTTATAATTCAAAGTGTGGACTATGATGAATATGAGGATTGCCGAGCGCAGATGAGATTTGTGTTCACGTACTGGGCGTCTTCGGAGTTAGTGTCGAACAGAGAATGGGATGAAATTAAACATGCAATAGAAACTGCACTCACGGAAATTGGACGAACGGACTTAACGAGAAAATTAAATATCACCGCCAAGTAACGTTGGTTTTGATTTATTATAAACATCTACAATGCTGCCAAATTGCCACGAGTGTTGTTTTCATAAAAAGCATTTTGTTCAAGTTAGTGTACATATACTATTTATTTATTGTTTTGTAAATTCCTCCCGTTGTTTTGCATTTGACTGTTGTTTTCCGTAAGTTGTACATTCACTGTAAACATTTATCGCTGTGTATATAAATCACTTCTCATTTCATTCCATTGTGTCTAGCTTTGTGTGCGACACTTAGTTCCGCCTAATCAGTTTGTACTGTTTGGTTGTACATCTTTGTATTCTCGCAGCTTTATTAAACCAGTAACAGATTCTTATTGTAATGAAATTTGAATTGAACAAACCTATCATCTGAGCAGCTTTAAAACACCATGGTACAGTTTGGTTCGAGCGTTTGCTTCGTGACTGAAGGATCTGTGATTTATATATAGTAGTGTGGGGGAATATGGGACATCTTTCCATTCTATTTTTTTGACCAAGTTGGTGGTAAACAAAAACAGTCGAAGAAATATAAAGCCGTATCCTCACGACTCCCATATAGATCGTTGTTAATTGTTTAAAATGCGGTCAGTAAATTTGAATATTACGTGCTAAAGTGTCCCTTCTTACCCCACAGAACTACATCCAATGATCACCAATGAGGGCTGTCCAAATTTGCATTCCTGTATCCAACTGGCACGAGGTTTATAAAGGCACCAACTATATATTAAGGTACAGCATCAATATAATCGAAATTGACCGTGGCGCATGAATAAAAAAATGAAGATAAATTAAGAAAGTATACGAGGCCTGAGTTCATCAGAAGGGTGTAATACATTGTATTGGATAACCGTGAACTCAACAAATTCCCACACTCCAACAAAGTATGCGACAGTATTCGGGTGGTACCACGAATTAGTACTATACCTACCTTTACTAATTGGCAGCAATTCAGAAAATATATTAAAACACACGGGGAGTTATTTAACGATTCGCACAACAGGTGAAATTTTACAAATTCGAAAACATACAGGTTAAGACTTTTATTGAACACTCAATCGATTAAAGAGTAAAAAAAACAGAAAATATCAAGTTTACTATAGCCAAAAACATAAAAGAACATGTTTAAAATAAAAAATACAAACAAAAACGCACAGAATGAACTGGTGTATCTAGCTGCAGTTTTGCATGTAAATTGCCGTGATTTTACTTTTTGGCTCACAAACTTAACACGTATACCCGGCAACGAAACTTAAGCTATCTTTGTAAAATTTGTCTAATATCGAAGTGACATTGAGGAAAACAATACTGAGTTACTATTTTTGGTCCTCTGCTTGAATTAGTAAGCTACCTTTTCTGCGTTACGGGTCTTTATGAAATCGGAAAACGCGAACACCTTATCTGCTAGTACTTAAGCAGTTTGGAGCTGCATGTCCACCCATGTTGGATTATAAATGTAGTAAAGAACAAAGTTAGTATAGACTATACTAACTTTGGGTATTTCTATTGCTCTGGCTGCAAGTGACGTAATAAAACCTCCCAGACCGTGACGACTGACACACGTATGTGATAGGAAAAGTTTATTAGGTTATTTTGTTGTTAAAAAACTCAATATTTTCGAGGTTATTAAGAAGTATTTAATTAAACAACTACACATGTGTGTTGTGAAACTTATAGATATGATATGCCAGTAATATTTTCTTTTGTATTGGTGCTTTCTTAAATATAGAAATATATATAGAAATAGGTGCCAAGGTGCGTGCTGCTGCAAAAAAGAGGTAGTTTGTTCATTGCTGCATGATGGATACAACGTATATGTCAAGTATGTTTATTTATTTGATTAGAATTAAGCGTGTATCATAGTTATTTCATGTAAAAATAGCATTTGTCAAAAAGTTATGCAGTTTTTGAGTTCTGCGATTAAACTGTAAGGAAGTGTTTAAAATTTTCTCTTGCTAGGGTAAACAATCTGCGGTATTAGACCTATTTGATTGCCCTGTAACATTTCTATGGTGACGAAATAACTCATGTATATATACCGACTCTCTTCCTACAGATTCCCAGGCTCGGCAGCGTGGGCCATTGCAGGAGCCACAATTATTTGAAGATACCAGTCAACCTAACCCTTATGAGGTGTCTGGAGGTACAATGCAACCTGGGGCCTATAATTTACAACCAGGAATGTTTCCTGGTCAGCAAATACTGAATGATCCGATGGCAAATATGGCAATGCAGTATGGACAATCTTTAGCTGGACATGGAAAAGAAATGCTGGAAAAAAATGTGAATTAATGAATTGTATAATTTAATTTTCCATAGTAATGTTTTTAATGCAGTGATTTAAAGATTTATATATAGTACAATGGGAGAAGATGGGACACTTAAGCACATATTGCCAAATATTTCCAAAATCAAAATAGATGACGATATTTGGTTAATACCACGAATTAGCACTATCATTCCTTTATTAATTGACAATATTTTAATAAAATATAATAAAATAAAGAGGAGTTATTTAGCGATCCACACAACAAGTGAAATTTTTCGAAACGCAGAGGATAAGATGGGACAGTTTAAAATCATTGTTAATTTTGATTATTAAGTGTATTGGGAGTCCGTACAAAGAAAATAAAAAAGTCCTGTCTAACAAAGTGTCCCATATTTACTATACATCATAACTTTAATAATGGACAACAATTCAAAAATATATTAAAGTATGCTTTGAAAATAAAGTCTAAACATTCTTTTTCTTGCCCTACTGCTATAGCTTTTAACATGTTACCTATACATTATATTATTGCGTAACAATTGGTATTGTTTAAACGACAATAAGTAATGTTCGAACATCAATGGATAAATATTGTATCCTACAAATGTATTATGAACTTGTAATAACAGAAAATTGATTATAACTATTGTTAAAGTTTTTATTTTTGCTACAAATTGGTTATTACTATTACTACTCTGTTTTTGGCACAAGCCACTTCTCATAAATTATCACGAAGTGCAAATGACCAAATTTCGAATATATTTTTTAAATATTATCTTTTTATTATATAAGTATTTTATAGTTTAATAACTCCTGAGGTATGAATTTCCAAATTAAAAGCAAACCTTTCAAAGTTTGGCAATGAAAACATACAAAACTACAATATGGGGGAAGATGGGACTCTAAAGTAAAATATATTTACATTGGCAGTATTCTGCAACTTGTAGTTAACCTACCGAATTTAAAGAGCGTAAACACACCCCACGTTACTTTTTGTGGTAAATTCAAAAAGCGACCGTTTCATCGATTCCATAAATATTTTGCTTATTAAAATTTGGTCTAGTATAGGCGTAGATATTCATCCTCTCTAGCACTATCCTTTTTTACTACGACCTTCGTGGTTGTGACAGAGGAACGTACTAGTCACGTGACTGATTCATTTGTAAAACCGTAATCCGTGTTTTTTTCGTTCTATCGTTTTTCGCTGAAAACACTGCCTCTCGCTTTTCTGAATGAGAGCGGCCACGCTTCAACAATTATGTGACGTGTTTTGTCACATGGGTAATACACTTCTCATTTTTTTCGCCACGCAATTTTCAAATCAGTTTTATGAATTTTACGGTGTTTGAGCTGGAATATCTTTGGTTATACAGAACCGATTAAACAAGGTCAGGTGTCGTTTAAATTAGAAAAGCACACTCTATCGATTAAAGCGATGTACATTTGGTGTGTGTTTAGGCCCTTTAACAGGCTGTGCTAGTTTTTTTACCATGTAAACTCCATATATTTAACGTTAAACCAATATTTTTTTGTTGTTTTTATCTCAATTTAAAATCATATTGACCCCTGCCTATTTTCTTCATGCTTATATCTCAGTGTTTTTTTACAAAACTAAAACTAGTTTTATGAGACAAATCAAACTGTACGAAATATTCAAGGTTGTTTTATGAAGCTATGAAACTAGTTTAATCGTTCGCACACGCAAACTAAAAAAATTCATTGGCTTTACTATGATTTAGCGAGCATTAAAAGCACCTTACTATTTCGCATTTTTTTACCTGTTCAAAGTATACTGTTTCTATTTTACATATTTTTTAATATTTAAAAACAGTAATCAGCTTTGACGGGCGTTTTATAAAGTTGTGATAATACTGTGGAATAATTCTGTAACCTTATTTTCCTGATTATCATTAAATGGGGATCCGTAAAAAGAAATTAAAAAAAGTCTCGTCTCACAAAGTGTCCCATCTTCCCCCATCCTACTAAATGTATATTTATATTATTAGACTCTTAATCCTAATTAACTAATGTAAAGTTTTTTTTAAGGTGGACAAATACATTTCCATGTCAAAGTTAAAGTACTACTTTGCAGTTGACACAAGCTATGTTGCGAAGAAACTTGCTTTGCTTTCTTTTCCATTCACTCACCAGGTATATACATAGGACTATAATAAAAAAATATAAATCCTGCAAGTAAAAGGTTTTTGTTCATGTTAAAATCGGGAAAAAATGTTTAATTTATGTTAATATAGAATGATAGTCACAAATTCAAAGTAGCAGTGGTTACATTGTATAATATATTTTGTTTTATTTACATATATTGCAATTTGCAACTAGGGATGCACATTACAGAATAATTAGGTATTCTAGGATATCCTAGAATACTTCATTTCGAATCTAGAATTTCGAATCTTTTTATATTTATAGCAAAAAATAGTTTTACCCACATAAGTCAGTGTATTGACTCTTTCATAGTAGCTTTGTTGGATCATGAGCTGTAAAATGATTAAAAATTGTACTATTGGGTAGTTTTTGCGTCACGAAACGTATAGCAGGCTATGAAAAGACGTTGCGAAACGTTTACTCTCGGAAGGCCCACAAACACAACAATATTTTTTTTCAAAATTATTAAGTTTCAAAAATTGTTATTATGACGTCATTAAACAGAATACCGAATCCCGAAATTAGATTCGGATACAAAAGGATTCGAATCTCATGGATTCGAAATTCTGTAATGTGCATCCCTAATAACTCCTTCCCCTAAAGGGTGGCATATTAAATGACCTAATAAAATACATCAAACAGTCTTCAACTATTAAGTTGCGCAATATATACATTGTTTTTTCACAACTTATCTTGTTAATTTTACGAAACAAACCGGTATAATCTGTGCTGTAATGAAGTTAAAACAGTCATATGATATTTTTGTGTATGATTTCACTTTTCCACATGCTTAAACAAACTACAACTTGACTGACAATTCTGTCTGGGTAGATTCTGCTAACAAAATTATCCTTTATATAGGTATGCACTATTATGCATGTTAGTTGCAGTTAGTTATTATAGCTTAGTTGTTGTTTCTTTACTGAACTGTTTCGCAACAATGAGAAATAAAACAAAAACAATCACTCACACTTCACACACAAAGTTAAACAAGGTGTATCGGTATAAAATATAATAGATAAATATAATATCCCAAATACCTATTTATGTAGCTGTTTCACACAAAGATAATATAGTTCAATTTATTTTACCGTATACTTACAGTTACGGTAAAATACACATAATAAATGTATTTTCAGGATTGGAGTGTGAAATATCATCAAGATTCACCTGTTGCACCAAGATTCGACATCAATGCACCAGATTTGTACATACCAGGTAATAACTAAGCACCTGTGGAGTCAAAGAACCTTCAGTTTTTGTTTTCTGCATGTTTTGTTCTTATTTTGGGATTTTTAAAGAATTTTTTATGAACAATAAATTGAAAAATTCAAGCGTTTATGTATAATAACCTTTTGGGGACGAGGAGTTTAAAATTGCATTCTGAAACAGGAATCTACAAAATGTTAACAAGTTCACTTTTAGTTGGTGGAAAATGTTTTGATTTGATCTTATTATGTATTGACTATTTACCATACATTTTTTTACAGTGATGGCGTATGTCACATACATCCTAATTGCAGGAATTTCTATTGGAATGACTGGCAAGTAAGATAATAATCACTGATATTTCTCATACAACTTTAAATAAATTTAGTTTATATTTATATTATATAACATTGAAGAAAAATACTTTAAGAACAGAAAATTTTAAACCTGGTATGCTTTTTTTTAATACATGAAGCATAAAATCAGGTTAAGGGTAACTTGGCCTGCAATACTATGTTACAGATTTACTCCTGAAGTGTTGGGTATTCAGGCAAGTAGTGCCCTTGTATGGTTAGCCATTGAGGTCGGAATTGTTCTTCTTAGTCTGTACATTGTAAATGCTCGAACCGATTTATCAACATGGGATGTTATTGCATACTCTGGCTATAAATATGTTGGGTAGGTTATTTTCTTAAGTCACTAACACTTATCTGTATAATATAGCTTAAAAAGCCAAATACCTCTCTGCCAGAAACAAGTAAAAGTCCATACCAATTCATAATAAACATTCATTAAAACTTTACTGTGTGTAATATACATACAGTCATGTCCTATTTTGCATTTTCAGTTGTGCTTTGTGGCAACTCCTAACTTACATAGTATATGTGGTACTTGGTACATTTAAGTTTTTGCTTATATTTTCATACACCACTTTCAGCATGATCATAGTCATGATTTTTGGAATTATCTTTCACTCAATGGGTTACTGGTGCGCGCTTGGCTACACAAGCATTTCAATATCATTTTTTCTTGTAAGTATTTTCAGTTATAACCTAATTCATAAAACACAACTGTTACAAAAGTATTATTGTTACATATCCATTCATTAGATTATCCAAAATGAAAATTGAAAACATTAATTATACTATGCATTGTTATTAAGTTTACTGTTCAAGAGTCTATTCTACATACACTTCTTAAAGAAACCCCTGTATTAAATATATGTTTAAAACATTTGGTTTATATTTACCTAGTTTTAAGCTGTACTTACCTAATTTCCTAAAAAAATCAAATTCTATTTCAGTTGAAGACTTTAAGATTAAAGATTCTTCCCCATTCATCTTCTGATGGGTTTGGTGGTGGTGGGACACGTAGGATGTATCTTACTTTTATTATTGCTCTACTTCAACCATTATTTATGTTTTGGCTTACTCGGCATTTGGTTGGTCAATCTACTGTAACAGAAACAACAACAGCAAATTAAGTGTTTTTTCTCAATGAAGTTTACCTGTTTTAACTGCTTGCGTAGATTGCCACCTGGGATGCAGCCCTAAGCCATTACTTGAGTAACTTTTGCTGGTGGTTTCAATTATATCATTAAAGTGTGCTTCTTCAAAATCACTTGCCACATCTGCTATCAAAACTATGTTTGGGACTGAAGTAATATGATTTGGAAGATTCGTTAAATATATATAATGTATTGTAAATAATATTTGTGTTAGAAAATTGTTGATGTGAATCTGTAAAGAAATATAAGAGAACAGCAATATTGGTGTGGCGTATAGATAGCGGTTATGCGCTAAATAAAGTGAGCTGCGTTTAATCGTTTGGTTTGATGTTTAACCATAGATGATTTAACTTTTCCGAACGATGTAAGTTCGAAATTTTACTTTAAAACACAAACGTAGAAACACAAGTTTACGTTAATTTTAGGTACAAAATAAGTCGGAAAATATGCTTTTTCCCAGAGTCCGTATATAAACATGTTTATATACGGACTCTGCTTTTTCCTACAAAAATTTTACGTCCGCTGACCAAAGCAAAGCAACATCTCTTTGCGCTAACGAACAATTTAGTATGTCCTTTCTGAAATTATTGGCATGTGCTTTTTAAAATGCATCAGTGCATTCTTGAAGCTATTTACAAAATCAGTTTAAACGTAAAAGCCCAAAGCAATTAGTCCCCCACAAAATAGAAAAATAAATACGTCATCGCCATCTAACGGAAATGTTATCTTACTTCTTTCCATAGTGGCATCATAGTACACTAACAGTGTGTACTTATGGAGGCATCTTGTTTTGTTGGATTTTGTAATAAAGAACGCAGGTCCGATCAGGTTAAGAGAACAGTTTGAATGATCGTATACAAAGATAGTAATACTAATACATTTATTAAACTTCAAATTTATATTAAATGGAATAACTTGTCTTTAGGTGTGCTGTGTTACGTGTATTTGGTAACATTTATTACTCTACTTGAAGTCTGGAACTACCTATGCTAATATGCTATAGACGCTAAGACGCTGTGGCACATTCGATTAGGAGCACATGTCACATGAAAGACTTAAATGTTCTTACCGGCCTACCGGGTGTTGGGATTATGGGTTAAATCTGGCCCAAATCCCAGACACTTTGACAAGGAGTCAAGGACCTCACTCATAAAAATTGGGTTTACTAAATTATCAGTCGTGCATAACAAAAAAACCCAAACACAATCACTCACAAAGTTATATTCACTCGCAAAGAGATGTATGAAATGGAACAATCGCATTATAACGAATAACGATTGTCGTTTTTGGGCCAGTGATGATAAAGCAAGTTACATTCAATTCAATGTACAATTTTGTTTTTTTAGGAATTACATAGTTAATGTAGAAATAAGATTAAAACTGAATAATGAAATTCAACATTGCTGTGCTTTCCATCATTTTGTTTTTATGTCTTCAAGGTAAGATGTTTGTAAAAATAATAGCATTTATATGTTTTGCTTATATAATAATAAATATATAAATGTTTTTTTTTCAATTTTTAGTAACACTAATTGTATTAAATGCTACATAAATATATATTTATAATGTGCAACCTAAACATTAACTAGAATTTTTATCTCAGGTGAATTGGTCACATCAATGAGCAAACACGTTTCATATTTTGAACATTTAAAATATGATGTAAAAAACTTGGCTTATCAACATGAACGAACACGGCGTTCAGTGTCATCTTCAACAAAACCTGTCAAACTCAAGTTCCAAGCTCATGGCAGGTGTTTACTAGTTACAAAATAAATCGTGCATTTAAATAATAGCCTACTCATTGTCATTACAGTCCTGGAAACTGAAGTGCAAGTGGTCGCAACAGTTTTTATATAACGCTGACAGTTGTCAATAGTAGCCTTTTTAAATCACACACCTATTTATTATCTAGAAACGCACAATACAGAATTTTGAATCTGTGAGATTCAGTATTCTCTTTAATGACGTCAATTCTAGATTCAAACTAAAGTATTCTAGTTTTTTTTTAGAATACTCAATTATTTTTTAATGTCCATTCCCATTTCCTAATACAGTATAGGGTTGCACAGGGTTGAAAAAGTCGTTGCACCAAGGTGATTTAAATCTATCAAACCAGATTTTTTTCTTTTTAAGTGTTCGGTTTGCGTTGTAGTTTAGCCTTATATTTACCATGTTTTTCCTAGCCAGTTAGACTGTTTGTTACGAAATAGTAGGGATTCACACGTAAATTCATTGCATCGTAATAGTTATTGATTGACGTGGCAATTATTACGGCATAATAGCGATTCAAGATTATTTGATGTATATAGGTAATTGACACATAATCACTAGGCATGCGGGATATTTAAAACGGGCTTGAATGTAAAGAAGCACATGCGTTGAATTTTAGTCTTCACTTGCGTCGTATTTTAGCCATTATGTGCCAGTGCGTAGTATTATAATCTTCACTGGCGCCGTGTTTTATTTTTTTTCAAGACTTCATTGAAAGATTTACTCAAACAGTCGAAAAGATCGGTATCCAGAACGGATCCGCCAGTTTAACACCAATGATCTACTTCATACATTTCTAAAAAATAGTATGGAATTTATACATTAAATTAAAACTAGATTTTTTGGATGTTTCAGACTTGGGTACATGGGTCGTGAGTTCATAAAACTCTGATTTGGGTCGCGCTAAAAATACTGTGGGAACCACTGCCCAATGCTATCTATAAGTCAGTGCGATTATTGTGTACTTGTTACTTTGTGGGCATTTTTTTGAATGAATGATCAATGATAATTTGAGCAAATTATTAGTGTTTACTGGGTTGGAGCAATTAATTGACTATTAAGTATTTTGCGAATGACAATGTGGTGTTCTTTGCACTACAATGTCAAACAATAGGTTTTCAAAACAGTTGATCATGTAGCATTCTACCAACTAAATAAAAAGTATGTAATTTAAAATACATATATAGATATGTTTTATAAATTTAAAAATTTTAATACCATTTATAAATATAACTATCACATGGGACATGATCACACATATAAGCTTGTTATAAACTTTAAATCCTTAATGTAAGGTTTTAAATTAGTTTTATTTTAAATTCGGTGATTTGATTTATGTGACAGAACTTGAAAGATAGGTTAAAAATGAAGAATAAATACAATCATTTATCAACACTCAACAGTGTTGTTTACTCAGATTTGTCTAATTAACTTCAGCACAAAGTGTTGGCTATTATTAATCATCATGTGATAGATATTGTTGTGTACGTCACAGGATAGGAAGGAGAGTGGTGTATCGTGTATGTAGTAAGTTATGTCATCAGTTGTGATTACTCATTTTCTGTAAATGTTAATTTATACGGTTTGTTTGACATGCTTAATTACTATGACTCTATATCATGTGTATATATATTATATGAATTTATTAACTTATTAATTTAATCGCAGGAATTTTGACATTCATCTTCATCAAGACCGCACAATATTTCGACCAAACTTAATAATCGTTGATGAGAATAATGATAAAGTAGATGTGAATGTATCACATGTATACCACGGTGTCTTATACGGTACGTGTTACAAGTACAACATAATTATGAATGTATCTATTACCCTTTTTGCATAGTCAATTTTATGCGCGTAAGTACCCGCATTTTTACTCGCAAAAACAAAGTTAACACGCATAACGTCATAAGCGTGTCATCTGCTGTAGAAGGTTGGTTGTTACTCGCATTATGAGCATTAACTTTTTACCATGCAAAAAGGGTATATCTATATTTTAAATATATATATATAAATTTTAATTTTTTTATATGCTGATTGTTGTTAACCTTTAGGGCAGCGTGAGAGTTATGTGCATGGTAGTATAATAAGTGGCATATTCCGTGGGGTGATACATGAACCAAATGTTGGCAAGTTTTATGTTGAAGAAACTCATCAGTTCTTTGGTGGAAGTCAAGGACAATCTCCCGTGGCAGGATACAACGGTCACTCAGTTATCTACCATGAGAATGATGTGATCCATCCAAAAAAGTTTGTACCTTTAGCTTCATATCTAGTCAGTTAGATAGAGGCATATCCTGTGTGACTTTTATCTATCTACTGTTGCTGGAAGATTTATCATGATCTAAAAATACTGTTATGTTTCCGTCACATGGTAATATGTTGCTAAACTTGTTAACTATCAGCTACACTACTTAACTAACCATAGTGTTACGGGTGCATATGACATGTCAATAAGAGCAACTATTCAATAATATAATATATCTTAGCATTCTGTATAATATACCTCATATCATTGATTATAAAAATTTTTTTTTATGAAGACATTCCCACCACCATTGTGGTGCTTCACAACCAAAGGTGGCAGATTGGATGAAGAGTTATCAAAATTCATCTATTTCTGAGGTAAGAGATTGTTTCTTGTTGTTGGAAGTTTGAACTTCATGTAAACTTTATGCAATAAGTTTATATTCTGCCAAATAAAGGAAATGACGATGTCAGTATTGGTATTCCACACTAAGGTTGAACATCAGCACATGCACCCTGTGACAGGATTCCTGTCATAATATATTCTGTTGCAGCCTGTAGTCACACGTCATCGTAGACGAAGAGCAGTTGATCCAACGAAAACTACCTGTCTACTTTATATTCAAACTGATCATATCTTGTATGAAGAATATAATTCGCGTGATGTTATTGTGAGTAAAATAGCCGAACACGTAAAAGCTGTCAATCAGATTTATACTAGAACACTCTTCACCACGTCAACCAATGAAAGGATCCGAGATATTAATTTTATGGTTCAAAGAATTCGGGTAAGTTGGACTGATGTTTTGTCAATTGGTTTAAGTTGGTATTTTAACACTAATTAATATTTCTGAAAAATAGGTATTTTGTAACTTAATAATTACCAAGTACCAACACATAAGTGAAAACATCAGTATGATAAACATAAAACATTGTATTGCTTGTTTTATACAAACCACTTATCTTTATTGATAGATTAACAGAACATCAGCTGCTGATGATCCTTTCAAAAGTCGTAACATTGGAGTGGAAAAGTTTTTAGACATAGCGTCGCTTGCAAATCATAATGATTATTGCCTTGCTTACGTTTTCACCAACCGTGATTTTGATAATGGAGTGTTGGGATTAGCTTGGGTGGGATCTCCTACTGGTACGTATGTGGAAGCATTTATCACAAGTATTTATCACGATTTAGCTTACAGCATGCGGGTTTAAGGTTAGTTATATCCTTCAAACTGCTTTTATGGCATAGTTCTTGATTATTTTTTATGTATTTATTGAATACGACCAGCAGCTGAATTATTCAGGCTAAAGCCAAATTAAAGGCCTATCAATACTTCTACATTTAAATAATTTGTGCAATTTTGGGTTTCTTGTCAGTCATCACATGAAATAATTTTAGATTTGTCAGTCCTTGTTTAACTTCTGAAGCGAGTAATATTATTCGCTGGCCTGGAAAACAAAATCTGGTCGCAATGCTAAAAGATGAAAATTGGGAATATTTTTGTTTGAACTAACATTTATATATTGTAGGTACAAGTGGTGGAATATGTGAAAAGTATCGAACATACACGGATCGCTCAGCAAAATCACTTAACACAGGAATCGTTACTTTTAAAAACTATGGGACAGTTATGCCAGCTGTTGTTACCCACATTACATTTGCTCACGAACTTGGTCATAACTTTGGTTCACCTGTAAGTTGAATGTTTAAAAAAAATAAAAGAAATATTTTTAAAGAAATATATTTGTTATTTTTTGCAGCATGATGGAGGGGTTGAATGTACACCAGGTGAATCTCCCAGCATACAAATAAAGAAACAGGGAAACTTTATTATGTACGCTCGTGCAACATCAGGGAAGGAACCAAACAATGATGTTTTTTCTGGTTGTAGTATCAGGAATATGAGTAGAGTGCTTGAAGCAAAGATGAGCTGCTTTGTCAGTAAGTTAATATTTTATATTCATGGTTTAAGGAAAATGTTTTTTATTGGTTCAATCAATCTGTTTTATCACCAGTATTGTTTGAAATTGTGTTATATTTGTTGTTTTTTTTTGTTGTTGCTAATGTTCATTAATAATATTCTTCAGGTTCAGACACACCGAGATGTGGAAACAACTTGATAGATGAAGGGGAAGATTGTGATTGTGGGTATAGTGACACTTGTGCTGATATTGGTGATGTGTGTTGCACCCCTGCTGATGATGAAAATAATGTGGAACGAAGATGTAAACTTAAAGCTGGTAAAAGTTGCAGGTATTGTTTATTAAGCCCATTTATGCGTGCCTTTGTTTTTGGTAGCAAAGATTTAAAAACATTTCCACAATAAAAAGTTAGGATTGCAACAAAATTACAATTGTGAAAACAAGCTTGTGGGTAAATATACACACAAATAATTGGGTAACTTTTTAAAATGCAGGTCATAGTTAATCTTGGGAAACTATGAATAATTTACACTGTGTTGCATGTTATATGATTGAACAAGGTTGTTTAAATGTTCTTTTGAAGCTCTCAGTTTCTCTTTTCAAAAATGAATGGATAAATCCAAACATACATGATCAAATATTATTTTAAATAAATGTTTCCAGCATAACACAAGGACCCTGTTGTAATGGAACTACATGTGAAGCTAAGAATTCTAATTATAGATGTTCAGAAGAAACCCAATGTCAACTTGCTCAAGTTTGCAAATATCCTTTGTATAAATTCTGTTTAAATAAGAGACTAAAAATGCCAGATTTGGCAAAACTTCTCTTTGGTACACCATTAGTTGCACTTGGTTTTTGTTTGCTGGGGTTTCAGTGGCTGCTGATCTATATTTTTAATGTGCGATAACCACCACCCAATAATATTAGGTTAATGTGATGGTTCGGTTTGTTTCATTATTGCTTTCTTGAAGTAAAATCAACTTTTGTTTGATTTTCTTAACTACTTTCTGTTTACTTTGAGTAAAGCTGTTTGTCCGAATGCCACAGCAAAGAGAGAAGCTGAAATTTGCAATCATGGAACACAGATTTGTGTGCAAGGGGTTCGTTTCTAACATTACATTGATATATATAAGTCGGATAAAACTCTTTCATTTTATTATTTTTCCTCGTCCTATTAAGGTAACTTTCATCGGGGTAAAAACTTTCAGTGCAAGTACCTAACATATTGAACATAAAAATATACTTTGCAGCACCATCATATAAATTACAAGAATATCATTGGCCAATAATAAATTTGTTTGTTGCAGACATGTTCAGGTTCTATATGTGCAAAACATGGTCTGGAAAAGTGTGAATGCGAGATACCTCCAGGCTCGAAAAACCGAACCTTACTATGCCATACATGTTGCAAATTACCTGGTATGTCATCAACTAATCTTATTTCATTTATGAATTGTAGTTTTTTAATTTTAATACATGTCAGTTGCACAAAATTGCAGGGGGTTGGAAACCAAGTTTTTCATTACTTTACTGATTTGCAAAAAATTGGTAGATTTAAAAAACTATATATATTATACCTTATTTATAATCTTACAGTGTGTGATAAAATTATCAGTTTTGCCGTTTATAAGTTGCGTTAAAACTATATTTTTATTCATTACAAACCACAGGAAATAGTTCAACATGCAAGAGTACTGGTGAATATGCTCAATTCAACTACAGTGTAATTCATGTTTTACCGGGATCTGCCTGCGAAAATTACAATGGTATGGTTGATATTTGCTAGTTATTCAACTGGTGTGTTATGACACCAGTTTACTAGACCACATTAGCTTAGTGAGTGTATTCAGGTATATTGTAGAATCCAAAGTTTAATGTTTGTTATTTGTTGTAATATTTCTGTGATGAGATTTCTCAACAAACCTTATGCAGGTTACTGCGATGTGTTTTCTAAGTGTCGAAAAGTTGATGCGGATGGCCCACTCTCACGACTGAAGAAAGCTATTTTTAACCCAGCACTGTATAACACTATCAGGAACTGGATTGTGGTTTGTTAATTTCTTATCTGTATACTCTTATTATCATTATTATTACTGTTATTGTTGTATTGGTTAGTAAATAAAATATATTTACCAGGAATATTGGTGGGCAGTGATGTTGATGGGGTTGGCATTAGTATTACTGATGGCAGGATTTATTAAACTATGCAGTGTACATACCCCAAGTAACAACCCAAGGTTACCCAAGCATAAGCAACTACCAGGTATGATGTAACATTCCAATGTTGATTCATGCCACTCACACATATGCACGTAATAGGGGCTGGTACACTGCGTCGCCGACAGAACCAACGTCAGGTACAACAGAGGCGTCGCCGCCAGCAACAGCAAAGTTCTCGAGATAGTTACCCCATGACACACCATTAATCACCAACGACACATTTCTTTTATATTGTGCTGTACACATAATCTATCCAGTGTTCTCTAACATGCGAGAACACTGTGTTTTTTATTTATCCTTTACTCTTATTATCAACAGGGCTTTAATACTTTTATTCTTTGCGGTCATAATTGGGGTGAAGTTAATTTTGTTAAATAATATGTAAAAAATGAAAAGGAATTAAAATGCTTGGAAGGGTAGTTGCTAAGTTCGTTTTATTATTCATTGTGGGTCGTACAAACTGAACATTCAATGATTATTTCTTTATTTTCGCTTATTAAAATCATATTCTGTAGAAACTCCTTACGTAAGTGATCTTTTTACTGTGTACTGTTAAATTACGATACTTTTTAAAAGTGAAACCTTTATTAGCGTTTATGTAATGAAACGACAAAGAGTTATGGCCACCGACTTTAATGTTAGTTGTGGCTACAGTTTCCACGATGTTTAATACTTTAAAATCGATGTAATAAAACATTTGTAGTCGTTACATTGTTAAGCAGTGGTACAGCGTGAACAGCAGTGGTTCGGTATCGCGATACATTGATTTCAATAAAAGCACCAGGAGGACATTAATTCAAACGTATAAAACTGGTAATACCACCAATACAGATAAGAAGAACCACGTGATTATGGTAGGGCGTTTATAAGTGTAGCGCTTGCCGGCATGTTCCATTAAGAAGCGGAACCTTGCTAATAATATGATTTGGGACTGTTTTATACTGTTATATACCTTGAAACAGACGATGCGGACTGAGGACTTCTCATGTGCTAGCGTGGCTCGGCACCTCAGCCACCAACCCTCAATTGGCTTAGTTGTAGAACAGGGCTTCCATTCGGAGTCAATTTAACTCTTTTTTGCATATCACATATATTTGGTCATAACTCGGAAAATATTACGGTAAAATATTTTGAGGCACCGTTAGAATGGTATAAACCAGAGTCCGTATATAAACATGGTATTTCTATGGCTCTGGTATAAACGATACAAATTAAATAAATGCCAATATTTTTAATTTTAATCCATATTTTAGACAAATTAGCAACCACGCACAACGGGCACATTTTTTAAACTTAAAAAGGGACCCTCAAAGCATAAGCGTTGCTCAAAGTTTACCTCTTGTTTTCTAAATTGCGTTTTTATTGTGATTTGATTTTGTCAACACTTTTTCCTATAATTTGTCAAAATTACGGTTTAGTGTTGCTCTTAATTATAGTCAGATTTTGTTTCAATTCAAACATTTGAGATATGATATTGAAACATAGATAAATTAGGTGTTCTTTAAGTTAATCATCAACAATGGCGAATATGAATCTTATTGGTCAACCAAGTGGTGACTTAACCTCCACCTCAGGCATGACGAATGACGGCCCAGTGCGTGTTCCTGAGGGCGATCTAACCACATCGTCCACAAGCAGTACTCTAATTCTGGAAGAGAGAAACCGCGAGAATGCAAGTATTTCAAATCATGCTGGTCCAATTACTTCTTCAACTGATCTGCGTAATCGTAGAGCAGGACCACAAGGGACCATTGTAGAACGACCATCTATTGTTCCCGAGCGACCATTGCATGACATGCATATTAATATCGTGGCATCTCAGGCTACAAAAAGACTTATTCAGGGAATGTTACAGCATATAAATTTGGAAGAATTTGAAAAGAGGGAAGTACAGGAAATACGAGATCGAAGGCAATCTTGTATGGAGTTGTTAAAAATGTGGAAAAGAAAAGGAAGAAATCAAAGAAGTGTAAAAGATTTAATGGATTTGGTTATTTCCGCAGATGAAACAAGTGAGCAGTTTCAAACTCTTGCTCGACAAGTTTGTGAGTCACCTCCATAATAACTTGTATTAATTTTGATATTCTAATGTGCTTTTATTCAATTGATTTCGTTTGCAATTATGTCATGTTTGGTCAACTTAACAGTTTAGGCATCATATTACTTATATATGCTTCCTATCAGTCTTTTTTGTTAAACAGTTTTATTTGTTGTTTTTTTGTATTTACATTTTCTGTTAAAAATTCTAAACTATTGGTTGAATCTCCGCATTGATTTTACCTGAGCCTTAAAAATTAATCTTAGTGGCCAGAAACAACTAATTAATGTTTAAACTTTGATGTATGTTGTTGGACATTGATACATGGCATCTATATTATGCCCTTTTGAACTAATTTATCAGGGGTTTCAAAAACTCATTTATGCAAGTTCATAACTTCTTTAATTGCACAATACAATTTAAAAACATTTGTTCACTTAAAATACACTGAAAATGAAAGTTTAACTATTTCATGGTGTATTATACCGTAGGTGCCAATTAACAAATATATTCATTAACTGAAGTAACTGAAGTATAAATCTATGATGTGTTTCATAATCATTTTTTAATTCTGTAGTATTTCTCAAATATTATCCTAGAACAGTAGAACATATTGTATAAAGGATGTCTTCTAATGTAATAAGAAGTGTAAATCTAAGTAGTTTCATTTTCATTCTTCTGCCTTTCAATATTAAATATTAAAGGAATTCAATATTAATTATTACTGGTAAAATTTTTACAGAATTATGTTCAACTGAAACAATCTTTAAAATACATCCCTTCATAATTCATGTTGTATATGAAAGAAATAATAAAGACTGCTAAGCTCGCTCTCAAGTTTTAAATGCAAATTTATAAATTAAACTAAATCAATTCTTGTTTACACAAGACGTCTTTATTGTGACCAGTAGACAGTTAATTTACATTGTGTTCCATTAACAAAGTGTATTTTTTTGTTTTTTGCATAACCATAAGTTCAACATGTAGTTTATGTGATTTTTGAATAAAGGTACAGTGTTTTGAGTTTCTATAAGATCAGTTGAGGATGACCAAAGTTTAATCATGATGCGGAATAAATGTAAAGTTATATTTTTAAATCATCATCACAATATAAATTGTGTGCATACGCTTCAAACAAGATGTAAGTATACAATTCATTTACTGTTAATAAAGTCAGCAGGCAAACATTATATGTGAGATTCTTGTAGGTAAAAATACAAAATACCATCAAGCAGCTGTTGGTTCATTTACTCAAGAAGCACCAAGTGTGCTCAATCCATATCAATGTGATGGCTTGCTTAAATCATACCTACAAAGAAATATACCAAAAGAGGTAACTTAAATTCAAACATTTATTTTAAAGTCAATTAAAATATGAATCTACAAAAGCTAGTCTAGAAGGTTGTTTGTGGGAAACTCTAAACATAGCACCATTTGTTACAGATGGGTGTGATCTGACTTATTTTTCCTCATGCCGCATGGCTGTGTTAAACATAACACAGGTGCCCTATTTTACACACACCTGTAATTAAGTTTATCATGAACAGCATATTGTGAGACCATGTTGGTTATTGTTTTGTTCTTTTCCACACAAACCTAAACAAACTATTTGTGACCACTGAGTTAGTCTACTTTACACGTAGTATATTTTAATTAAACAGCATTTCCAACATATTTCTATGGACCTGCAAAATTTTGGTGAAACGATTAAAAACGAAATCACGGAGATGGGTCAAAAATGTGAAGCAAGTCCACCAACATTAAAGCAATATGATGCATGGGGAAACCGGATTAATCAGGTTGAAACCTGTAATGAATGGAACCAAATGAAAAATATCTCAGCCAGGGAAGGATTAATTGCTCATGGATACACACGACAATTTGGTAAATACAGGTAATGATGTCACATCATGTGTGGGTATTCCTATTTGCGTTAAGCACATGTGCAGTTATGGTACCAAAACCAACAACTTCAATATTTATTGTATATGTATATGTAGCATGACTAATCAGACTTCCTAAAATTTATATTTTGACAATGTTTTAACATATTTTTTGGGAATTTGTATTTTATCATGAATCAATGAAATTCAAACGCTTCATTATATCTATTCATATAACTTATATGATATAAGGTTTCTCCTTTCTGATGAAAGTGGAATTATTATGGATTTTGTATAATGTGATTTATTCTGTTTAGCCGGATTTACCAGTTTGCAAAGTTGTTTCTATTTTCTCCATGCTCTGGCATGTATGCTTGTCCTCTTGCAATGACAGATGGAGCTGCACTGGTTTTAGAAAGAGTTTTAAATTCATCTGAAGAAAAACACAGCATTTTGTTGAAAGCCTTTAAGTAAGAAACATTTTTTCAAAGTATTTCGATTTGTTTTTTATTAACAAAAAATAAATAAATAAAAAGCAAAACAAATTGTATTGGTTATGTACCTTAGTGATATTTCATGATAAAGTTTCCTGTGTTAAACATAATATACGGAATTATAGGCTATTCTTCCCAGTTATTATTGATGTTATGTTAATTGTCTTATCACAACTGCTATACTAGAACATGTGCGTTTGAGGTATATTATTACGAATTAATACTCTTAACGTTATTTTTAATTAGATGTTTAACAAGCCCAAACCCAGATACATTTTGGACATCTGGCCAATGGATGACAGAAAAAGCTGGTGGTTCAGATGTTGGTAAGCTTTGCTAGTGTAATGTGTAACTGAGTGTATGGATTTATACTTCGAATTTTGTTTGTACTGCTACCTATTAGATATCCTACTTCATGTTTTAGTGACATGCTTCAAAAAGGTAATTATGTTAAAATGAAAAATAAATAAATAAAGGTTATCATTACATTATAAACAATTTTATTTACAAATCCATTATCGGTAATATTTTTATTTTGTGTTTTCTACAGCCAACGCAACAGACACATTCGCTTATAAACAAGATGATGAAACATACAAGTTGTTTGGATATAAGTGGTTTACATCAGCTACAGATGCCGATATGGCGTTAACTCTTGCTAGAGTTGTAGATAGGGAGTAAGTACCTTGAATATTATTATTTTATGTTTTACAGCAAATGTGGCAAGACTTTTGCTATTTGCCACATTTTGTTCATTAAAATTACTATTTATCTTGGCAAATATTTTTTTGCTACATACTATTAGTAATTACTAACTAAAAGGTATGATGTATTACAATTTATCTCGTGAAATAAACTTTTGTTAAATAATATTTAAACTACCAAGGTGTAGTGTATATTCTCTCAGTGCTTTGCTTTTATTGCTCATATACTTTGCAGTGGTAACTCTCTTTCTGGTACAAAGGGTTTGTCGCTGTTTTACCTCGAAACACGGGACGAAGACAAAAAGCTTCCATCTGGCTTAAATGGATTCCAAGTTGAAAGACTGAAGGATAAACTTGGTACAAGACAACTTCCAACTGGGGAACTTTTATTGGATGGAACTGTTGCACATATGGTGAGTTGAATGAGCATTTGTTAAAATCTTTATCTATGTGTTACATTTGTTCTAATGAAGTGATTTGGATTTTTTTATGGTTTGTTCAAAATTCAAAGTTTTAATTTAACGTTATTCTGTTAAGGAAAAATGATATTATTTGATCTCTGTGTTGCTCTGGTGCCTCCCCGCCTAAGTTACCGGTTAAAAATGTTGTTTCACAACCTCAACTGTTTTTTTTGTTTGTTTTCTGAATTATTTAATTTCTTTTTGCTGCTACGTTGTTTATGCAGTTATATATGGGTATTATATTCCTAATCGTAAAAAATGGTGTTTGGCACAAGTGCACAACTTTTAACATATGACGTGTTGCTAGAGAGCAATATGTGACAGTCAGTCAAAAACAAAAACTTTGTTAAACTACATCTTGTTCCTGAAGGGTTAATTCTCTATAGTAAATAAACCTAAAGTAAGATTTACGTTATGTACAATATTTTTCCTTTTTTTTTCTATCACATCATGTCATCATCTGCATAACCCAAGGTTCCTTAAACTTTTTTTGACGCGACAATGTTATTTGTGAAGAAAATTAGTTTGTGCTTAAAACATGTCGCAGTAAGTGTTACATTAATAACTAAGATATATAGGCTAAAAAATACATTGGAATAAAAAATAGAAAGTCAAATTTCTTGTCATTAACACATGTTTATACCATATATTATCGATTTTTTATTTTCATTTAGGTTGGTGATCGCTCTAATGGCATTCGCTTGATTTCCGGTATGCTTACAGTTACAAGAATACACAACTCTGTGTGGTCAGCAGCCTCAATGAGACGCCTGCTTCTCCTATCGAAAGATTACGCAACAAAACGAAGTGCATTCGGTTCATTACTTAACGACCATCCACTTCACATGCAAACACTGGCAAGGTGACCGAATGAATAATAGATAAATGAAAAGTTTATGTATTATTTATTTACACTCGTATTGTGAGTAGCAGCATTTAGTTTTAAACTTAATATCTGCAGGTTATAAAACAAATGTTGTAACTTGTGCATGTTACATCCGCATACCTCATGCAAGATAGAACATAAGTTACCTACACACTGAATTCCCGCCAATAACTTGCCGCATGTCGTGATTTCTAACACAACAAACCCAACTAACCCCCAATCAATCCTTCTTTCCATATGTACAGAATGGAAATAGAAAGTAGAGCTGCCTTTCTTGTTACATTTGAAGTTGTTCGGTTGTTGGGTTTGATTGAAGTTAAAGAAGGAAGTGAAATAGATAATGATATGTTGAGACTATTAACACCGCTTGCAAAGCTCTATACCGCTAAACAGGTGTGATTTACATAAGTGTAGCGAGTTTTATTGCAAAGATTAGGTGTTCAAACATTTTAACCAAAGTGAAAAATATAACCTGTCAAAAATTGGGCCTTTAACAGAATTCCCTAAGTTTCTAGTTGTAGCTTTGTTCCATACTTTAATAGCTGGATTTTGTAATTATTTCACACTTTTTAATGCAAGAAGTGAGTAGACCTAGTATTTTTAAAATAGATACAGGTAATGCAAAATTATGTACATACTGCAGGCAATTGCTGTTGCATCAGAAGGATTAGAAAGTTTTGGTGGAGCAGGTTATCTTGAAGATACAGGTCTACCATCATTTCTACGTGACGCGCAAGTGCTAAGCATATGGGAGGGAACTACAAACGTACTTTCACTTGATACACTTCGAGCTATTGCTAAATCTAAAGGACAGGTTGTGAACAATTTCTGTTTGTTTGGAATGTGAAAAACATATGCAGATTAAACAAGAAAATAAGATTGTTAGCTCAGTTGTTGCAACTGATCTTCTGGCATAAAAGGTTTTGTTAAAACCAACATTGCATCTGCCATACGATCAGACTTTTAACTTAATTTTAATTTATTTTAAAATTCTAAGCTATGTAAAATTAAATCCCTTATTTTCATCTACACACTTTTTAGGTATTATTTATATAGGCTATGTATAGTTAGAGATGGATATGCAGTACTGTCATAATGAGCTTTAATACTAATACTGTCTTTGATACAGGTTCTCAATTCATTTTTTCAAAGCGTGAATATCAGGTTATCATCAGTTACAGATTCTGGAAATAAAAATTTGAAAAGCTCAGTTGCCAAAACCAGCATTGCCGCTGGTGATCTAAGGGCTTTTATAAATCAGGTAACTACAGTATCAGTTTAGTAACCTTTTAAATTATTGAGCACGTAAGTGGTTATATGGTTTTTTTTCATGAAACAGCTGTTCTTGTTGTTGTTGTTTTTTGCGATGATCGCTTCCACGTATCTTAATTTATAATTTTCATGTTTAATTTAATCTCTTGATTGAAATCAAATTATAAAATAAACTTTTAAATTTTAAAATAAACTTTCACTTTTAAAATCACATGTTATAAAGTAAACAACAATTACTTTCCCTTTTTAATGGAAAGCGCTAAATCCAAATTGTTTCTAAAACTTTAATTAAATGGTTGCAAATGAACAAATGTGCTTTATTGTACCGTCGTGCCTGCTTACAAGTTACCACATGTGTAACTGTGGACTTGTGGGTGATTGTTTTTTTTTGTCTTTATGTATGGCTGATGCGTTGGACAACCTGTTTGTGACCACCGAGTTAGAGCAAGTGCCTTTAACTGTCTTGCTCAAGGACACATATACCAACAGTGGTAGACTCTGTAAAAACTTTGGTTAGAGGCAGACAGCCTTACCATTAGGCAACCACATGAGTTTCACGTACATACGGTCACAAATAACGAAATAAACCAGTTTGTTGGTTACTTCTGATTTGTTTTTAAATGAGCTCAATTGACCGTAGTGGTAAAAGGCTTTTTTAAAATTATGCTGAAAATACTTGCTTATTCAATAGAACCGGCTTTCTTGTTCTCTTAAATTGATTTTTGTTTCAGACCTCATCTACTGGCCACGATTCTATGTTTTTAGCAGCGAGAGATTTCTCATACAGTTTATTTCGTATATATGCAGCTGTACTAATGTTGGAACATGCATCATGGTGTGATGCCTCAGCTGGTGATGTTCATGCAGCAAACATGTAAGATATATAAACTTCTTATGGAAGATTTTATAAAATTACAAAAATTTTATGATATAACTTTAAGTTCTTTTAAAGCATTTTTTTCTGGCTTAATGGATTGAGTTACAGGTGGTGTGGCCAAGATTTGTCTCCAGCAACAACTAATTTGCGGAGCGCAGCGTATACTGACAAAGCAAAAGAACTTAATAGAGAGCTAGTATATGATTCATATCCAACTTTATAGTGTTGGGTGTAACAAGAATCGAAAAAATACCATAAACACAGTGCTATAACCATTCCATAAATGGTTTTAATTAAAGGGATTATAATTAATTATAGTGAGGTGGGGGAAGATGGGACACCTTAGCACAAAAATATCCTGATCGTGTTTTAAACAATTAACAACGGTCTATGAAAGTCGCAAGGGCAAGGTTTTATAATTCTTTGAATGTTCTTTGTTTACTACCAAAATGTACGAGAAAATAGAATGAAAAGGTGTCCCATCTTCCCCAGTCCTAATATATATAAACTTTTGGATCTTCAAATTAATTTCTACATTTTTGTAGTTGTTTAAAATTTGCAACAAAATGAAATGTTTGGCCATTATAGTCTGCTTTATTGTGATTACGTTTTCTCAAGCCAAATATAAACCATAGTTTGATGAAAATAATTCATAAAAAAGATTTGCAAATATTTCATGTATTACTCTGGGATGGTGTGTTAAACTGTAAACTCACAAATGTGTTTAAGTTGCCTTTGCTTTAAAGGATTTTATAAATTTAACCAACGTTGTTTCTTTTGGAAAATTAATAATAATCATACGATGTTGGAAAAAAAATTAAAAAGCAAAATACCCAATTTTTACGGCTCCTCATTTAATTATACACAAGAACTTTGTCGACTGAGCATGTACGATAGTTAGTACAATTTAAATTAAATATCCCCTTTACTGCCACGGTCGCCCAATAACAGCAAACATGAGTGTAATTCATTCTATTACAAATAGAAGTTAAACATCACTACCAGGGAATACAACAGAATTGTCTGTTTATGCATTCGTCCATATAAGCATATTGTACAAGAACTAACTAGTAAGCACCCACAAGGTTTATGAAACTGAACACCTTTGTGAAAATGTTTTAACTTTTGGGCACGTAAGTGGCCATACAGACCATTATTACTCAACTTTTTGCCATGTTCCTTTTCGCGATTTTTTTTAGGTTTTAAAAAAATTTAAATAAAGCACGGTTAGGTGAGCTTAAAATGCGGTATCTTACATCACAGGTATATTTTCGACGCCGTGGCATAGTGGTAGTCGCGCCTGCCTCTTGAGGTTACGTGTTTATAAGGTCGTCGGTGGTACTGTAGTGGTTAACTGTGCTTCAGACACGGATTATCAATATTATAGTTAAAACGATTAATGCATTCAAGTTATATAGTAGAGTGGGGGAGATGGGAATTAAGCACATATTGACCAATATTTCAAAAATCATGATACATGGCGGTTTTTGGGTGATACCACGAATAAGTACAATAGTAGGGTGGGAGAAGATGGGACACTTTGTCAGACGAGACTTCTTTTTTTCTTCTTACGGACCCCCATTTATTGATAATCAGAAAAATAAGGTTACAGAATTATTCCACAGTATTATCACGACCTTATGAAACGCCCGTCAAAGCTAATTATTGTTTTTAAATGTTAAAAAATGTGTAAAATAAAAACAGTATACTTTGACCAGGTGAAAAAATGCGAAATAGTAAGGTGCTACTTTTTAATGCTCGCCAAATCATAGTAAAGCCGATGATTATTTTAGTTTGCGTGTGCGAACGATTAAACTAGTTTCATAGCTTCATAAAACAACCTTGAATTTTGCGTACAGTTTGATTTTCTCCCATAAAACTAGTTTTAGTTTTGTAAAAATACACTGAGACATAAGCATGAAAAAAATAGACAGGGGTCAATATGACTTTAATTTGAGATAAAAACAACAAAAAATATCGGTTTAACGTTATTTATATGAAGTTTACATGGCAAAGAAACTAGCACAGCCTGTTAAACTCGATAGGTTAACTACAAGTTGTAGAATACTGCTAATGTAAATATATTTCAATTTAGAGTCCCATCTTCCCCCACATTGTAGTTTTGTAAGTTTTCATTGCCAATTTTTGAAAGATTTCCTTTTAATTTAGTAATTTATACCTCAGGGGTTTTCAACTATAAGATACTGATATGATAAAATGATAATGTTTTAAATATATATATTTGAAATTTGGTTTAATAATACGGCATTAAACTATAATCCTACAAACGCATATGATTTTGTAATAACAGAAAATTGTTAATCACTATTAACTAAATTTACATTTTTGCAACAAATTTGCATCAAAATAAATTAAGCGCAATAAATGACTGAATTTCATTAAAAGCAAACCTTTCAAAGTTTGACAATAAGAATCTATACTAAATTACAATGTGGGGAAGATGGGACACCAAATTAAAATATTTTTATATTAACAGTATTGTGCAACTTGTAGTTAACCCATTAATGGCAAAGGCGAGTTTCCTTTATCTTAGTGTGTGGCCGTTGTAATACTAATATGTCCGTGTCTTACATTGTTTTCACATGTTCCTCCAATGCGCCTTATTTGCCCTAAACTGTTTGTGCTTCTTTCGCTCCGACCTTCTTGAACCTATCTAGTCTCCAGCATAAAGCAGCGAGGAGTATTTGGTTTGTAAGAGCTTAGTATGTTCTATTGTGTTTTAAAAAGTCGTTGGTTTAAAGCTGTTTTGATAACACAGGCAGCTTCACTTGACCACGGTGTTGCAAGAAATGATTTTAGGAAGGTAACACTTATATAGGATTACAGAAGTACAAACACTTATACACTTGAAACAATCTCGCCCTTCGGCGAAATTCTCACCTACGTTTTTATTTACGACAAGGTTCAATTGTTCGTTGGCTGCGATAAAGATGCTTTATGTATGTAGCTTTCTCGACATGCAATGTGTATAGATGTTTCTGCATTACCGAGGATAAATCAGCGAAACCACTTAGGGAGCTTACGATCACTTGATAAATATCTTTTATTGTGCAGTTGATTATTATCCTTAAAATGCTAGTCTTGTGTCTGTATATTGTGGTTATCTTCGTTGAACAAGTACCTACAGTTGTGTCGAACCAGCAGCATCACTGTTCAGGTTATACTGTAGTTCAAAATTTCGGCCCAGATGCGGTCCCAAATTTGACTCAAAATCACACAAGGGGAGCACCGGGTAAAGTTGGAAAAAAAGGACCGAAAGGAGATATTGGGGAAAAGGGAGCTAAGGTTATTGGGAAATAATATTTATTCAACTTTAAGACTTTAACTTTGTGTGTTATACAGGGTGAAGCCGGGATTACTCCACATTACAATGAAATCGGGATATTGAAGCGGCAAGTTGCGCAACTTATGAACCGAATAGGTCGTTTGGATAAATTAAGTTTTATGTTTTGCTGAGGTGGTGGGGTAAGATGAGACATGGTTATATTCTCTTTCTTGTCACTTTTGGTAATCTTCCCATAATACATACGTAATTACATATATAACCGTAGCCCCGCGGCTCTAAACAAAGCGTTGTTAATGGATAAAACACGATTAGGAAATATGAGACTGCGGGGTACTAACAGTATCCCATCTTACCCCACGGTACTACATTTAGATAAAGTCTAAGAATAAAGGTGGGATAAATTCGTAGTACATTGTTCTTCATGAATATATTCGGATTTGAGTAAGGCTTTGCCATCTATGTTGAACAATATATAAGGGTATATAAGCTACGACCATTTTTTCACATGTCATTTTTTTACAGATATGATGGGAATTCAACATAAATCCTGTGAACATGTGAATGGCACAGAGGTTGACTCTGGGTTATATCAGATTAAACCAGGGTCACGACCATTTGTAGCACATTGCAGCTTTAACGAAACGCATCGTAATTTTTGTTACTTACGATGACAAAAAAACAAAGATGTTAAAATATTGTTTCCAGGTTTCACTCGCATAGGGCATGACGCCGAAAGTGAAATTCAGGTGTCGTCATGCGAAGACCCACTCTGCTACAGTCGCAACATTGCTTATGAAGTTTCCATGGCACAGATTGTTGCTTTGATATCGGTCTCACGACACTGTAGACAATTTGTTAAGGTATTTTCAGAAAGCAAAACGTGGTAACACGTAAGCGGAACGAGGTGTGTAAAACAGAACACCTTTGTTATAATAAATACATAAATGAATGAATGAAACTTTCCTTATCCTCCCGTGGCTGGAAAATGACAGTATGTTTAAGACACCTCGTGCCAGCTTACGAGTTACCATGTATGTTACTTCGTAAGAGATTATTGTTTGTTCGATTTTATTCATTTTTTTATGTATGGCTGATAATCTAAAGCCATTAGTGGAGCATTTGAGCCTTATACTTATATAGAGCCTTATACTTATACCTTTAGATTAGAGACAGGCGATAATGGCTGTAAGTTTTATTCATTCTTATATAGTAAGGTGGGGAAAGATGGGACACTTTGTCAGACGAGACTCTTTTTTAATTTTCTTTTTACGGACCCCCATTTAATGATATTCAGGAAAATAAGGTTACAGAATTATTCGACAGTATTATCACGACCTTATTAAACGCCCGTTAAAGCTGATTACTGTTTTTAAATATTAAAAAATATGTAAAATAGAAACATTATACCTTGAACAGGTAAAAAATGCGAAATAGTAAGGTGCCCTTTTTTAATGCTCGCTAAATCATAGTAAAGCCAATGATTTTTTAGTTTGCGCGTGCAAACGATTAAACTAGTTTCATAGCTTCATAAAACAACCTTAAATATTTCATACAGTTTGATTTTGTCTCATAAAACTAATTTTAGTTTTGTAAAAAAACACTTAGATATAAGCATGAAGAAAAGAGGCAGGGGTCAATATGACTTTAATTTAAGATAAAAACAACAAAAAATATCAATTTAACGGTATATATATAAAGTGTACATGGCAAAGAAACTAGCACAACCTGTTAAACTCGGTAGGTTAACTACAAGTTGTAGAATACTGCTAATGTAAATATATTTCAATTTAGAGTTCCATCTTCCCCCACATTGTAGTTTTGCATGTTTTCATTGCCAAACTTTGAAAGATTTACCTTTAATTTAGATAATACTTTGAAAATATATTCGAAATTTGGTCATTTGCACTTGGTGTTAATTTATAAGAAGGGGCTTGTGCCAAAAACAGAGTAGTAATACCCAATTTGTAGCAAAAATAAAAACTTTATCAATAGTTATAATCAATTTTCTGTTAATACAAGTTCATATACATTTGTAGGATACAATATTTATCCATTGATGTTCGAACATTACCCATTGTTGTTGTAACAATACCAATTGTTATGCAATAATATAATGTATAGGTAACATGTTAAAAACTATAGCGGTAGGGCAAGAAAAAGAATGTTTAGACCTAATTTTCAAAGCGTACAGTGTTATTTTGTGTTATTTACGTATATTCCTATTTATAAATACACTTAATTATGGGGGCCCAACCTGGTCAAAATACAACACGAAAAAGGAATTTTATGCATTAAGTTGTATTATTTTTATATCACAAGTTGTATTACTTTTAGATCTTAATCTCAGAAAAAAATAATTTTACCCTACAACTTGAATTAATTTTATGTTAAGACTTGAATCATTTTTACGCTACGACGTGAATTATTTTTACGTTACGACTTGAATTATTTTTACGTTACGACTTAAATTAATTTTACGCTACGACTTGAATTATTTTTACGTTACGACTTGATTTATTTTTACGCTACGACTTGAATTAATTTTACGCTACGACTTGAATTATTTTTACGTTACGACTTGAATTAATTTTACGCTACGACTTGAATTATTTTTACGTTACGACTTGAGTTATTTTTACGCTACGACTTGAATTAATTTTACGTTACGACTTGAATTATTTTTACGTTACGACTTGAATTAATTTTACGTTACGACTTGAATTAATTTTATATCCGGTAAAATCGCTCATGCGTTTCAAAATTCCGGGCGTAAACTAAAAACACTACAATTGTTTTTAAATCAAGGAGAGAACAAAATATAGTGGCTAAGTATTATTTTTCTCAATTTTACTTCGATATTAGGTAAATTTTTACGAAGATATGGCCTACTCTTACCGTATAGGTTTCGTTGCCAGGTACTTGCTAAGTTAAAAAGAGTTAACAAGTAAAATCACGCAATTTGCAAGCAAAAATGCAGCTTATAGCTATATTATGTTATACCCTATATGTTTTAAGGTTATGCATTTTTGTTTATATTTTTGTAGTTTAAACATGTTCCTTTATGTTTTGGTTGGTATACTTGATAGTTTCTGTTTTTATTCTTTTATCGGTAGAATGTTTAATAAAAGTACATTATTTATGAAAGGTTTATTATTGTGCTAACATATAACGTAAGCAGAAAAACATTTATATGCGCAGAAGTGCTTAATTGGTTCCTGAAAAATTGCAATATTTTTAGACAAATAAACAGCACCCAGATACGATAAAATTGTATGCATTGTGATCCGTAATAGCGGCGACTATGACGTCATAGATACGAGACAATGGTGTTTTAAAACGCATGAATGATTTTACCGGATATAAAAATAATTCAAGTCGTAACGTAAAAATAATTCAAGTCGTAACGTAAAATTATATTTTTGTAAGACTAAGATCCAAAAATAATACAACTTGTGATATAAAAATAATACAACTTATTACATTAAATGCGATTTATTCGTGTTGTATTTTGACCAGGTTGGGCCCCCATACTTAATAATCAAAATTAACAATGATTTCAAACTGTCCCATCTTATCGTGTGTGTTTTCGAATTTGTAAAGTTTCACTTGTGCGGATAGTTAAATAACTCCTCGTATGTATAAATATATTTTATTAAATTGGTGTCAATTAATAAAGGAATAATGGTACTAATTCGTGATATTAACCAAAAACCGTCATCTATTTTGATTTTGGAAATATTTTCCAATTTGTGCTTAAGTGTCCTATCTTTCCCCATTGTACTATAGGCCTACTATCATCGCACCTAAAAACCACTTGTTTGTTATTTGAATCAGCAAATTTATTTATTTCCAGTATCGATGCAGAGGTTCAGTTCTCAACTCGGGAACTCCTTTTGGCGGTTGGAAGTCACGTGACGGATTAAATCAACACAACTGGGGAGGCACCTCAAGAACTGGATGGTGTGCCTGCGGTGAATCGGGTAGGTGTTTACGATTTCTTTTGTTGATGTACACATAGTAAGTTGGAGTAATATGGTACATATGTCCTATATTACCCCACACTATTATATAGTACTGTAGGAAAAGATGGGACACCTTGAGCACATAATATCTAAGTATCCTGATCGAGTTTTCAATAATTAACAACCGAAGCGTAGACGAGTGCCTTTTTCTTATCGTTATCTTTGGTATAAACATCGCGTCTACCGTTTCTTCGCTCTTTTAGTTTACCGCTCGCAATAAATCATTATGCAGCCGCCACAATATAAATAATATTCACTTCTAACATTACCTATAATACTGCGTGATTAGGGTTTATTCAAGTTCACAAAAACAAACGTCTTTAAGCGACGACAAGGTTAACTATAGTATAAGTTTACATGTCAACACATGGTACAGGAGTTGTACAAAGCGTATTCACACATATTCTTTACCAAACTTTCAATCCTTGCACGTCTTAAGTTATAATACACTTATATTATAATACACTTATAAATGCATTCTATCTACTGCTCCACAGTCACCAATGGCGACTGAAACCTGCTTTGTTGGTTACTTTTGATTTGTTTTTGGTCGATCTCAGTCGACCATTGTAGTGATAGGGTTAATTAATACTATGCTAATTAGTTTATACCGTGCTCATGCATTAGATCTGTGATCTCCTGTTTTGATTTAGACGCAATACTGGTTATTGTTTACAGGGACATGTCTAGATAGAACGAAGAAGTGTAATTGTGACGACAACTCGTCAAGCACAGCGGATGAGGGTTATTTGACAAACAAGGCATTATTGCCGGTTACTGCAGTCATGTTTGGGGATGCAACAGCTCCAAGCGAAGCAGGCTGGCATACTGTTGGTCCTTTGGAATGCTGGGGACGAAATTAAACATTTCATTTGCACATTGCTCACGTTTTTCATATCGAATTTAAACAGTACAGTTGTCCTGCTGCTGGTGCCTCATATCGTAGTAGTAGTAACGTTGACTCGTAAATTAATATAAGTTTTAAAGTACAACAATCATTTATTAGATGATACTTTAAACATAAGATGCAACTAACCAGCATCTGTATTCTTGTTGTGAACCAAATAATATAACTGTTTGCCACTTTTCACACATGTTTGAAATGTTTCGTTTAAGATGTTTTTGAAAGGAAACATTGGCATTTATAGCGATCCAACACAGTAGTAAACATTGCTTAATAAGATAAGCTGTTTTCAGATTTATTGTTTCCACATTGGTTTACTACAACAAGTCTTATACTGCTGGTAATAGGCGCTTGAATTAAACCTTTATCTTTCTGGCATTTCTTAGTTTATTTTGCATCAGATAAAAGTACAATACAACGTAACATAACTTAAGAATATATAGTTAGAATTTTATAACATAAAACTGTAAATAAATGCTACCAGACGCCTTTAAACAACTTACGCCAACTATTGCAATGCATTTGCTGTAAAATATACTTGCTTAGTGTAACAAACAACAAATACTTGCTTACACATTAGAGCTTTGCTGTCTTGTTGGTATAAAAATAATAGGATCACGTGGTAAAGCATTCATGCATAACCGCTTTCACGTTTTGCCGCCGTAGAATGTTTAATATTTTTGTTAAGAACGTTTGAGATACGTCGAAGGTTGTTTGTTCAATCTGCAAGGTAACAAAGTTAAAGCTACTGTATAATTTTTAAAATGGCACAGAAGAATCCGTTTCATGAAAAGTTATTGAATTTATTAAAAAATGCATGGAATATTGATTTAAATGATGATTTAATAAAAGATTTGCCTCGAAAATGGGAAAAACACGGGGATCTTGTTATGCTGCCCTCCAATTGCTTCCACTTAAAGGTTTGGGCTCAACTTCCCCAAGAGCAGCTATGGAAGTATGTTGCTGAAGCACTTAACGTAAATAGAGTGGCACAGCAGAAGAATATATTAAACAGTGACTACCGTTCACCACAAGTTGTTATGTTGCTTGGTGATGATACCTGGGTGACACATATTGACAATAGAATAATTTATAAATTTGATATTACCAAGTCGATGTTTTCATCTGGAAACATCACAGAGAAAATCAGAATGGCAAACTTAAATTGTGATGGGGAAATTGTTATAGATATGTTTGCAGGAATTGGATATTTCACTTTGCCACTTCTTGTTCATTCGAAGGCAAGATTTGTACATGCGTGTGAATGGAATCCTGATTCTGTAACAGCATTGAAAGCAAATTTACTGCTAAATAAAGTGGAATCCAAATGTAAAATATATGAAGGAGATAACAGAGTTGTGTGTCCCACTGAAGTGGGTGACCGGATAATTCTTGGCCTTATTCCCACTGCGGAACAAAGTTATATTGCTGCATGTAAAGCACTAAAAGTGAAAGGTGGGATTTTTCACATACACCATAATGTCACGTCAATAAAAAACAATGACACAGAGAAAATAAACAATTATTTTAATGGTGACATAAAATATGAAAATTTAACATGCAACCGTAAAATTAAAAAGGATTGGATGCAGTGGGCTCTAAACACATGTAAACAACTTTTAACCATTCTTAAACAGGTTAAATCATGCAACAGCATGCCGGGTTGGTGTATAACCTTGGTACACATTGAACGAGTGAAATCATATGCACCATGTATTGATCATCTAGTTTTAGACTTAGTTATTCATCACAAATCTTTAAGTACTTAATCTATGAATATTTATTTTTTTAATTTCATGCTCCCAAACATGTCTAGTTTAAGTGCACTTATTTAAGAAACTGTTGGTCCAAGTTGTAGCCTATTTCTTTTATTGTACAGGTTTTACTTAAACTGTATAGATGGTTTCTCATAAGATGCTTAGATTAGCAACTGCAGTTACTGGTGGTTGTGGTACACTGCTGTTGTACTTTAAGTTAAACTGTGACACAAGGAATACTGCTTCTGCAGCAAGTGTGGAGCCATCATGTAAATGGGATTCTGATTGGGATAAAAGGGCAAATGACAAAGCTAAAGCTACAAGAAATATAATTTTAATTCGACACGGTCAATATAACCTGGCTGGTTCTGGTGATAAGGAGCGCTATTTGACTGAACTTGGAAAAGAGCAAGCCATTCGTACTGGAATACGTTTAAAGGAGCTAGGTTTAGCTAAGCTTATAACACATTTTGTCAAGTCTACAATGACTCGTGCTCAGCAGACTGGTGATCTTATATACAAGCAGTTGGAAAATGATGAAATTCCAGTGGAAGATTCGGATTTGATTCGAGAAGGAGCTCCTGTTGAACCGGAACCACCCATTCAATCATGGAATCCAGATCCAAAAACATTTTTTCTAGACGGAGCACGTATAGAAACTGCATTTCGTCACTTTATTCACCGAGCAAATCCTGAGCAGGAATTTGATTCCACGGAAGTGATAGTTTGCCACGGGAATGTGATTCGGTATTTTGTTTGTCGGGCTTTGCAGTTGCCACCTGAAGCGTGGCTGCGTTTAAGTTTACGTCATGGAAGCATTACTTGGTTATCTGTACGTCCTAATGGAAGAGTTTCAATTAAATGTCTTGGTGATTCCGGTCATTTACCAGCAGATAAACTTACTTTTGAATAATATTGTGGTTCTCAATCTTATACCTTATTGTGATATTAAATTACACCTTTTTTAGTTCATAGGTTGTTTCTCAGTATAAATCACGTATCGAAAATCTAGGCTCAATCTACACTTGAGTTTGTACACATTTACTTCTCTAACTTAGTTTTGCCGTAAAGTTATTTTTTGTAAGACTTGGTTTTGTTTTCTATTAAGTATCAATGCAACTATAATCTGTATTGTGTATGTCTCATTTTATAATTAATACTTCTTGTGGTCATCCTGGTTAACTTAAAGCTACTTCAAACACCATTCTATATTGCATGATTCAATGTGGACTAAATTTTAAATATTTACTAAATTTAAATATAATTCCCTTTTTGCTTGTATAAAGGATTTGTAGGTTCTAGTTTCCACCAATCATGGATATTAAACCAACACATACAATATATGCCAACAATTTAAATGAAAAAATTAAGAAAGAAGGTAAATATGATACCAGGGTAGTGTTTTGTGTTCCATTGGGTTGTCATCTGGAAACAGAAATGTTAACTGTGCTAGTGCGATGTACTCTTTAAATATATTTTCGCTCTCAGGCCTTTAGTTCATGTATTCTTACTTAACTATACGTTTACATGTTAAATAAAGCATGAAGAGACAGTTGCCCTTAAATCGTTTAATCTGTTTTTTTTTATGTATACAGAACTAAAGAAGTCTCTGTATGCCATCTTTTCTCAGTTCGGTCAAATCCTTGACATCGTTGCGATGAAAACTTTGAAGATGAGAGGACAAGCTTTTGTTATCTTCAAGGAAATTAGCAGTGCAACAAATGCTTTGCGTTCCATGCAGGGATTCCCATTTTATGACAAACCGATGGTAGAAGATTCATTTATTTACTTTTAAGTCGTTTTTCCTTTTTCCTATTTTTTTACACTTTTTTTAAAAATTATTACGGTATTATGCAGAGATTAGCTTATTCGAAAAAAGATTCCGACGTTATTGCCAAAATGAAAGGCACATACCAAGAGAGAACAAAAGAAAAGAAAAAGAAGAAAAAGGAACCGAAAAAGGTACAAATTTTATATATTTGTGTATGTCTGTGATATTTTATGTAATATTTTATTTTTTATTACAGCCCAAAGCTGTTTCTGCTGCACCAAAAGGACAAGGTTAGTATTTAATATTTCTAATGACTACCAATTTGGCATAATATTTCTGCAATTGCACATACATCATAGATGATACAATCTATTGAAACTGTTTACATAAAAAAATGGGGATAACTGGTCACTGTTTTTGAATTTGCTTCATATCAAATTGGTATTACAGTTAGTTTGTCGCAGGTGCAGGTGGGCGTGCAGATGATGATGGAAGCAAAAATCCACCAAATCATATTTTGTTTCTCAATAACTTACCTCCAGAAACTCAAGAAGAAATGCTTAATATGCTGTTCAACAGGTGCTGTTTACATTATTGTAACTTTATAGTTCACAACTTACAAATATTGTGCTGTTGTATATGTTAGCTATTTTTTTTGTTAACTACTAAATAAAATTTCCGAACAATTCTGCTTGTCACAGATTCAATGGTTTCAAGGAAGTGAGACTGGTGCCTGGTCGACATGACATTGCATTTGTTGAGTTTGAAGGTGAGCAGCAAGCATCAGAGGCAAAAGGTGCTTTACAAGGATTTAAAATATCTCCAAGCAATGCAATGAAAGTTACTTTTGCCAAGAAATAAGTCGCCGGATGAATGTACAATTTAAAAATCATTTTATTAGTTTGCGATTGACAGTGAAGTGGAATTTATACATGATTATCATCATTATGTTTCTCTGGTATTTGTTTTTAAGCGACTGCACCCAAGGCATTTGCATTGCACACTTGGTGTCGCAATTTTGTTAAATAAAAGTGAAATAAATTCAATTGTAGACTTTTTTTATTTCTTTTTTGTCGGCGTGGTGGAAGGAGCACTATGCTGCAGTGCTTTCAGCCATGTCACAGAAATAATTGGGTTCACACGAAACAATATAAAATCCTGTCAACAAGGCCAACCAGTTAGTGGATAAGAACAAAGAAACATCTAAAACAAGAAATCATTATTTGGATAATTAAGAAAAAGATGTTCCGCTTACTTATATTGGGAATTGCAGAAAGAAAATCTTGTCGACATTTCGATTTGTTACGAATATATCGGTCTTCGCATATTCCGTTTAGTACGGCTAGCGGACGGTTGTTCGCAAGGGATGCAGTCGAGAGGTCAGCTCCCCTCGGATGGTGGCAGCTAATACACCAGGGATAGTGTTTAAAAGGACAACATGTCTTATGTTTTGAACAAGCAAGCTGTGTTAAGAAGCGAGATAATAGAAGAAGCAGATTTCAAAAAATAGAATAGCCGGGGTCGCAGCAATGAAAGGCAACAAAGTGTGTGTTACCAGGCAAGATGTTCTGAATCTGTTCGAAACGTTACCGTGAGTAAACTAAATTTACAGCATTCGACTGTACGAATCCGACACTGTTAACGAGTGTTTTACCGATATTTCTAGTGAAAAGCAAGATAAAGCATGAGGCAAAAGTAGCGCACGCTCCACTTTCATAAAGCGCGATGAAAGCATGACTAAAAGCGAACGTGCCTTTGGGGTGCCTTACCGCATTGGTGCGTATCGAACAATAAAACAAACAGCGCTCTATCTGGAAAGCGCTTTAAAAAATGACTAAAGGCGACTTTGCTTCATTGGTGGGAATTCGCCCTTAACATAGTAATATAGGATGGGTTCCAATACCCTTTCTACATAAAACGCTGCATAAATTGCAATGAAAAGAGAAGATCTGGAAGAAAACCCGATTTTTAAGGAAAAAAAAAAACAATAAAACACACGAGGAGTTATTTACTATCTGCACAGCAAGTAAAATTTTCCAAATTCGAAAACACACAGAATAAGATGGGACAGTTTGAAACCAGTGTTAATTTTGATTATTAAGTGTATTTATAAATAGGAATATACGTAAATAACACGAAACAGTACTGTACGCTTTGAAAATTAAGTCGAAACATTCTTTTTTTGTCCTACTGCTATAGTTTTTAAAGGGCCTAAACACACCCCACGTCACTTTTATTTTTTATGGTAAATTCATAAAGCGACCGTTTTATTGATTCCAAAAATACTTTGCTTATTAAAATTGGTCCAGTATAGGCGGAGATATTCGTCCTCAAACAGTGATCTCTAGCGCTATCTTTTTTTTACTACGAGCTCCGTGATTGTGACATAGGAACGTACTAGTCACGTGACTGATTCATTCGTAAAAGCGAAACCTGCGTTTTTTTTGTGCTTTTTTGCGTTTTTTTTGTTCTCTCGTTTTTCGCTGAAAACACTGCCTCTCGCCTTTCTGAATGAGAGCGGCCACGCTTCAACAATTTTGTCACGTGGGTAGTACACTTCTCAATTTTTTTCGCCACGCAACTTTCAAATCAGTTTTTTGAATTTCACGGTGTTTGAGCTGGAATATCTTTGGTTATACAGAACCGATTAAAACAAGTAAGGTGTCGTTGGAATTAGAAAAACACACTCTATCGATTAAAGCGAAGTACATTTGGGGTGTGTTTAGGCCCTTTAACATGTTACCTATACATTATATTATTGCATAACAATTGGTATTGTTTGAACGACAATGGGTAATGTTTGAACATCAATGGATAAATATTGTATCCTACAACTGTATATGAACTTGTATTAACAGAAAATTGATAACAACTATTGATAAAGTTTTTATCTTTGCTACAAATTGGGTATTACTACTTTGTTTTTGGCACAAGCCCCTTCTTATAAATTAACACCAAGTGCAAATGACCAAATTTCGAATATATTTTCAAAATATTATCTTTTTATTATATCAGTATCTTTATAGTTGAAAACCCCCTGAGGAATAAATTACTAAATTAAAAGCAAATCTTTCAAAGTTTGGCAATGAAAACATGCAAAACTACAATGTGGGGGAAGATTGGAGTCTAAATTGAAATATATTTACATTAGGAGTATTCTACAACTTGTAGTTAACCTACCGAGTTTAACAGGCTGTGTTAGTTTCTTTACCATGTAAACTTTTTATATATATACTGTTAAACGGATATTTTTTTGTTGTTTTTATCTCAAATTAAAGTCATATTGACCCCTGCCTGTTTTCTTTATGCTTATATCTCAGTGTTTTTTTACAAAACTAAAATTAGTTTTATGAGACAAAATCAAACTGTACGAAATATTCAAGGTTGTTTTATGAAGCTATGAAACTAGTTTAATCGTTCGCACACGGAAACTAAAAAAATTCATTCAAAGTATACTTTTCCTATTTTACATATTTTTTAATATTTAAAAACAGTAATCAGCTTTGACGGGCGTTTTATAAGGTCGTGATAATACTATCGAATAATTTCTGTAACCTTATTTTCCGGATTATCATTAAATGGGGGTCCGTAAAAAGAAAATTAAAAAAGAGTCTCGTCTGACAAAGTGTCCCATCTTCCCCCACCCTACTATACCACAATTAACAACCCTGAGCGTGAGTGGTAAAAATATAGAAGGCTTATAAGGAAAAAAATATGGAACGCGATATAGAAGGTTCACTATACAAAACAATCAGACAGCTATTTCTGCTGGAGCTGCAGCAACGAATTTTTAATATCCAAAGTTTGCTTTGCAACAACCTAATCTTGACAAGCTTCGAGAGTGAAACACCTGCATATTCACTATGCAAAGATACCATGTGACGCCGAGCTGAAGAATGGTACAGCCAGAGTGTGGAAGGTGGAGCGTACCAATGTGCGAACTGCCAAAGGTACTTCACACATTGTAAGTGCAGTCAATTAAATGTTTGTTTCTTTGGTAAACCTTTAAGTAAAGCTTGCAACAACGCTAAATAACGCATTGCTCCAGAGAGAAACAAAAACTTGTAAAGTGGCAATACTTTCTCAACACACGGCGGATCCTACCGGACGGTGGTTGATAACAACGATAAAGATTAAGATTAACAGCATGATGAATGAATGAATAAATGAATGAATAAATGAATAAATGAATAAATGAATAAATGAATGAATGAATGAATGAATGAATGAATGCATGAATGCATAAATGAATGAATGAATGCAGCTTACTTTATCCTCGCGTGGCCGGAACACGGCGGTCGTAATAACACCTTGTGCTAGCTTACGAGTTACCATGTATGTTACTTTGTGGGTGATTATTATTATTTTTTTTTTTATTTTTTTGTATGTATGGCTGATAACTTGGACAACCCATTAGTGACCACTGAGTTAAAGTTGAAGCAGTTGCGTTAAGTGTCTTGCCCAAGAACACATACGCCCACAATGGTAGCAGCGACGAGCCTTGAACCCATTACATCTGGGTTACAGGCAGGCGCGCTAACTATTAACCATGACATAGTCCGGCGCCGTGACGTAGTGGTTATAGCGCGCCTGCCTGTAACCATTAGGTAATGGGTTCAAGGCTCGTCGCTGCTACCATTGTGGGCGTAAGTGTCCTTGGCAAGACACTTAACGACAATTGCTCTAACCCAGTGGCCACTAATGGGTTGTCCAAATTATCAGCCATACATAAAAAAATAATCCAAAAAAATAATCACCCACAAAGTAACATACATGGTAACTCGTAAGCTGGCACGAGGTGTTAAACCAGTGTGATAACGACAGTCGTTTTCCGGCCACGCGAGGATAAAGTAAGTTACATTCACATTATCCATCACAAACAGGAACGTGCCTATTCATTAGATATCGGCTCTCTTGTTGTACAAATCAATACCAGAGTCTGTATATAAGCATGTTTATAATTGGATTGTTTTTAAAACCATTTCAGCGAAAGTTTATTAGAAAAATTACTGCACTTGCGTGACGTTAATGAAAAAAAACGATATTATTAAAATGGGGATGACACGGTGGTAAAACAGAAAGTGAAATCCCTTTTCTTATGACAAAACAGCTGATTTAAATACGTCAGTGATAACTCATGCGTAACGATGGCTACGCGATACCGGATACAAAATTTATAGTGACGAAGTCCAATATATCATGTGTAGTTCAACGTGGGCTTGTACAGCTGCTTAGCTTTGACTAGGTACCGATAGACATCATGAGATAATGTTAACGTACCTTATCATTTTTCGGTGCTGCTAGTAAAGATTGCTTCCTTAACATATTGGCTTATTTGTAATGATCAGATAATTAGAAAAATAATGTAATTGTTTGTGTTTAGTGAAAAAATCCTCTTTGATATATGTTCTGTTAATATAATGATATACAAGCATAGAAACTTGTTAGTTCTAAATTGATATATACTTTATATTCTGTTTAGGTACTATAATAGGTCTACTGTAAATATGTATTGAGTTGGTGGCATATGATTAGTGACTAAAATACAAAGAAGAAAAAATGAAGTATATGTGTTTCTTTTTGTTATTGGTTTGCATAAATGAGGTGACAGGATATGCCAAACTTGGTGAAACTGTCAATTGTGCAAACGAAGATTGCTCCGGTGAGTTGTGTTTAAAGATAATTTTCTGTTAATACAATAATAGCAAGCCAAAATTTCTGCAAGAATGGTCCAAGATCGAAAAATATCTTGACATGGTACCTTTTAAAATCTTGTTGTTAAACATGTTTTCGTTATTTACCTTAGCTGTGATTGTTCTAAACATATCATAATACGCAAACTCCTATTTTTTTTTTTTGCAGAAACAATATCTGAAGGAAAGGCAAAACTTGTCTATCGCCCGAAAGATGAAAAATTCTTGCAAATGAAGAAAGGAGATGTTGTTTTGGTTCAGGGGAAGAAAGCTGGTGATCAAACAGAACTCTGGGTTGGTCAGGTATGATAATATTGCTCTAAAATTTCAATGGAAGTGATTTGGTTTCTAATTTTTTGTGCATGATGCAAGTTCTAATTATTTGTTTTGCATGAGCTTTTATTTGGTATGGCCTATTTACTTTATTTAATTTACTGAAGTCTCTCATATGTAAAGTTTTTTAATTTTAAATAAATGCGGTAAGAAATTTTATAGCCTGTTTTAATTATAAAAAGAATCTGTCAAGTTAGGTTGTTGTTCCTAATTTTAGCATGATCTTAATTTTAGGTTATGGGGAGTGAAAGAATTGGCTTTTTTCCTCGTGCGTTTGTCAAAGAATTTTTGATTATCCATAAAAAACCTTCTGTTGTGGTTAAAATTCAGGTGACTGTGGAAATTTGTCATAGTAACCATGCACTAACAATCACTCACATTGATCTTAACTTTTGCATTTGCTGCATTCTTGTTGTTGGTACTTAACAGAAGATACTAATTTAACTTTTTTATGTTTTACAATCTATAATTTATTTTGTAATAATGGTAATATTCACTGGTGCAAATAGGGGGGGAAACGCTATAATGCATGAGATTTAGCATATGAAAAAGTGGCACTCAACTATGACCCTTACTATATATAAACTTTAATATGTTTAAACTAGAAACGGTCAAGGTTTAACTACTTACAGACGAGTAATGCAAATATGCATTTTGAAACAGGTGTTCACAAAAATGTTCATCATTTTTTTATAGTTGGTAAAAGTTCTTACAGTTGGTTTTATTTGAAAGAGGAAGGAATTATCTACCAATATAGCGTTTGAAAATAGCATCATAGCATTTAAAAGTTTGTACCAAACTTGATTTGAAAACCGTAAAGTATTTTTTAAGAAGATGGTTTATATTCTGGCCAAAAATCAAAGTTTCATGTCTAAGTTACCGGTTAAAAATGTGGTAAAAACGGCTATGTCAGCTGTTTTTGCAAGTTTTTTAGGTATTATGAAACAATTTTTACATAAAATATGTTTTTTGTGTGTATTATCTAATGTCATTTTGCTTCTACATGTTGTTTCTACCTTTACATTCCTAATAAAATGTTTTTGGCAAGTTTTGTTAGGATTTTAGCGAAAATGAACTTTCAAAAAATGACGTCATCAGGTTATAAGTGACGTAATTGATCCCTTTGACGTCACCAATTTAAACAATCATTTTAGTACGGTAGTAAACAAACCATGAATCAACTTTGCAATAGATACCTTATGTGTTTTTTTACCTAAAAACCCAAATTACACATAAAAACAAGATTTCTGATGACGTCATTTAAAATTTGATGACGTCATCAAAAAAATCAAAATATAATCTTGTAGCAATTTTTCCAAAGGACAAAAGTCTAATTGGTTATTTTTCGCCAGTACAAACACCTGTGTCGCTAGAGAGCAATATGTGACAGTCGGTCTAATATGGAAAATTTGTTAAAATATATCTCGTCCCCAAAGGGTTAAAGACTTTTATCTATGGGAAATCCAATGTATTGTCAGTTGGCCCATTTTTTTACTCTGCTGTTTTTTGTACAAGGCTTTAGATCACATTTGAGCATTTCTATTTGTTTACAAATTTTTAGTTTTTGTTTGTATTCCCTTCTAGGTTAATATGGGGCTATATGTTGCCGTTGCGCATTTATTAATATTGAAGTTTTAAGTACATTGTCAAAATTATTGATAGAGCAGGGAAGGTTTACAATATAAATATAACTTAGCACATTTTAATCATTACTTCTTTTTATTTGGAACCAGTTAACATATTGATTCCTAATTTTGATAAAGAATCATAATAATGATCCACCAGTTTGCATTGTCATGTGTTTGTACCTGAATTTGCTTATAAACTCTTTATGCACATTCAATAGAAACAAAAAAGTATATATATATGTAATAAAAAATGTATGTAGTATATATAATATATATACTACATTTTTACCTGTAGTTTAACCAGAACATTCATAGGTAAATTCAATTAGCTTGTTTATGAATAAAGTCTAGGAATGGAGGAATTCCTCACCTTAGTTATATTTACTAATATTACCTAAAAGTTGTTTATTGTATCCAGATTTTAGTGATAGGAATTGATACTTAAAATATTTTCAATACTAGTAACTAATACTTCTTCTTATAATCATTTAACCTAGGCTATTTTAACATCCTAGAAAATTGATGATATCACCAATAAATGAGATGTATGTTGTAAAATAACACCATACCGCATTCATTGCTGCATATTTATTCCTAATTATTTAGAACACTTTTACTTTAAGTTTAAGCTATTTTAATTATGTGTTTGCACTTACTATTTCCTGTATTTACAGAATTTATTCAAGAAGGCAAATAAACAATCAAGTGTGTTTCACCAAGACCAGGTAGTGAGTATAAACATATTGGAAAGCCTAATTGTTGAGCCAGCAGCAGACCATTCCAGTTATGTGTGTGGGGAAGGGTAGTCAAATCAAAAAATATATCAACCAGTTTTTTACATTTTGTCTTTGTAAAAAATATATCAACCAGTTTTTTTACCTTTACATTTTGTCTTGGTAAATTGATTGTTTTTGAAAGAAAATGTTTCAATGGAAAAGGAGAGTTCAATTTATTCGTTCCCCTGCATGTCGTCTACTGTTTTGCACTGTGGATATTTTGTAACAATTTATATTTGCAAATAAATCTAGTTTAAAGTCGTTTTATTTCACAGAATATTGTAATTGAGAAAAGTAATTCCGAAGTTACAAAAACCGAAAAAACAAATGTTGCTGAAGAATCTGTTGATAAGAATCCAGATATTTCTTCAAATAATGTTGATGCTGAAAAAGAGGAACATAAAAAAGATGAATCTATTTATAAAGAGAAGCTTGAAATACTGGGTGATCAAAAAGTCAATGCTGACACAGATTCAACTAAATTAAACAAGGATGGTAAGAGAGAATTGTTGCAAAAAAATATATATCTATATTTTAAAACATTTTAAAACATGATATTTGTTTTTACTAGATGCTAAAGAAATTAATAAAGAGCAAGAAAACAATATAAACGAAGATGTATCAATAAATTTTATGACTGATGAAGAAAAGAATATTGCTTTTAATTTTGATGAAAGAAAAGCAGTGCCCAGTAATAGCAATCCTGGTTCTTTAAATAATGATGGTAATGAATCTAACAGCGAAAACTTTAAAACTGAAAATAAAATAAATGAACTGTTAGAACAAGAAGAACATGAGACAAATGTTGGTGATGGTTTAACATCTGTCGCACTTGATAATGATGGTGAAGCAGTACAAGATGATTTTGTACCTGGTGTAGACGTAAAAAGTAATTTTAAGGAAGCAGAAACTGTTTTAAAATATGAAAAAGGAAAAACAATTTCTAACCTGATAAGTCCTGATAAAATAACAAACTTAGATAATAAAGAAATCAACCAGAAAAAAGAAGATTCTTCCAAAAATGAGTTGAAAAGTTTAAATGGGGATAGACCTGAAGAGGATTTTCAGAAGGAGTCTCTTGGCAAAGCATTAGAAGAATCATCTTCAAAAAGTGAAATGAGTGTTGAATTGCAATCCGTTAAAGAAAATGGCCATGATAATGATGAAATAGAAAAAGAAGAGAATGATCAAGGTAACAATAATTTGGGTGAACGTGTTGTTAATAATTTGCATGCCAGGAATGAATCGCACTTAATTTTTGGACTTGCTAAGCATGAGAATAATTTCAATGTGGTGAATAGTAAAGGCAAATCATATTGGTCTGACCATTACTTGTTAAGTTGGTACGTTCCCACAGAACACCAAACCCATGAAAACAATGATTTTGTTAATGCAAAAACACCACTTCTTCAAACTAAAGAAAGCATTGATGGGGATTATGCAGAAACTTTACGGGGTCAAACTAAAGATAACACCAACAATGATGTAGCAGAAGCACCAGAACACCAACCTGAAGATAGTGCTGGTAGTGATAATACAGAAACTCCAGAACACCAATCTGAAGATAGTGCTGGTGGTGATAATGGAGAAACACCAGAACACCAACCCGAAAATGGGGCTGGTGGTGATAATGCAGATACACCAGAACACCAACCTAAAGATGGTGCTGGTGGTGATAATGGAGAAACACCAGAACACCAACCTGAAAATAATGCTGGTGGTGATGAAGCAGAAATACCAGAACATGAACCTGAAGATAATGCTGGTGGTGATAATGCAGAAATACAAGAACACCAGCCTGAAGATGGTGCTGGTGGTGAAAATGCAGAAACACCAGAACACCAACCTGAAGATAACGCTGGTGGTGATGAAGCAGAAAAACCAGAACACCAACCTGAAAATAGTGCTCGTGGTGATAATGCAGAAACACCGGAACACCAACCTGAAGATAATACTGCTGGTGATGAAGCAGAAATACCAGAACACCAACCTGAAGATGGTGCTGGTGGCGATAATGCAGAAATACCAGAACACCAACCTGAAGATGGTGCTGGTGGCGATAATGCAGAAATACCACATCACCAACCTGAAGATGGTGCTGGTGAAGATAATGCAGAAACACCAGAACACCAACCTGAAGATAGTGCTGTTGGTGATAATGCAAATAAACCAGAACACCAACCTAAAAATGGTGCTGGTGGAGATAATGCAGAAACACCAGAACACCAACCTGAAGATAGTGCTGGTGGTGATAATGGAGAAATACAAGAACACCAACCTGAAGATGGTGCTGGTGGTGATGAAGCAGAAACACCAGAACACCAACCTGAAGATAGTGCTGGTGGTGATAATGCATATAAACCAGAACACCAACCTGAAAATGGTGCTGGTGGTGATGAAGCAGAAAAACTAGAACACCAACCTGAAGATAGTGCTGGTGTTGATAATACAGAAACACCAGAACACGAACCTGAAAATAGTGCTGGTGGTGATAATGCAGAAACACCAGAACACAAACCTGAAGATAGTGCTCGTGTTGATAATGCAGAAACACCAGAACACCAACCTGAAAATAATGCTGGTGGTGATAATGCAGAAACACCAGAACACCAACCTGAAGATAGTGCTGGTGTTGATAATACAGAAACACCAGAACACCAACCTGAAAATAATGCTGGTGGTGATGAAGCAGAAATACTAGAACACGAACCTGAAAATAGTGCTGGTAGTGATAATGCAGAAACACCAGAACACCAACCTGAAGATAGTGCTGGTGTTGATAATGCAGAAACACCAGAACACCAGCCTGAAAATAATGCTGCTGGTGATGAAGCAGAAATACTAGAACACCAACCTGAAGATAGTGCTGGTGGTGATAAAGCAGAAACACCAGAACACCAACCTGAAGATAGTGCTGGTAGTGATAATGCAGAAACACCAGAACACCAACCTGAAGATAGTGCTGGTGTTGATAATGCAGAAACACCAGAACACCAGCCTGAAAATAATGCTGCTGGTGATGAAGCAGAAATACTAGAACACCAACCTGAAGATAGTGCTGGTGGTGAAAATGCAGAAACACCAGAACACCAACCTAAAGATGGTGCTGGTGATGATAATGAAGAAACACCAGAACACCAACCTGAAGATAATGCTGGTGGTGATAAAGCAGAAACACCAGAACTCCAACCTGAAGATAGTGCTGGTGGTGATAATACAGAAACACGAGAACACCAACCTAAAGATAGTGCTGGTGGTGAAAATGCAGAAACACCAGAACACCAACCTAAAGATGGTGCTGGTGATGATAATGAAGAAACACCAGAACACCAACCTGAAGATAATGCTGGTGGTGATAAAGCAGAAACACCAGAACACCAACGTAAAGATGGTGCTAGTGGTGATAATGAAGAAACACCAGAACACCCACCTGAAGATGGTGCTGGTGGTGATAATGCAGAAACACCAGAACACCAACCTGAAGATAGTGCTGTTAGTGATGAAGCAGAAATACTAGAACACAAATCTGAAGATGGTGCTGGTGGTGATAATGCAGAAAAACCAGAACCCCAATCTGAAGATAGTGCTGGTGGCGATAATGCAGAAAAACCAGAAAACCAATCTGAAGATGATGCTGGTGGTGATAACGCAGAAAAAACAGAACACCAACCTGAAGATAGTGCTGTTAGTGATGAAGCAGAAATACTAGAACACAAATCTGAAGATGGTGCTGGTGGCGATAATGCAGAAAAACCAGAACACCAAACTGAAGATAGTGCTGGTGGTGATGAAGCAGGAACACCATTACATCAACCTGAAGATAGTGCTGTTAGTGATGAAGCAGAAATACCAGAACACCAACCTGAAGATAGTGCCGGTGACGATATTACAGAAACACCAGAACATCAACCTGAAGATATTGCTGGTGGTGATAATGCAGAAAAACCAGAACACCAATCTGAAGATGGTGCTGGTGGCGATAATGCAGAAAAACCAGAAAACCAACCTGAAGATAGTGCTGTTAGTGATGAAGCAGAAATACCAGAACACAAATCTGAAGATGGTGCTAGTGGCGATAATGCAGGAAAACCAGAACACCAATCTGAAGATGGTGCTGGTGGCGATAATGCAGAAAAAACAGAACACCAACCTGAATATAGTGCTGTTAGTGATGAAGCAGAAATACTAGAACACAAATCTGAAGATGGTGCTGGTGGCGATAATGCAGAAAAACCAGAACACCAAACTGAAGATAGTGCTGGTGGTGATGAAGCAGGAACACCAGAACATCAACCTGAGGATAGTGCTGTTGGTGATAATGCAGAAACACCAGATCACCAACCTGAAGATAGTGCCGGTGACGATATTACAGAAACACCAGAACATCAAACTGAAGATATTGCTGGTGGTGATAATGCAGAAAAACCAGAACACCAATCTGAAAATAGTGCTGGTGACAATAATACAGAAACACCAGAACACCAACCTAAACATAGTGCTGTTACTGATGAAGCAAAAATACCAGAACACCAACCTGAAGATAGTGCTGGTGGTGATATTACAGAAAAACCAGAACACCAATCTGAAGATAGTGCTGGCGGTGATATTACAGAAAAACCAGAACACCAATCTGAAGATAGTACTGGTGGTGATAATACAGAAACACCAGAACACCAACCTGAAAACAGTGGTGGTGGCTATAATACAGAAACACCAGAACACCAACCTGAAGATATTGCTGGTGGCGATAATGCAGAAATACCGGAACACCAACCTGAAGATAGTGCTGGTGGGGATATTACAGAAAAACCAGAACACCAATCTGAAGATAGTGCTGGTGACGATAATACAGAAACACCAGAACACCAACCTAAACATAGTGCTGTTACTGATGAAGCAGAAATACCAGAACACCAACCTGAAGATAGTGTTGGTGATGATAATGCAGAAATACCGGAACACCAACCTGAAGATGGTGCTGGTGGTGATATTACAGAAAAACCGGAACACCAACCTGAAGATAAGGCTGGTAGTGATAATACAGAAACACCAGAACACCAACCTGAAGATAGTGCTGGTGCTGAAAATAAAGATAGAACATTAGACCAATCAGCAGACAAGAACAATATAAATGTTAAAACATTATCGAATAATGGCGATGCTCCTGGGTTATATGAAAGTAGGAAGTTAAATTTAAATAATCTTCATGGTGAGTTTGTTGATCCGTCAGCTCCAGGATTATATTCAGATGATGCAGAAGACAGTGATGATCAAAATGATGAGGATAATTTGAATGATGCAGAAGACAGTGATGATCAAAATGATGCGGATAAAGGTATTCCAGATTCTGATATGAATAAAGACAAACTTTATTTTGGTAATGCAGAAGTGACATCAACCCACTACAGGAATAACATTGATGGAAATCCAGAATTGGGGTCGGAAAGTAAAGAAAACAAGATGATATTACGATCATTAGAACTGAAATTACAATCGAAAATGAAAGATGATGGTGTATTGGTTGATGAAGCTTATGGTAATGCAGTTGATCTGCGGGCTAGATTGCGCGATCTGGTTCTTCAAATTAAACACAAAGAGCTGGAAGAAAATATTTCAATTCTTGCTACTGATGAAGCTAAGGAGTTGAAGCAGCGCTTGTTTGAACTTGAGCAGTACCTTGAGGTTTGGAAAAAGAAAGAAGCTTTGTTTCTAACTAGTGTTGCATCTGAGGCTGAAATTGTTAATCGAATTCAAAAACTGGAACACAATCTTGTACAGCGTAAAAGTGAAGATAGGGATTTGTCACAAGCTCGGCAAGAAGCAGAAGATCTAAAATGGAGACTGGGAAAATTGGAGGATGTTTTAGAAAACAAGTCTATTTTACCCAGTTCTCATTTTAACAGATTGAAGGATTCATTGGAATCGGAAATCGAAGAACGGAAAAAAATGGACAGACGAGCTTTGCTTGCAACAGAACGTGAAATGCTGTTAATGAAAACCAAATTAACAGCTTTAGAACAGCAGTTACATGGTCACGGTGAAGGCAACAAAGAGTTTATTGATATGATAAAAAGTGATGCAGATATTCTGAAAAAACGACTTGGTCAGCTTGAGTCAAATGTTGTTACGAGAAAATCAAACAAGGAGTTATTACAAATTTCTGAGAATAAGCAAGAAGCTTTGCTTGGAAGAATATCTTTACTGGAAGTTGAACTTCAGAGAAGAAAGAAAGATGAGGTCGCACTGCAATCAGCTCAACAAGAGGCTGCTGAGTTAAAGGAGAAATTTGGTCACCTTGATGTAAGAATGAAAGAAATAATGGAAAAGCAAAATCCTTTGTTACAAGAAAAAATTTTGCATTTGGAGAATGAAGTAAAAACGAGAAAAGAAACAGAATCTGCTTCAATTTTTAAAGTACAGGAAGAAGCAGCAAATGTTATGAACAAAATTTTGGATTTGGAAAAATTACTGCATGAAAACAAGCAAGAGAATAATAGCAAACAGCATATGAATGAAGTTTCCGTTCTGAAAAACCAAATTAAACGACTGGAAGAAGAACTAAACAAAAGAACTCGATTAGATACCAATCGAAATGAAAGATCAACCAAGAGAGAAGAAGAATTACAAATGAGGGTTAATTCGCTTAAAAATGAGTTGCAAGCGATGGTGAAACATGAAGAAACAGCAGAAAAACATTTTAAACAGTCTCAAGAAATTATTAACCGTGTTATTGCCCTGGAGAAACAGTTAAATGTCAAGTTAAATGCTGATTCAAAATTGAACAATATAGAAGCAAAACAAGAGAAAAATGCTTTGAGAAAAATTAGTGATGGAATCTCATTGAATGATTTTTGGGATCTTATCCCAACTAAACAAAAATGTGATGCTGTATTAAAAGATAGTGGCACTGTTAACCTTAAAGAAGAATTGATTAAACAAAAAGATGATGCTTTTGTAAATGAAACCATTGCTGAAACAAATACTGTTGAGAGTAAGTTGCTTATTTTATATATTTATTCTTTATTGGTGACTATTTCTGTTTAAATATTGCAGTTCCTGCATGCGTTTTATGTAGTTGCTTTGGTTTATGCTTGGTATTCCTATCTTGAGTGAGATTAAAGATGTTATAACTTACTTGGTTGGGGATTTATGATTTTATTTAATATTGAAATCTATGTACTATAGTTTTAAATCAAATTTAATTTGTATAACTTTTTGGGATGCCTAAACAGAAATTATCAAACAGCTTTACAAAGTGGGGCAGCTAAAAAGGTTACTGCAGATTGATTTTGGAAAGCTTTCAGCTGTTTCAGCCACAAGCTTTCCTGAATTTAGAGATGCCTGCAAAGGAAAAACTCTGACCAAATAATATATAATGACAGAATGCACTTTCGAGATAGAAGAAAGGATCAGATGTGATATCGCACGGTCATCTTTACACTGCAAAGCTTTGAAGTGTTGTTGGGATCCACATCCAAACCCAGAGATACCTGATTGCTTTTTTTCACGTATGTTAGATCAAACGATAACCAGCACAAAAAGATAACATTATTAACTTTTATTGAGGAACTTGTACCTGCATTAATTTATGTGCTAAATTTAGTTGGCTACCCTAAGTCAGCAAGTTTATATTGCTGGCTAGGGTATTGTGCAATCAAATGAATCTGATTTTACAGTAATTTGAAAATTTGACATAATTGAAAAAATTAGGCCTACCACATAAAATTTAAGTGGTTTTATTTTACCACAAAATATTTTATGGATTTATTTGTACTGAACAATGTATTTTTTACCCATACGTAAGTTGACTGTTTGTAGACTTTTAAAATAAAATCTCTTATACTTGATTACAGGTGTTCAGCTTAGTAGAAAGTCTCAACAAATGAAAAAACTTGAAGATTCATATGAAAAGCTTCATGAAGGTAAAGAAGTTGATTGGGATGAATCAGTGAAGGAAAAAGAAGCGGATAAAACTAAAAAATCTACATGGGATGAAACTCTTGGAGTTGCTGATATAAAAACAGGTTTCAAAATTTAAGCTTCTTCTGTTACTTCTGCTACCAGGCATAGTATAAACAATATATCAATGGCTCATCTGGTATAAAAAAACGTATAGTCTTGTTACAATGTTTAACTATTCTATAAAGAAACAACAAGAAGCTTAAACAATATATCAATGGCTCATCTGGTATAAAAAAACGTATAGTGTATTTCCAACGTTTCGTCTGCCATACGGCGAGACTTCATCAGGGAATGATGAAAGTTAAACATTGTAACAAGAAATATTTTTTTAACAGAAATAATATTGAAGTCAAAAACTGAAGCAATAGAAAACGCAAATGGTGAAACAAATGGCACAATGTTAGGTGATAAAGATGGCAAACAGGAAACCAACGTAATCGAAGATAAAAAAACAGAAAATGACAAATCAGATACGACAGTTGATGATGTGAAAGATGAATTTCAATGGCAATCTGCACAGGCTTCCATCAAATTTGTACAACGAGAAACTGTTGTGCAGCAGGAAGGGGAAACTGAAACCAATGATCCATTAATTGATAATGGTAATAGAAAAAAAGAAAGTTTGAAACAAACTAATGAAATAGTGCCTAAAAAAGAACCACATCAAGAAAATTTTAAAAGCTCCCAAGGTATTAATCATTATTTTTATAAAGTTGTGGTTTCTGTGAGCGTTATAGTTTACAAGATTTTCTTAATCTTGCAGATGAGCAAACGAATAATGATAGTACAGGAAAAGATGGGATGTCCGATTACTCTGAAATACTTAAAACGGTTGGTAAAATATTATTCAAATTGACCAGTATATAAAATTTTAATATGCGTTTACATGTTTGTAGCTGTGGTTAAAAGTTGATATATCTGTATAGGAAAAAGTAAACAGAGATGGTGAACCATATGTTGAAAGTGTTGCTGTCAAAATCATGTTACTCGTATTTGAACTGCCGTTTGACGTTGTATATGTATTGACTCCTTTAGCACTGTGGGTAAGTATGCCTTAATTAAGAATCTATTCGGAAAACAATAATTTTTTTTCTAGGTAGGTATCTAACATATAATAATATATTTTTGTGTTTGTACTGTTTAAGATATTTACAGGTCATAATGTAACCATGATCAGTGGGTAGTAAACTGAAAATAGTTTCAGTTTTTAAGGTAAGGAAATACACTAACATATGACCACAGACAGCATATACTACAGATTAAAGAAGGTGAGTAGTAGAATCTGTTAGATGATCCGATTAAACAGTGAATTTCAATCAATATATTGTTACTTTCAGGTTATTAACTTCAGCAATATTTATAGTTATTTTGAAAGAGTAAATCTTCCTTTAGTAGAAGACCAAGTTAAATTATAGAATCTATACATATTGTTAGTGCTTAAAAAAATTAACAGCTGTAGTTAAATTGAAGTACTAAGCAGTAAACTAAATGGTACGTGGATGAAAGTAGAAATGTTGTGTTTCGCACAGATGCCTTTTTGGTAGTAAATTTCAAATAATTAATTATTGGACACATTAGTGGCATTAAAGATCCTTCATTTCATCATAGCCCAGTTTTCACAAAGTCTTGGATATATTTAATGTAATCAAATTATATATAGTCACAGAATACTCTCGTATAAATTAGCAAAATTACAATCGTTTAAGTAATGATGTTAGCAAAACTGACGTCTGAAGGCTGTGCATTTGGGTAGTGTTCTTGTTGGAAATTAGGTAATTACAAATTGCGTTTTTTTACACTTTTTAATTTACGTGGCTATCTGTTAAAGCTATGATATCTTTTACTAGTACGATGTTGTTTTATTTAAGAATTGAGTTTGCGTGTTGTGAATTTACTATGCTATGGCATAAAGAATACTCTTGTTATTATTTAGTTCAAGTTGAAATATTTCTACACGCAAAAGTCTAGTAGTTTAGAATGCTTGCAACCAATTTGAATAACAATTTTTTTTTAAATTGGTTGATTGTTGTCCACCTAAAACAAAAATGTCATGTTTAAATTTCCCCACTAATTTTATTGTACGAACATTTGCTTAAGTATTGAACACCCGACAAACGCATAGCAAGAAATAAAGTGTTTGCAGTCGGGTACCACGAATATTTATGTTAACCTTTGACCATTAGCCAAATATGCTGAGTCATAGTAGTGACGAAAAATGACGTTGTCTGAAGCGTCGTAAACTTCGTTGTCATTTTGTGAGTAACAGGAAAAACAGAACAATAAGAATGGCGTGTTTAATTTAATATATGGTATACTTTAACGCAGTCTCGACATTTTTTTAATAAACCGGATTGCCGACTTATGTCGTGACGATTCGTTATACGCTGTTTTCGCTTTTTGGTTTAATTTGTTACGCGAGAATTTTCTACAGTGCCAAGTCGTAGTGTTAATAGGTCTGTGTTTTAGTTATAAATATTGCTTGCTGCCTCATGTCATAAATCTCAGTGTTAAGAAGGATGGATTCAGTTCATCAACACACAGAAGGCTTAAGTATTGCACTTCAGGATACCTTAAAAAATGCTGAAGAAAAATTAGACAATGTAAGTGACAGCAGAGTTGTTTAAGTTTTTGTGTGATAGTTTGTCTGTTAAATGTAACCGAAGATAAAACAGTATAGTCAAGACAGTTAACATTGTTGCCTACTTACACAGAAACAGCTACTTACATTTAAATTTTTAAAACTACAAAACGTAAAACAACATATAGTCAAGTGGGGTAATATAAAACAATGGGGTACTTGGATTGAGAAATGACAACCCATGTAGCGTGCTAAATAGTTTTATTGCAAACAGCTTTTGTAAGTAAAAACTAAATTTAATTGGCTTAGAGTTTTTAGGCTTGTTTAATGTAAAAAAGGTTTGTGGGTATGCATATATATATTTAAAATTGTAATTATAAGAGAAAGGGAAAGCATTCTATTAAGGTTGTTAAAAAAGTATTAGGAGATTTTCTGCATACGATATATGATTATGGTTTGTATTATTACCTTGTACCTTCCTTGTTAATTTGTTTTTACTTAATTAAGTTAAGTCGACTAAGAAAACTTGTTTTTCTTGCACTAAAGTCTGAAAAATGTGCACAATTTTTATAATGAAATTCTACAAAAGCAAAAAATTCTAAAATTTTTCTTGACATTAATGTTTAATAACTATTTTTCACATAAATTTTTAGTTTATTAGTTGGAAATAAAACTGAATTTATGGGAATTTTGTATTTTTTACCCCACTTGACTATATATCATAATTATATATTTGCTTGTTGAAATTTTTGACTCTTTGTATTTTTGTTCACATGAAAATATGTCTTTTATTTGTAGTGGTTGTCGCTACTGCCACCAGAATATCAAGATGATGTTTTTGGAATCAGCTGGCCAACCATTCTACTTACTACTGCGGTTGGATTCCTATTTTTATGGATCATGCTATGGCGTACCCGAGTGTCCAGACGAAACCGAAAACAACAGCAGCTAACTTCAGCACTGGTTGAACTGAAGGCCCAACTGGAAACAATGGCAAGCGAAAATCTTGAAAAAGAAAAGGAGTTTAAGGAAACACAAACAGAGGTTTGTAATTAACCGAACCTAAGTTTATCCTAAATACTAATCGAATCATTTGTAGTTTCATCTCACACCCAAGATGGTTGTTGTATAAGTATTTTGTCTTTGCAGTTAGAAAAGAATCGAATAACGTTGAAAGAGGCATTGGAAGAAAAGTCTAAAGATAAAGATCTCCTGACAAACTTAAAGGTTGTATTGTATTATGAAATAGAAAAATGTTGCCTTATTATATTTCTTTTTAGCAAACTGTTAAGAAAATGCAACAAGAAATCAATTCAAAAGTATCCGAAATTTCTGAATTTAATTCAAATTTGGTGGCTTCGCAAAAAGAGAAAAACCAATTAGAAAAAGTGGTAAATTGTTTTCTTATCATTCACACATTGTAGTTGCTGTCAATTTAGATTCTGATACAATAAAATTACTTTTTTTAGGTAACACAAAATCAGAAATCATTGGAACAAAAGCAAAAGGAAACTCAAGATGCAGAGAAGAAAGCAGCTCAACTAAAAAGTGAAATGAAAGATTTAGTTAAGCAAAGAAAAATGGTTGAAGAGAATCTTAAAGATTCTCAAGTAAGAATGTTAAGCTCAGTTTTGTTGTTGTTTTTATTAAATTCTGGATTTTTTGAAAGGATCGTTTAAAACGGGAAGAAAAGAAAAAGCAAGAATTGGAACAAAACCTGCAAACATCTATGGACTCAGAGCAAAATTTATCAGAACAACTTAAATTACTTGAAAGCAAAGTTAAATCCACTATGGAGGAAAAACAAACCATGGAACAAGAAGTTGATGTTTTAAAAGATTGTCTTTTGCAATTTAAGGTAATGAAACAAGAAAAACAGTGCATATATACTGAATTGTTTTGTTGCTTTTGTTTTTTCATCAATATATATAATATATGTTTTATGTATAAAATATATATATTTGTTATTTTAATTTAGTAAAGCTACTTAATCCTGGGTTACATTTATTTTTAGTCCAGAAAAGCTATTTGACAAGTTATTGTTTTCTTTAGGTTTCTAAAGCTTTATTATGAATTTTGCTTAATAGTTTATTAACTCCTTAGGGACGAGTAATGCAAATGTGCATTTTGAAACACGTGTTCACAAAAATGTTCATAAGTTGACTTATAGATAGTAAAATATCTTACAGTTGGTTTTATTTGAAAGAAGAAGCAATTGTCTATCAATATAACGTTTGGAAAAAGGCATCATAGCATTTAAATTTTTTCACCAAACTTGATTTGAAAAGCATAAAGTATTTTTTTTTAAGAAGAGGGTGCGATTCTGCCCAAAAATTAAGGTTTATCGTCATTCTGGCAAATAAAAGCGATTTTGTTTGATCTCTATGTTTCTCTGGGGCCGCATAATTAACCGGTTAAAAAAGTGGTTTTGCAGAAAAATCGCTATGTCAGCTGTTTTACAAGTTTTTTTGGTATTATGAAGCAACTTTCACATAAATTATGTTTTTGTTTGTATTGTCTAACTTTGGCAATATATTTGTTGTAGGGTGTACAGGAAGGGTTAACTGAAGATGGTGATGATGAACTTGATGAGGACAACTTAACTGATAAACAGGTGGATTATTTATTTGATCTGCATATTTTATTATATTAAATATATATATTGATTATATTTCTGCAGAAAGAGAAACTAAAAGACCTGATTGATGTTTCTCGAATTCAACGACGTCTTAAACAAGCCGAGATGGAAAAAGGGAGACTTACTTTTGATCTTGAAGCAGAGAAGAAAGCAAGAGAAAAGAAAGAAGGTAAAATCACGATCTCTTACATTGGACTTTTACCATTGACTTGAATTTACCACAGAAATGGTAAGTGAATGGGAAGCAAAATGTGAGAATGAGCGTTTGATAAAAAGTAAGACAGAGAGGGAGTTACAAATGCTGCAAGCCAAGCTTAATGTCATGCAAGATTTCTATGCCAAAAGAGAAGTCGAAATGCAAGGGTAAGTTTGTTTATTGCACAATTTTTTTAAAAGATCTGTTAGTGTATATGGTTAGACTTATGCGAGTTAAAAAAGGTTCCTGTCAAATCACATATTAATGATATACAATAGGATATTTCATACCTTCCATGAATAATACATACAAATAATCAATGCGTAATATAATATATACAATGTTCAATACCTCATAACATGGTGTATGTGGCGAGCATTAATTGCCAATGATAGTTATTGATAACCTAACAATAAAACCAGTGGTTGGACTTAGACAACCCAGGTTGATCCTACAATATAGAAATTATAGTAGCCATCAACAATGCCTTTCAATGGAACCACTAACATAGAATACAGCTACTTTACTAACTAGGCCCAAGCGGTCCCGATTCTAAAATAAAATTTTTGTTAATAAAAATAGCATTACAGTAATTATAAATATTAACATTTGTCATAAAAAGAATAGGTACCGCCAGGGTCCAGTTAGTAAAGTGTCCAAATTTTATGTTTAAATAAAGTGTATCGAAAATGGCTGCTAAAATTTCAGTATTCTAGGACGACCTTGGTGTTGAACAACGCTCCTGTTTTAAAAAAAATTAAAATTTCTTGGTTTTAATTGCACAACTTGCCTCACCGGACATATGTATTTATTCTCACACCCTGCAAATTAAACTGAGAAATTGCTTAAATGCAAAGAACTCAGTGTATAGGTGGAAATGTGCAAACCACCAGAGCGTAAACAAAAGTTTTGTCAAATTTAATTGTTTAAACAACGATGTCTGCAACGTTGATAGAAAACTTGGTAAAGAGCAAAGTAATCGTGAGTCATCAGAATCTAAGTTGGCTGAGAAGGATGAACGAACGTTACTCCTTGAGCAGAAGTTGGATGATTACAAGCAGATGATTGAAGATTCAAGGAAAGAGTATGAAGAGGAGAAAAAACAAAGAAAATCTGAAATTAATCAGTATGAGAAGAAAGCTCATGCAAACTGGGTAAGTTGTTTATATGATTTTGCTTATTTTAAACACTCTGTATTAAGAATCTACAGATGAATCAGAACTTCCTGATATTAGTTCAGGAATTATCTGCTTAGTGCAGGGGTTCTTGAACTTTTTTTAACACACCCCCCAATGAAGATCCCAACAATACTCGCGCTCTCCTTTTTGTTAAATTATCACAGAGGTGTTCAATTAATTTTTAACATTACCACCACAGCCAAACCTGACAACATAGTGACTTACTACACACAGTGAAAAAGGCATTATCGCTGTCAAAATAAAATAGCGGCTCAAGTAACGTTTGTGTTGTAGTTTAGCCCTATATTGTGCATAAGAACAGGCTTAAACGTTTGCGTTTTTATTTAACTTTTAGTCTTTTACATGGGTCCTGTTTCAGCCTTCATGTGTGTCCTATATTAGCCTTTTAAAACCACTGTTATAACACGTGTAACACTTGTTTTATGGTTTTTCACCCCCCTATCTTTTTAGGCGTACACTTTTTAGGTGTACACACAGTTTAGGAACCACTTGCTTAGTGTATCTAGTTCAGAGTTTAACATCACCAGCTTTTCAGTTTTGCTTCCACACTTAATTCCACATCCAACCTACTGCTTTAACATGAAATGTATCATATGTGTAGTTTCTCTAATAAAAGTTTGGTTGTTTTTTTTGTGTTTTAGTTGGCAAGTCGGGAAGCTGAGAGGAAATTAGACGAAGCAACTCGGGAAATCAGTCAACTACGGATGGAGTAAGTTGTTATGTGATTAATTAAAACTTTAATTGTTGACATTGGTTGTAAACAGGTTATCTGAAAACCAACAATGTTTGCGCGACCTTGAAGAACGGGAACCTCCGTTTTTATTTCGACCAAGACCTCTACCCCCACCTAGTGGTAAATGTTATAATGTCTAACTTAATGTAGAAAAAATATTAAATGTCAAATTTTTTCACCAGGTCGACCTGCTGCTTTGCTTCGTAATGGACCAAACCAAAGTTATGATAGGTCGTCACCTCAACCCGTACGAGGTATGCGAAGAGATACAAGTCCTACCGGAAGTCTTCAAGAGGAGTTTCGACCACACAGACCACCAAGCAATCATAGCATGCAGGATCGAAGACCCCCATCCCGTGGATCAATGCACGATTTACATCGACCACCTTCGATGTTTGATGGAAGAATGCCACCTCCACATTTACATGAACAATTTGGTCCGCCACCGATGAGAGATGGTCCGCCACCGATGAGAGATGGTCCGCCCCCAATGAGGGATGGTCCGCCACCGATGAGAGATGGTCCGCCCCCGATGAGGGATGGTCCGCCCCCGATGAGGAATGGTCCGCCCCCGATGAGAGATGGTCCGCCCCCGATGAGAGATGGTCCGCCACCGATGAGAGATGGTCCGCCCCCGATGAGGGATGGTCCGCCACTAATGAGAGATGGTCCGCCCCCGATGAGGGATGGTCCGCCACCGATGAGGGATGGTCCGCCCCCAATGAGAGATGGTCCGCCACCGATAAGGGATGGTCCGCCCCCAATGAGAGATGGTCCGCCTCCGATGAGGGATGGTCCGCCCCCAATGAGAGATGGTCCGCCACCGATGAGGGATGGTCCTGGTTTTGGTCCTTCAAAAGGGATGGTATCTCAACTTCCATTACAAAGACGAGCAGGTAAAGATAGTGTTAAGGTTTATATACCTGTAATAAGGTTATTTACATTCATATAGGTTCAAGGAATGAAGGGCCAATCATGACCTCATCACCTTATGCCGATCATCACATGGTAAGCAGTAAATATCTTTAACTTCTCTTCTATGCAACTAATTATTCTGCACCCCTCTAGGTTCCTGCACGAGGCCCCCCTTCTGCCACCTTCCTCCATGCAAATGTACCTCCTAGCAACAGTGCACCATCTTTACCCCCACCTAGTGATAGTATAGCAACAAATGCAAATCCTTATCGTCGGTAAACCTTTAATATTATACCGCATACCTGTGTTGTTTAAACTGGACAAAATTTTGTACACTGACAGTTTGTAGCAGTAGATACCATATGCCCATGTATTACCCACATACATAGATAAGTCATGGAACTGCGGAAATATTCCTGAAGCAACTGGTGTGCTACTTGAATTGAAAAGTATTTTGTGCAATAAGAATCTAGATATAGTTTGGTGTTTTGTGCAGTAGGTTTTACGTATATATAGCCAATAGTGCTGGGTTAAGTTGGTGTCAATTGTATTTATCACCAGTCTTTGCGAACATTAGTTGAATAAACCAGTTTTTGAGTAACAGCAAATATACAATTTATTACAAATTTTATTTATCTAATATATGAAATAGTAAAAAGTTACTGCATCAAATGCAATTAGTAAAATAAGTGCAGTGTTACACAGTTTAAATTCAAATTGCTACAGTTGTTTCGTAATTGTTAGAACCAAGTGCAGATAGAGAGGTTTCGAAGTTAGTAAATTAAGTTTTTTCTTCCGGAAATCTGTTGGCTTCCTGTATCTAAAATACAGAAACTTGTAATGTTTTAAATCATTACATTGTTCAATACATACAGTTCAATGACACAAGGTCCAGGTTTTAATTCATCAAGTTCCATGAATGAGAAACACTTTGAACTTGTACTTCTCCTCTTATGTTTGTAATGAAAGAGTTCAAAAAATATGGCAGATCCTAAATAAGGTACATGTTTGTAATAAAATAGTTCAAAAAATATGGACAAAATTCGAATTATATGAGGTAGATAGAACATGGCATTTGATTTACCTTTTGACAGGATTTCTAATGGAACTTGTATATGAACATCGACACCAAACATCAAGTAGTTTTCAACTCGCTCTGATGCAACTGGTGTGTTTTGTTGCTTGCATAAATCAACAGCTGCAGCATCTGATTTTGAAATATATCCAACATATTTTAAAGAAATCCACTACAGTATTAGCAGTTTTTGTCAATTTCTTTATATAGTTACCTTTGCAAGATACTGTAAAATAGGGATCAATTAAAGTGGTTGCATCTTTTAATCCAATTTTTAGAATCCGAACCAATATTAGACTTTGACCAGAAGCAGCGTTTAGTTTCGGTAGTAATGAATTGTCTGTACATAAAAGTCATTTTGTTTTGACTTATTATTTCAAGTGGTTTTAAACCTGTTATGAAAAAAACAACACATTTTGTATTGAAGAAATCTGCCAGGCCATATCCACTTTCTGAAATTGTTTTGGCCGAGTCACTGAAATATTTAGATTGGGATATGAATTATAAATGTACAATAATTTAAAAATGTGGTTCTGTAGAAAGTCTATAACAATGTGGATGAGAAACACTGATTTAAAACTCACATGATTCCCTGTTTTGAAATATGTCGTCTTCATTATCTGATGGTGGTGTGTTTGAAGCACTTCTTGTTTGTCTGTTAAATAAATTGTAATGTTGATTTATAGATGGAAATTTTGTAAAACGATTGTTGAAGTGCTTATTATTTTGCATATTTGACAAGAACAAAAAGGTAAATGCTGTTTTAATTTCATATCCTGATTTTTAAATTAACATCTTACTTTTGTTTTTCCACTTTAGCTGTAACTGCCACTGGTACATCCTTAACTGAAACACTTGTTAAACTTTGGAGAACTGAAAACAAGATTAACACTAAGGTTGGTGGTGATGATGGTGGTTATGTAGTGGATATTTAATTAACAATTAAATGAGGAAGTATCATCAGAAAGCTTGTAACACCATTTGCATACTTAAATACTTTTTCCCCATACTAACAATAAACTGTTTGTTAAATACAACACTACAGACCTGGTATCAGCTTTTTTAAGTCTTCAAGTTTAATGTCTTCAGAAGAGTTGGCAGAATTCAAATTTATTGATCTTGTTTCAAGACAAGTGGCGATTTTTAACAAAACTCTCTGCAACAAAGTTTTATATAGAATAAAAGGATTGTTCAAAATTCAGTTATTTATTATCACTGGCTGTGCAACCTCATAGGGTATAGTGTGGGTGTACTAGATCAAACACTGTGTCTGCTTAAGAGTTACCACATTTTTTTCTGTATGGCTGACAACATTTGCGAACTGTGTTGATTGTTAACTAATAACTTCTTCAGGACCACAATGGCACCAACCTCGAAGCTCATCATATACCTTGCTTACTATTCCAACTATCTGTGTATGTGTCCTTGGGCAAGACAAATATTTCTCCAACCTAGTGCCAGTGGTCACAAAACGAGTTGCCCAAAATAACAGTCATACAGAGAAAAAACACCAAGTTGTAAATGTGGTACTTTGCTGCCCAGATGAGGATAAATTAGAATACTATGTGAAGTTGTGAACTACCTAATTACTGAGTCTATTGTAGGATGTTCAATCTTTGTTTACTTTAAATGATTTATGTAAACAAAGTCGTATGATATATTGGTAAATTACCTTTTTGTTGTCATCAGCACAATCAGTGGAAACAGCACTCATTCTGAGCAGTTTAGCCAGTCTATAAAAAATAAAATTTATACATTATTACTACTTGTTAGTTTGAATTTCTGTAAAATGTCAAAAAAATAAAGCTTGACCTCATGGGTAATACTAAAGCAGGTGATCCATAAAAATTTAGTCTCAAAATGTTCTTAAGGTCTCACTGATACCGCTGTGTAATCATTTTGAAAACAAATTTAAGCAAAACTAACTTTGAGAAAGTACTGCAACACCTTATTTTCCAAGCAGCAATCCTGAATTCAACATAGGTTAGATTATTACATCATAAGTCGCTATGAAGCGTATTACAATGCCGCCATATTTCCTTGAACCAACATTGGTTAACTAAGAACCACTGGGATATATTACCATTGTTGGATCTCAATAATTTGCATACAATTTGTTAAATCTTAATAGTTACTTTCATGAATTACCACTAGCATTGTCCCACTAAAACCATCTCTACAAAGCCAGGACGAAAACAGCTAAACCAGTTTAATGGCAATCTTTGGTACTTGTGAAGAGTTTAATGCTATCTTACAGATTGGAAATTTGATAGACGTTGGGATTCCTCACTAAACCAAGTGCAAAATACTAATAGTAACAAAGCATGTTTTCACACATTTTTGTCTGGCGCCTGCCACTTAACGACAATTGTTCCAACTTAGAGGGGGCATGCCTAAATTGTCAAACCATTTTACTGCTCACCAGCTGGTAATTAATTTAAAATAAAACAGCAAATAACCTGATATATTCTTTAGAAGCTTCAACCAGTTGACCCCATGAATCAAAATCTGTTGACTTCTTTAAAGCTGCACTCCATTTTTCCACAGATTTTTCAAACGAAGTCATTTTTGTAGTCTTGATCGAACGTATTATACGTTACCACGAAATCACGAACTAATAGACTAATAGTGTTACTTTGACCAGCTGATGTTGTGTGGTAACAAGGTTAATCCAATTTATAGTATGCTGAACCAGTTCAGCATACAAAAGATTTTGTTCTGGGAAGAAAAGTTGTTCCACGCACCAATTTTTGTTTCTAAAAAATGTTTGGAGATGTGAAATGTCCGTAACGAACATCAAGTTTCTCTATAAATTTGTCGGTGATTGATACAAATTTTATAGGGACATAAAATGTCGGCAACAATCTTCAAACGAGATAGTAGGGATCTAATAAAAGGGCCCAAAAAACATTTCAACACGGAAAGTTACTATAGTAGAATGGGGTAAGACGGGACCCGTAAGCATATTTTAAAAATCAAAATATCCAGTAGGGTGGGGGAATATGATACTCGGCGCATTCAATGATAGACGATAAAATGTTACAGCAACATTCGACAGTATTCTCACCGCTCACGGTCCAACAAAGTGCCCATTTGGCAAGGAAACTAGCACAGACGGTTAATTTTCATATGTTAACTACAAGTTGCAGAAAACTATATTCATATAAAAACATTTTAATTGTTTATCCCGTCTTTCCCCGCATTGTATTTTTGTAGGTATCCATTGCAAAACTCCGAAACGTTTGCTTTTAATTCAAGTATTTATAGCACAGCGGTAATTCAAATATAACATAGTAATATATATTTATTGTATCCTGTAACTTTTGTCTACCTACCAAATTAACCGACTGTTCTAGTTTCTTTGCCACATCAATTTAATATATGCAATTTTAAAATGGCGCCGTGGCGTAGTGGTTAGCGCGCCTGCCTGTAGCGCAGAGGTAATGGGTTCAAGGCTCGTCGCTGCTACCATTGTGAGCGTATGTGTCCTTGGGCAAGACGCTTAACGGCAATTGCTCCAACCCCGTGGTCACTAATGGGTTGTCCAAATTAACAGCAATATATAAAAAAAATAAAAAAATCCCAAAAAATTAATTACCCACAAAGTAACATACATGGTATAACTCGTAAGCTGGCACGCGGTGTTAAACCCGTGTTATAACGACTGTCGTTTTCCGGCCACGCGAGGATAAAGTAAGTAACATTCATTCATTCAAAATGATATATTTGTGCTGTTAAACCAAATTAAACCCTGGCCCTTTTCTCATGATTATGTCTCATTTTTTTCCATATATATTAAAACTAGCTTTATAAGACAAAATCAAATCAAGAAATATTTAATTTTATTTATAAATATGTAAAGCTAGTTTAATCGTTTACACTCGCAAACTACATAATTTCATCGGCGCTTTATTGATTAAGCGAGCATTCAAAATCACCTTACTATTTCGTATTTTTTACCTGCTGCAGTTTAAAAATACTATTTCTATTATACATATTTTTGAACAGAAGGTAAAAAATGCAAAAAAATAAAATAAAAAAGTGTCCCATCTTCCCCAACATACCATATCTCATATTTTACAAAACTAAAACTTATTTTTATGAGACAAAATCCAACTCTGCGGTATATTTCAGCCTGTTTTATTGAACTTCAACACGGGATTTATGATTCAAACTCGCATATACTACACAACTTCGTAAGCTTTAGTATAGTAGGGTAGGGGGTAGATGGGACACCTTTTTAATCTATTTTCTCCTCCAATGTGGTGGTAAACAAACATTCAACGATTTTTTATAAAACTGTATCTTCACGGCTCCCATCAGATCGTTGTTAATTGTTTAAAACACGATCAGGATATTTGGTTATTATTTTAAATAAAAATCTTAGTTTTGGGCCTCTTTGAATAATTTTTGTAGTCGTTTAACACTGAATTTTATTGAAAAAAAGAAGGCAGAATATCCTTTTGGTATCCCATTCTTTTAAAATGGAAACAAAGGAGCTGAAACCTGTGGTCTATTGAATTCATGTGGGACTGCGGTAAAGTTTTAGTGAAACCAGAACCTTTGAAACGTGGAACATCGTTGTGATGTTGTTTCACAAAAGACGCTGACACGACCGCATTATCCAAACACGCTACTGTGCGGTCACCGTGTGTAGCAATTCACGATATGCAACAAGAAATGGATAAAACAATCCTTACATTCATAAAAAAACACCATATGCGTTAACAACATAAAAGAAAATGTTTATATTTGTTTGCTGTTTACAACAATTTGTTTTAAAGTTTTATCCCATCTAACAGATTTATTCCAGGCAAACGAAATGTTGGTATATAGTGGAGTGGAAGAATATAAAACTGTACCCTAACGACATGGACTGTTGTCCTAATTGTTTAAAACACGCTTAGAGTTGGATATTATGTGCTAAAGGTGTCCCATCTTACCCCGCAGTTCTGCTTAATAGAATTTACATTTTTTAAAATTTCTTTACGTTAAATGTAACATATATATTGGCAAATGTTTAAATTATATCTTTAATTGATTAAATCAGGAATCGAACTGTATTTTCTAAAAGCATGACTGATGCGCATTTATAACACCATTTATTTTATTTTTAAACGTGTCGCAAGTAAGGCTTGCTTGTAAATCATGAAACGGCAAAGTGCAATTGCTTCTCGTAATTATAATCGATGATTGACAGAAGATATTAAATATGTGACCCCGCCCATATACCTTCGCCGGGTGTTAATGTGGTTTCTATGTCATATGGAATGTTTGAACAAGATCTAAGCAAGCAGACAAACAACGCGATATTGTACGAAGCATTATGACCATGTAGACCTACAGCAGTAATTGTTCGTTCGTAAATCATACTCCGGGTTATTTTAAAAGTGCGCGCTGGGTTCCGTTTCAAACAGAATCAATGACACCGTTGAGTTGGTCGTGTGGAGGGTTGGACGGGTCGGGCGCCAGCGGCGGACACGCGCGACTTTTCCCTGCATTGTTTACTAACTCCATCAATGGGCCCGGACACGAATAAACAATGTTAATTATTCCACAACAATAGGCAACGTATTTGCAAGGATGTTCGGCATCGGAGTCGTGTGCTCATTTTTACCACCAGTCAAACTTTTACATCAAAGCAATATCATATTCTGAAACGTGAGAACGCACAGTCCATTATGGGTAAATATCGATGTATTTCCTTTTGTCACATGACGTAACGTTTCAGTGTATATCCCCTTGATGTATTGTGTACTCAAGTAATCTTATACTTCCGTCCCAACAAGGTGGGCAAACCGATTAATCACTTGTTTTCACTTACAAAACACAAATACTCCGTCGTGTTATTTGTGACGTAATCACTTTTGTGTTTGGTGAACAAATTAAAATAAATGGAGGTATCCGCTTGGTAGCAGCAAAGCTGAATCAAACTTTTCCAAGTTTTCAAAGAAGATATGATGGTGAACGTTCATTGTAATGCTAAAATACAATTTCTTATGTAAATAATTTAAGGGAATTTGTTGCTCGTGGCGGCACGTATAATGTGGCTTGACACCGGAAACTTCATACATAAATAACTTGGTTTCTGTATGGGTAAGGTCCGTGAGGACCTGGGATTTAGGCCAGATTTGCGACATTACCCCAGTCCAACTTGGTTTAGGAAGCAGGAGTCTTGTACTTGCGACGTTCATTCCACTTCGGCGAACAAGCTTTATTGTAAAGCTGCCTTTTTCTTTCGCTACATGACGAGACTGCGCAGTAAAAACATAAGATCGTTCCATGTGTGAATCGAATAGAGAAGAGACCGACTGTGGAAAGCACTTTGTGTGAGGCGTAGGAAAGCTTCGTGTGGTTCCGTATACTTATGTGAGAGATAGAACACCAATACTAGTTATTGAGAGATATGATACGCAATTTGCCTTTGACTGCATCGCCATACCAATATTTTATCGATTTTATAATCTGTTAAAATTATGAATTAATTTAACAGTTATATAATTCTGTGTCCGTGTGTGGTCACTGAAATCCTTTCGCTGCTCTGCGTGGGGGTGTGATAATACTCGATATGTTTGCTTGATAATGTGTACGTACAGAGAAAATGTTTGCAGTCGCTTGGGTTCTTTCGGAAAAGAGAGGGGAGCAAAATGGAATGATTTGACGCAGGCAGTTTCAGTCTTAACCCGCAGTTATACAATTCAATGTGATTAATATGAGAGAAGGAATGGTATCATTGCTATGCGCCGATCAATGGTGCACATATACTTGTATTATGGACGAATGCATTTAAACTATAATCTTTACGAGTAACATCGATCTTAGGGTACAGGGTAGAGAGAGAGACGTAGAACATCTGAACAGATCGCCTTTGTAGCGATTTTGTTACAGCAGTGCACCGGCGAAGAGATTACGTCATAGGAGAGAGGTTTCTCAAGAGCGCAATACATTACCCTGGGTTAGTTTGTGTGATTGCTTTTATATTTTACACGAGAACGATCAAGTGGAGTCTCAACGCGATTGACAATAAATTAAGTGCGGAGACACTATTGTTTATGTGCACACTGTCAGAATATATCGTGTAACAAACGAACTCAGCCGTGAATCGGATTCTCATTTCCCGCAGAGCGATGTCACAACTACTCGATCTCATGTGGAGAAGAAAATGCGTAAGCAACAATGGAGTTTTAAAGACTAATTGCTTGATCGATGGAATTCTGATTGCTTCAATACTATTATGCGTACAGGTGAATTATACATTGGCATATATTCTAATTTTTGACATGTGAATTACAGCTGTGTGTTTTTAACACAACACGAATGTGGGGCATGGATAATATTAAGTCGTTTGAAATTGTTCCTCACACCTGTTAGAATAGTACGGAGATGGGGTTTGCTTTATAAACTGTTGTAAACGTCCGATTCACTTCGATCCACGCTAACGTAAATGTGTCCGCTACCCTGTCAATTATTGACCGGGAAACGCTGAGCTGGAAAAAGTAAACACGCGAGCTGGTCATATTTTCTGCCGTTGTAAATGACTGCTATTGTATTCATGGTTGTACAACATCGATTCCGAATGAACGACTACGAAATTACTACCTTTGAAACAGATATCTAACATCCCGTGGTCACACAATCGAGTATTGTGTATACGATCTTCACGTATCTATGCATTAAGTTAAATGAAAAACTTCAAGGTGGTTTATATGAAACCAGAAGCGTAGTATCTTGCCGGTGGCTGCTTCGGTTAGACCGCTTGTCTGATTTTACTCAAGCGTGCCATTATTACTCATGCATAACACACATGTAAGCAAGTTAGTTATTACAATCATCACATTACTTTTTAAAAGTGTTACCCATTTTTACCAGCACAATGGTGATACAAATTTACCTCGGTATTGAAACATTCAGTAGGTTGGCGTTAAACGATTTCCTTGATGCTAACATTTTAGAAAGTCAAACCTTGACGAAATATCTAAAACATAAAGTTTACATTCGACTAAAAGGGAATTCCCCGTGATCCTCGCTCTAGTTGATTCTTAAGCACACTTAAGTCACGTGATACACAATGCTAATCTTGTTTTACAAACAGCGTGTTCAAATTATAAACTCCAGTTGCCTTTATTTGGATTAGAAATCGGAATGTTATCAAATGTATTATACATTCGTAAGATTCCCACACCGCAATCGTGATGTAATCGATATTTTGGAATTCAAAGCCATAATAAATAAGTTGTTGTTCGTTTCGAAAACTGATATATTAATATACTCGTGCAACATTTAATATCAAGGCGGTGGCAATGTGTTTCACTTTGTATTTCGTTCATACTTCACCGCAGACACACTCATAGACAAGTTGCAAGTTGGTCGTATTCCCAGTCGGCATGTGGTTACCATCACCCGACGATAGTCAATCACGTTTCCTTTAATACGCCTCCACAATCGCTAAGTAATGTATCAAAGCCGCAAACCGGTAATAACTTAGTCCACAAAAACAGCCCATGGTGAAATTTTAACATGGCTGCTTTTTGGACATAGTTGTGTGATGTTTTCTAACTGCAATCTACATCAACAGGGGGCAGAAACAGCGAGAGAGATCTGGCCAGGTCATTACACCGACGCCCACCGTGAAGTACATAAAGTGCTAAGACAGACGACACACGCTTATTTGGAAGGTGAGCAGTTCCCTCTCATGAGGGTTATCTAAGTGTAAGACTCAATGTTTAAACTGCTTGTCCAACGCAGCTATAATCTAATGTTTTATTCACTAAGACGTGACGAAGTCTAGACTCCAGACATTACAGCGATCGTATGCACCAAGAATACTTGGCGACAAAAGCTATTTTTAGAATACATGACTGCGGTATTCCCAGCAAAAATTAAACACTGCGCCCTTTTTTCTTCGTTTTGTGGTAATATCCCTTAAAATAAATCTAAACCATAAATGCTTTTCTCCTTCGTTTTTTTTCCTATTTCAAATTACATTTAAAACAAGAATGTAAAGTCATGCTCTCGGGTGAAAAAAACATTAATGATCACTTCAGGTAACTGTCTTTAAAATTGAATTTATTGGTCTCATAATAATGTTATCGCATTCATTCATTATTTGGCACGGATGACTATACCAGCGCGGCCTATATCAGTCGACGCATTACTTTCCAAGAGCGCCTGGAGTTTAAATGCTCCAATTGCGTTGGTTTAGTCAAGTACTCGGGAATCGTATTGTTTGTTTGTTCGGTTCTACTATAAACTATGATCGTGCGATTTTGCATCGAAGGAGAACAGCAGCGGCTGCTCGAAATCCGTATGTACGTTAATTAATACACACGATACCTGTGTATTCCCGGACAACCATTCTTCTTCTATTATAACACCCAGGTATAGTAGTATAGTAGAATGGGGGAAGTTGGAACACATTTTAACTCTATTTTCTCGTTCCATGTGGTAGTAAACAAAGAACATTCAAAGAATAATAAAACTATATGCTCAAGACTCTAATAGACCGTTATTAATTGTTCAAAACACGATCAGGATATTCGGATATTATGCGCCAAAGGTGTCCCATCTTCCCCCATCCCACTATAATATATTTGGTATAATTTTAACAAGAGCGAATATGTGTCATGGTAGTCTTGTATACATAGGAATGCGCAATGTTGGGAGTTCTGTGTTTCGATAATAACTTAATTTTTGTTTTGGCGTTATTAGTTTTAACAAATTTTCTGACACCAGACACCAGCCATGTAAAGTTACTGGTATTATCGCACCAACATTTGTTTCTAAGACGCGTTCACGCAGGTGTTATATTGTGACGTCATGATTTCTAAGTGTGCTGTCACAATGTGACAGAGTGAAATACGATATTAAAATATGTTTGTATGGACTGTGACACACCTGTGCAAAGATTTTGTCCTCGATTTTTCCATCATGATTTAAATCGGCGTAAACTATTTTGTTTCCCATTTCATAACTTGTCTGCTGAAGTTAAATATATACGCTCAATGCATCATTACTAGCAGAATGCACACATATTCGTGTGTTTATCATGAATAATGTAATCGACGAAATGATTTAATCAAATGTCGTCGAGACTTAACTACGGAAGTGGGGAATCTAATTATTATTCTTAAAGTTCAATACGTTGTAGCTGTGCGTGTCAAACCTCAATAAGTTGTTCTGCTCTTTTTGTAAACTATACCCTTGGTTTATACATGTAATTAAATAATACACTTGGTGCGCCGATTTGACATGAAAGAATATTAAACTATATCTCCTTTCCACCAGATATTAATTTACACCTTGAGTGATGTTATTAAACTTACAAAAATACAAACGTAATAAGAATAATGAATAAACAACATGACAGACACCAGGTTTTAGTGAATGGAAATCCGACCGAATTTGTTTGCTTAACAAATCGCTCTTGTTCTTGAATAAGTTGTTTGCGGAAGTCACTTTGTGAGACAACAATACCGACAATGAGGCAACAGGAGCAGTTTGAATGATATCTTGATCTGAAAATAATTTTATTCAAACATTTTCGTTGTACCAATGGCTAAAGTAATTTCCTCTTTTAACTCTACGTTGTTTCTATTGTACCTTCCATACATAGTGCTGGTGGATATGTTTGTCCAGTGTATTTGTATAAGAACGTCTTAAGCTTGCGCATTGTGTGGGATATATTCCCGTAAATAATTGTATAATATCCGGATATATCTTGCCCACTCTCATGTGTGGAGTATGCGACGATCACCCAACGTATTTATATTTTCTTCATAGAAACGAATACCCTTCAATATTTTATATATCATTACAGATTTTCAAGTCGTCGTACCGTTCAGAACCGATTCCACGTATAACCATCTAACCAACCACCTTCCACATAAACGTATCCGACGAGATTCTGATGACGTCAGACGTGACGTTAGTAGTGCGGCAGGAGACGAATTGCATTACGTCATACCAGGGTACGGTGAACGCTTTGAGTTGCGTTTGTTACCGAACAATGCACTGCTCGCTCCTACCTTCTCCGTGAAGAGAATAAAGAGAGAAGCAGAGGAGACCGAGGAAAATATTGAACAATGGGGATGTCATTATCATGGTAGGATGACGTCACACGGGAAAAGACGGGTCGCAATGAGCACGTGTGAGGGATTGGTAAGTGGCGATCTCACGATAAAGTTAAATTGTTAACTTACGAATAAACACAATAAAGTTGTAGGCGGCACGCGTCATTCAATTCGGCATTGCGTGTGGCAGACCTACAATGACTGAACGAATCCAATTTAACCTAAGCGCTGTTTATTGTTGGCCACGTACAATTTTAAATGGTCTAATATTACAGTTCTTCAAATGATAATACCCTAATGCGCATTAGAGAATTTTTTAGTGACGTATAGAACAAAAGGCTTTCAAAAGATATGGCCAGTTATTACGACGTAGTGGTTTTGTAATTCCAGTTCATTCGATTGGTTTATCGATATTCGACATTTGGTCGATTTGTAAAGAGACGCTATGGTGCATACTATTTACATCGGCCACCATTCATTTGTGGTGTTTTTACCTTATTGTGACGCTATAGAGTGTATAGAGGATCATCGGTTTCCGAAGATCAAAGAGCGGCAGTGCTGGTCGGATTAACTTCACAATGCCCTGATTGTTGGGTTAAGTATTGAATAGCCAATAAGAAAGCAGGATTTAGCACGATTATTAAGCGAAGGTTCAGCGCAACCAGCTTTTATTATTACTCAGATCTATAGAACAAACTTATATTGAATGCTGTACCAAATATCGAACCGACGTAAATTATGAATGTATATATTATTAGGTAACAATTTATGCGTACGTATTGGATCACACCTGATGCAAAACTAACACACACTAGCTACATTCGAAGTGTCATAATTCGATGTTTCCTGTCAGATTTAACCCAATAATAGGTTGCGGTGTTATCGCTTCCGTTCGAATGTCTACTCTAGCGCAAATACTGCGTGTATCGTGTTCTGACAACCTGTCCGAAACAGCAATTTGCATAACTCTCTCTCGGATACTTGAAGGCAATTTTCCGATTTACAACACATTATATTTCAATCTACTGTGTGGCTAGTCTGAATGAAACACTGTCGGTCATAATATAACCACAAACGGTTTTCAACATTAAAATTTAAAAAATCAATTCCCAGAATTCTGTTTCACGGATCTTTACAATATGACGTAATGCCAGTCACGTCGATTACGTCATACCGGGTAGAGTTCGGTCGTTGAATGAAAGAATTGAACCGCTTGGTTGGTTGCGTTTGGTGGCCCTTTACGATGCGGAAACATTTAATTGCCGAGTTGTCAACGAGTCAAAATAGTAACAATAAAAGGTTTTGGTAGGAAGCAATGCCGAGTATTACACATTAAGTAGTGTGTGAAACGCAACAATTCACATACCATGACACATGTCGAGACTATTTCCAATTAAAGTGAACCACTGTATTAATAAAATGAAACTCTATATATCTTGTTTGTGTTGAGAAAAAATTACGGGCGTGTTTAATGACACTTTCCTCTCAAATTATGCCGAGTGTGCTTGTTCATAGATATTCCCCAAAGATGCCGAGATATTTCGCTTACATCATACATGCAGTTGTCGTACAATGTACACCTCATATAATATGCTAGTCATTTTTGTGATTCATAAATTATTCGAAAGAACTTTGAAGTAAATTGCTGCGGTGTTGGTTAGCTCGAATAAGAAGTAACGAGCATCGTCTCCTCTGCCTATTACTGAGCATATGATTGCGCTATTTGTTGATGTAAGCGTGTATGATCTTTCCGTGTGTTTTCCTTGTACGTAGTGTGGTAAGCATTCTGTGTTATATCGTCTTAAGCTGCATACTCATTATTAACCGGGGACATGTCCTAGCCGCTGGGGGTTAATCCGTGTATTTGATTTTGTTTGTGTTGATAACACGACGTATGAGACCACATACTCGGTCTGCTTTGTTTTGTATTGCGCTGTGGCTTTGGCACGGATAAAGATAAAGGGATCCCACCTACTGTGACGTCAATAACTAACTACTGTGAAGTTTCGGGTTATATTTCCTGTTATTTCAGCAACGAAAAACTGGTGTTAAATAAAAAAGAGTAACAGGAATGAAAACGGGCGTAGAATAAAAAAGTAAATGTTTTGCAGACAGGACTGCTTCGAACTTCCGAGGATGATTTTCTTGTTGAGCCTCTTCCGCATCACATCAACCACACGTTTCCTGATCGTCAACATCCGCACATCATCTATAAACGACGACATTTATACAAACACCGACTACATTACTGCGGAAAGAAAAAGCGATGTAAGTGTAGCATAATGTAGTACTGCGCGGTAAAATAGGCTGTCGTTAGCACCTAAATCTCATATTTCCTGATTGTGGTTTAAACAACTAACAATTTATTTTTAGAGGCGTGAGAATGCGGTCATTTAATTTTTGTAAATATTTTTTATCACCAAATGGAACGAGAAAAAAAAGAATAAAGAATGTCGTATCGTACCCACCCTGCTATACACATAAAACAGTATAAGAAGCGTTATATGTTTACTGGTATCGTAAGTATGGAGAATTAAAATGGATTGGGCACATTGAATAATTACGAGGAAGGATACGTCGATGGTTAATTGTAATTACGACTCTTGCTAGGTGAAATTACATCACATAAGGTGTGTCGGTATCGTTTTATTGCTGCACGTACAAGTAATACTCACGTATATAGGATTAATTAATAAGTATCTCTTTGTAATTAAAAGTATCTCTCTTAGCCGAATGACCACGATCCTATTCTCACGGCTTATCAATTAAAGCAACGTGACTGTCGTTTGAAATGGTTTCAACCCTGCGAATTACGTCACATGTACATTGTAAATTGCTAGCCACATATGACCATTATTGTGTCTGAAACGGTGTTTTTGTAAGTTATTAACTACCGCAAGTTGCATTTGGTGGCAGGTTAGCTTAAGCTTCAACAATCTGACCTAATATTGAACCAGTTTATCTCACGGTTATCTAATCACAGACACCATTGTGACGTTTCGTTTTAACATTGTTTGAGTTGCGCTTGCTGCCTACGGACATCACGATGTCTCTTCTCTTTTATCTGGATGACATTTGCAGAATTAGCGCAATAATTGTCGTGTTGATTGGCAGTAGGCCTACATATTGTATAGTTAACTGGTAAACATTAGTTGCATATTAGCTTCGTGTCTAGGTATTATGCATTATTATTTTTAAAAGCGTTTTGTTGACGGTAGGAAACAAAGCGATTTACCGTTAGGAATGAAGTGACGTTAATAAGAAAGTAAGTTTATTTTAAGAATCGTTTCATCTTTAGGCATACCAGACTATATACCGATAATGGATAAGACCTTATCCATTATGTTCTTGCAATTATTTCTAATGCTTAGACCACAGTGGATTACTATCAAAGACTGCTGTGACGTAATGTAGGAATAATTGAGGAGCGAGTCGCAGATAAACTAATATTTTGATTCATTCACGTATGGGTAACGACATATACCCCATATTTTGTAATCTACCTTACAACTGCAACATATGTATTCTACTGAATTGTTTTTGACAGTGATAGGTGCTTTGAAATGTTGTTCATAAATGTTACAACTTCCTTTCGCAAATGCCATGTAACCTGTCAGCTGGCAGACTTTTCGGTTGCGGCGCCAAGTTGTCACCGGATGTTTAAAATTCGAAGAAAACAAAGGAACCGTTTTAATTCAAGACCAACTAAGAGGTTATAAGATTTTAGAATGTGGTCTTCAATGAAAACCTCTATAGGTACTTAGCTTGGAAACTCAGTGAGCCAATTCTATAGGTTTCAAGTACACATGAGAGGCCACATTAAGGTTTTTGTAACTTTGACATCTTGATCGATTACGTCATGATTTAGTTCCTTTGAAAACGAGACAACATTTTGCGTCGCGTTCGTTTTTTGCTTTGATTATTTTGCACGTCACGTTTACAGCTATTCGAACCGAACATTATCGGTTATTGTCAATGAACATATTTTCACTCTTTCTTACTCCCGAACTAGACACATATAAGGACCAACGTGAAGTTTTATCGCAGATCGTCCTCCGAAACGTCACTAGAGTCCATTGTTACGCCGTGAAGGGTTATATAAACGTCTCCCTTGGCAACGAGCGCTGTGTGCTCTGTAAAAGAATATTGGATTATTTGAATGAGTCTGAATATTGCCCGAAATCATTATCGGCGCTATTTCGGTGCTATATAAACGTATCGGTCGGCACGATGAAGGTTCGTCCTGTATTAACGTGCTATGTCAACAGTGAACGTTGGAAGTCACCTGTCTTAGATAAACCGCGTCTTTTTCCGGTTATATTTAAACGGGTAAGTGAGAATACTATAAAGTTGGGAAGTCCACGTGATTATATTTCCCATCAACTCACCACGAACCTGGTTTACTTGAGCAAATATCGTGATAGAAAAGATTTCATTTTTTTGTGTTCAATTCTGTGTGTGTGTGTGAAAAGCCGACCAGCAAACAACTCGCATTAAATTTAATCGTGGACAATATCAGAACATTTAAATATTGCAATTGTCTTTACTAGGAAACCCGGACTAAACACAATCGTTTCAAACTCCGTTTTTATTGCAGATCCAGTGACAATACCCGATACCGAAAACCATCAAATCATCAAACTCTTATCTAATGGTGAGATTGAGCTTGAATCTGATGAGCAGACCCCCGTGACCGGTGGCCACCGCAGAAAAAGATCGTCGGGTGACTTTAATGACGTCAGTAATCGCGTTAATGCTACCCGACCAACGGCGAAGAACGTGGAAACATTGGTTGTGGCAGATGCGCAAATGATACGGAATCATGAGCGTGATCATCGGGATATCACAACTTATATACTCACGGTCATGAACATGGTGAGTAACAAATATATTGAATGTACGTTTAATATTGCATTAGGTCAAACAAGGAAACAGCGAAATTGTTTTCAACATGGTTGAAACGAGACCACCCTTGACGACATTGTTACGTTACAAATAGTCACGTCATATCTAATAATAGACTTTCACTGAAAAGATTCATTACGCTAAAGGGTGTGTTTCCGCCGTGACGATTCAAACCCACTATTCTTTGAATCAGTTTCTGAATTCAAAGACTCACTGTGTGGTTTATTACGTTACAAACCTTCTAGGTTAAAAATCTACCTTAAAATTATTGTTTATTCACAGCGATACATTTCTGTAATTACCGACACGATAAATAATATAATGTCTTACACGTACTAATCTGCTTCATGTAATCGGTGTCATTGCGTTTCATAAATAATAACATTACTAAGTGGCTACGTAAATGTATTTTTATATATATATCAGAGAAATATTGGAATATATAATATAATATTTTTCCTTGTTCGACACGTGCGGCGGATCTCGCTCGATTTGCTGCAACTCGACCATTGCCGACTTTCAACCCGCTTAACAATAGATCGCTGTCACCTCACAAAGGTCATTGTCAGTTTTGTCTCCCGTTACCAAAAGAAGTAACCGCGTTAAAAGCGTTCCGTTGTTGTGATTAGTTCTCAATAATACCTCTCCTTTCATAGCATCTGTGTTACAATAACCACATAAAATATAAAATAAAAACATAACAACACGGAGAGAGTTGATGTGTATTCAACACCGTAAACTTTAATATTGTTTTTTAGGTTTCTGGTTTATTTTCGGATAGATCAATGGATGGGACGATCAACGTAGTATTAGTCGGTATAATGTTGCTAGAAGATAACGGGGTAAGTTGCAATATTTGGTTCAGTTATGACGTTTGTGAATGACTGGCCATATAAGTATTCGAATAAAACTTGCATGTCCAAAGGCTTATCATGTATCGGATGGCGGCAAATCCCACAGGAATTCAATTCAAGTCAAAATATGTCTCCCCATTTTGTTAGTGATACTATACTTAAATGTGACATTAATTTGAACCTGCAACGTTCGCCATAATAGGTGTTCAACAATCAGCTAATAATAAATCAACATTACGTTAACCGACTCTTCTCATTACCGGTTACGCACGTTTAGATCTATATTTAATGATTGAGTGCAAATAATGTTGACAAACTATTTGAAAGCCGGCTGAGAGCACTTAACTTTGTGTTTGTTAATTATTTATGATGTTTATTCGAGGTGAATATGTATCAATACTTCACTTTATTGGCTCAAGCCAAATGCTTAATTGTGCACCAGAATTTCTTTAATCTGATATAATCGTCAGGAATTCATACAATTTCACCTTTATGCAACAGCGTTTCATTGATTTCACCTTTCGGTGCAAACAATCACTTTATTTCAGGCTCTACATCTCGATCATAAAGCAGACGAAGCATTATCGAGTTTCTGTCATTGGCAAGCAAATTTGAATAACACGAATGGAGGAAAGCCCGATCACTCAATTCTGTTAACTGGTATCGATATATGCGTGGATAAGAATAAACCATGTGAAACATTAGGTAAGTTGTGAGTACAATAAATTGTAAAAATGTTTAAATTTGCTTGATTTTATTTCTGTAGTCCTATAAGTGTTAGCATGACATGGAACAGCAGGGTGTCCCAACGAGTATGCATTCCAACATTCCATTAAGGAAATTCCAAAAACAAAGGAAACCAGTTTGGATGTATAACGATCGACCATGGCGCTTGGCAGGGGGCCTCTTGACTGTCTACTGACTCGTGGTAGAGTTATGAACATATTAAATAACATGACTCGATCAAACATTAAGACTCCTTCACTTTACTTGCTGCGTTGAGTGACTTGGTTGTGCAGTTCACAACACTGCATAGTTTAGTTATATCGGGTTGTTGTAAATCCGATGGGCAATTTTACGAAATTTCTTTTTGATAAATGTTGCATTTCGTTTGCTTAAGCTTTACTACGCTCGCAGGGTTGGCGCAAATAGGAGGAATGTGCAGTGAACGCAACAGTTGTACCATCAATGAAGATATGGGGCTTGGGTTAGCGTTCACTGTGGCACACGAATCTGGGCACAGGTAATTGTTAACTTATTTTAGTGTTCTAGGCGTAAAGAGAAATTGCCATCGCCGACTTTGTTTTTTCACGTTGCATCGTCGCTTGGGCTTAATTGCTTTAATCTATTGTCATCATATTCAGCGTAACCATAGGAAGGGGTGGGGCAAGTATGAAACCCCATTTCCCGTTCTTTCGGGATCGACCGTAACATACGGGAAGTGTAATGGGCTTGGTTTGGTACGACATCGATAGGTGAAACTGACAACTTGTTACGGGACATTAAACGGTTAGAGCCATTTCAGCGGTTCCAATGACTCGTTGATAACGTCCCAGTATTATATATTGGAATGTATGTTGTGACGCAGTTGATATACCTCTTATAAACAACAACCATATAACTGTATGAACTCCATAAAACTTGCCTTCTGTTCTTTCATTTATTTAGTATTTGTGTAACAGCTAAGTATAATTCTACAACCATTACGTCGTAGTTAGGCTCCATAAAACTGATATACTGTGATAATATTGTGTTGCTTTAACTTTTGTTCCATTCGATCGTGACCCGTGATTGGCTGACAAAGCTTTGAATTATCTGGGAATGTTAGTTTGTAACACAAATCATTGCTGAAAAGATACTGACGATTTTCATGTTTATAGTTTTGGAATGAAACATGACGGAGAGGGAAACTTGTGTAGCAAACGTGATGGTCACATAATGTCACCGACCCTGAATGGACTCAATGGCGTATTCACGTGGTCTACTTGTAGTCGAAATGCCATCGGAGACTTTCTGCAGTAAGCTTACACAGTTACTTCTACGTGTAGTTTATAATGGCTATAACTTAAAATGGCAAGAAGCAATCTTTAAACTTTCCAATAGTGTATTCATTGTGCTCGTCCAAGAGTCCAGACACACACGGAAACATCAAATGCGGATATTTCCGTTTAATGGTTTCTATTTTAAGCTTGAAAATATAAATATCTTCAATTGTTAATATTGTTCTATAATTATCTTCCAACCGGGTGCATGTTAATGTCAAGTTACTTTATACGTGTTGTAACGCACCACGCACTTGTGTATTCAACCTTTTTGGACGATTTTAAGAACAACATGTGTGGTCATCTGTAACATAAAGCTGTTTATGCGACAAGTGATAAGAACTGGATACGCTTGTCTTCTGTGTCAAATACTCCCAAATTAATTCTGTGAAAATATTTAGGAATGTCGAATCTCAATGCTTGGATGACCACCCATCTCCCATGGCCAACTTAAACTTTCCAGATCAACTTCCAGGTGAAATATACGACGCTGCATCACAGTGTAAATGGCAGTTTGGTGCAGATGCTATCACCTGTATATTCAGATATGAGCATAAGCAGGTACACACAGATTGATGGATTGTATTTTGGCAGATTTAATAAGATGGGATACGCAGTGCAATTATTTTAAGTGTCAGCTTTCAATCTAAGTTAAGTAGATCGTTATCTGGAAAGTGAATCGTAACCCTTTTGTTTTATTGTTTGTTTCGTAAACAAGTACCCCGTATTACCAACCCCGTTAAAATATTTAAAATGTTGGTATAGGTGTAATTTTTCACACCTCCCACTTTTCTTTCAGGCGAGCGTCTGTAAAGTGCTGTGGTGTCAACGCAGTGAATCAAGTCGATGTGAAACGAAATATATGCCAGCGGCAGAGGGGACGAACTGTGGGAACAACATGGTAATAAAGTTTGTTTTACATGTAGGGCGATTACTACACTCATAGTTTATCATGATACTGTTCTACATATTTATACTTGCATCAAATCGCATTTTTAAACATAAGTATCTAATTCTACGAAAAACGAATGTAAATAATACAGTCTGTAAAACAACATAGCAACGTTCGCGTGACTAGCTACATAATACAATATGTTGATAAAGTTTAAAGTTTAACTCTCCAAGCTCAGACATCGGTATGTGACTCCCAGATAACTTGTATATTGTCACCGCAAGCCAACATTCCAGCAATAACTTGTCCTAATTAATACTTTAGCGGAGCAGACCACCCGCAAGAAATAAGCAAGCAAAAATATGGTGTTCCACTCCTATCAAATTTTTATCGCAGACCTTAGCCATGTTTCTGCATCTCTCTAATAACGCATTTGGGAGGGCTTCGCGGAAGTTTTTTTTTATACTTCGGCTCCGCAGTAGAGCTGACATTGAAATTCTTGTTTGCCTTAAACAACTTTGTTGCCAAGAATGTCAATAGAAACTTGTACTATAACATTTATGATATGACGTTTATAGTGGTGCCGCAGAGGGGTCTGTGTTACGTATGGCGATCCTGGTCCTGATGCCATTGACGGTGGGTGGGGTGATTACGCGAGTTGGTCTCCATGCACACGCACTTGTGGTGGTGGAGTGCAACATCGAATGCGAGCATGTAATAACCCCACACCAAGGTACGGTGGTCGACATTGCGAAGGCGAAGAAAAGATTTACAAACTCTGCAATACCGAGGTATAGCTTAAATATGTGCATTTAGTGTATTTTTACGTTTACAATATTTAACTCGGTTTCATTTATAACAGCCATGTGCTCCGAACCAAGTGAGTTTTAGAGAACAACAGTGTGCGCAGTACAATCGACGAGCTTACCGTCGACAGTATTTTCATTGGACCCCCTTCACCAAATATTCAAGCTTCGGTAAATTTTTGAAATGTATAAATTTATGTGTAATTACGTATTCAAACGCCCTATTTAGGCAGAGATCAGTGTGAACTTCTGTGCAAAGCGGAGGGCTACGATTTTTTTGACATGTTGGCAGACAAAGTCATCGATGGCACTCCGTGTGACGCTTCGTCTACCGATGTTTGCATACAAGGAAAGTGTAAGGTATGTTGTGTTATGCTTTGTTGGCTACATTGCTACACATTTACCTCCTTTTACATTTTACAGCACGTTGGGTGTGATTTTGTTCTTGGCTCCAATGCAACATTCGATTCATGCGGCGTGTGCAATGGTGACAACTCAACATGTCAGTCGTTTAACGGATCATATGACGATAATGTTAGAGATAGCGGTGAGTGGTTACAAAAGACAGAGCCTTTTGCAGTGTCGGTAGTGTATTTATTCATTTTACGAACATCCAGGTTATTATGACGTTATTCGCATACCACGTGGTGCTCGTAGTGTTAAAATATGGGAAAATAAATGCTGCACACATAGCTATATTGCTGTACGAAGCGCCAGTAATTCGGACAGGTAAGAAAAATAATGCATGTTACTAAAAAAGTACATACTTTATACTTTAAATTTTAAATTAGGTATTATTTAAACGGGAATTGGGAAATTGACTTGTACGGAGAAACAACGTTTGCTGGAGCCAAATGGTTCTATAACAGGAAATCGTTCCAAAGTGAAACCCTTTTAACACCCGGGCCATTGGGTGAAGAATTACTGATACAGGTATAGATTACTGTTTATTTGTACAATGGGTCAAACTTTAATAAATTATAAAACGCTCCATTAGCGCAAAGAAATTGCCGCTGCTCCAGTTCTTGCCTTTTCTCTCTCTCTTGTTCTTTTTCGTTCTCTCTACCTCTCTCTCTCTCTTTCTCTTTTCCCTCTTTTTTGTTTCTCTCGCTTTCTTGCATAAGTACTAAATAGCTAACTCGACAGACCGTACGTGTCTCCCAGGTGGTCTAGTGGTTAGGATTCGTGGCTCTCACCCACGCGGCCCGGGTTCGATTCCCGGTCTGGGAACATGTTAGCATTGGTGGTTCAGTGGTAGAATCCTCGCCTGCCACGCGGGGGGCCCGGGTTCGATTCCCGGCCAATGCAAGCTTTTTAAACTTTTTTATTTTTGTAGGTTTTGGTTGTTGCCCAGAATCCAGGCATTTCCTATTCTTACACAACTCAAGTAATAGACAACCGGTTACCAGGTTTACGAACCAATTCAGCAATTCAAGTCCAACCTCCAAGCTATAACTGGAGTAGCACTTCTGAATCCTGTTCTGCAACATGCGCTGGCGGTAATTTTCATCATCTAAAATATTGCTTTGTTTTTCCTAAAAATGAAGCAATTTTAAATAGTGCATTAATTTTACGAACAATTAGGTACGCAGACCGTACATATATCGTGCGTTATGGACGGTACGACTGTGGTCGATGAAAGTCACTGTGACAGGCCAAGTCGACCTTCTCTTACGAAGGAATGCAACACCCAGGCTTGCCCGGCTAGGTTTGTATTTTATGATTGAGCAGTATTTCATGTATAAGCTAATATGTTCAACAATAGATGGCATACAACAGAGTGGGGGCAATGCAGTCGGACGTGTGGTGGTGGTCTCCAACTTCGGCAGGTGACGTGTAAGAGCAAAAGGATGAATGGGGACGTATACGTTGGAGAAAGTCACTGTAGTAACAAACGAAAACCTCCCCGAACCCAACAATGCATGCAAACCGAATGTCCCGCATACTGGCACACGGGAGAATGGTCCAAGGTAAGTTTTAAAATGCATCTTCATTTTGTAGGTGTGTCCGTGTGGGTTCGTATCTTATGATCATTTTTGCATTTTCATTTTCGCTCACATCACTGTCATTGTGTCCACGAATCATAGTGTTCTCGTGCATGCGGAAGGGGAGTAAGAAATCGACATGTGCGATGTCGTAGCGGCACCCGGTCACTCAGAAACGCTCGCTGCGATCGACGAGTGCGGCCTAAATCAAGAGAGCCATGTCTAGTAACTTACTGCCAAAGAAAATATCAATGGTTTATTACGGCTTGGGATCAGGTATTGTATGATTTGTCATGTCGTTTGCTCTTTATAAATTCAACTGATGGCTGTGCGTTGCGGTGCATTGGATCGCCTATAACGATTATTTATGATGTATGTTTCCTCAGTGTTCGGTTACATGTGGCGAGGGTATCCAACGACGTGAATTGAAATGCAGTTTCAAGGGTCGTAACGGTCGCTATCGTCCTGTGGTTGCAAGGAGATGCAGGCGAGCTCGACGACCTGAAGTATCATTGGAAAAAACATGCACTTTATCGACTTGTCCCTCCCCGCGTCGTATCAGCAGCTCGGTGGTTACACCGAGAAGCAATGCCTACAACAGCCACTTTTCTCAAACCGGCGCTGTTCCTTCATACCGACGGCGTTCAGCTCGCTGGATTGTTGGAACATGGCAGAAGGTTGGTAATAGTATAATATTGACCTTTCACATTCTTTCAATTATTAAAATAATTTAATTCGTAGTGTTCCGTAAGCTGTGGCGGCGGACTTCAGATGAGAGCAGTCAGATGCCTTCAATTCGGACGTCCATCACACAGTTGTTCCATCTCAAGTAAAGCACCAAATAAACGGGCTTGTAACACGTACAAGTGTAGAAAGAAAATCCAGAGTAAGGCATTACCCACATTAAAATTTAAAAAATATGAGACAATTTTTAAATTTAATTTTTGTTTACAGCTGCTTGCGAAGACACATTTAAATGGTGCTACCTTGTGCCACAACACGGTCAGTGTTCTCACAAATACTTCGGGGTTGCTTGTTGCAAAACATGTAAAGCGTCGTCTGGAAACCGTTAGAAACAAAGGCCATGTTCTGCTGCAGTTCTACAGCGAAAGTAAAGCGGTATACATGAATGGAAGAAGTCGATATTTATCCATCACGTGACCTAGTCTCTGCTTGTTGTTTGTTAGTCTTTGTGAGCGTGATATAGCTACACAATTCTTATACTGTGGATGTTAGTTGTGTCGTTGACGCTCAAACCAACTCTCATAACAATGTTAGCAGACGAACAAAGTGTACGCCACAATTTCAAGCCAATGAACTTGCCTTTACCGGCCCTCCACCTGCTAACGTTGTATTCATATTTATACACTGAAAATCTAGCACCCACAATTCATTACATAGTTTTAAACCTTTAATATTTACGATTTCATCATGCTACTTTTTATTTTTACCCAAAACAGCATATTTTGTATCGTTATTTTAATGTCGCTGTAAAGTGTAATCGGATTACTTTTCTTTTTGTACTGTCGCTTTCACGCTTATACCGATAATGTTGCTGCGCTTTGTTTTTTTGTATGTACTGTAGACTGTCACACACAGAATTAGAACCTAATTTAAAGGCGTCACTGTTGAAACTTGTAAAATTATTTTAATTTATTACAATAGCAAGCTATGCTGGCCACACACGCAATCCTTGTCAAGCAATTAGCATTTTTTGGAACACTTATTAAAAATGTGTCGATTCTTTATTGATAAAACGAGCAAAGCTCAACCACTAGCGTAACACGTGACCAGCATGTTTACATTGTCGTTGTTGATATTATCGATTAAATATTGTCATCGCCTTGTTTAAACTTTCACGAAGGGTGACAGTTTGATGAGAAAATAGTTATTGTTTAAACGTCTTGGGTACGATAGGTATGGATAACGTGGAGAATCTGGAATGACATGTCTTAAATATACGGTTAATTTATGGAAATCTTTCGTGTACGACTTCGAACCTCGCAATAACTAGTCAACCTATATCCACAAACAAAACGGTTAACTGATATTATATAATTTCTCTATGGTAAAATCCAAAGACATACAGTGGAGTGGAGAAAGAACAAAAAAAATAAAAAGTTGTTTCATTTTCTCCCACCTTACTATAAATCGTATCCTTACGACTCCCATAGACCGTTGTTAATATATAGATATAGTAGGGTGGGGAAAGATGATACACCTTTGGCACATAATATCCAAATATGTTGAAGCGTCGTTGGAACAGAGTCGTACTCTGGTTGGTACCATCGTGTATATAAATATATAGAGTAAAGAGAATACTAAGGTAACATAACAGAAAAAGTTGTTTGAGAATATAATTTTTTATTGATAAGGAATATGATCATGGCGCCCTCTATAACAGGCCTGGACACCGTCGGCGCCTCTCTCGAAACTGGAGGCGGATGGTTTTGCAGCGCTTGTACGAATTGTAGACAGTTTTGATGAGTTATTTGACGAATTATCGCATTAGATAGTGTTTGCTCGTGGGATTAGCAGTTAGTACAGTATGAATGTTTAATTTATTATTCAATTTACGCGTATTATTTGTATAAAGTAGACAGTTGGTTATTTATAGTTGTGTTTAAGTAACGAATGGCCGCCGGTGTAAGATTTTCCAATCGCACCCATGAGGTTAATCTCAATGCAATCATAAGGTTTTTTCATTAAGTAAGGTCTATCGCCAGGAGTTATATTATACATGCTCTGCTGCTGCACTGTGTTTCAAAACTACAAAATTAAAAAAAAAACTTAAAATGTACATACCACTCAAAAATGAACTCGAGTCATTTTATGGATGTTTTTTGCAGGTTCTTTACCTAAGTGAGGTGTAATTGACTTACACCTTCTATTTAAATAATGTTGCTGAGTATGTGACAGTGAGGATTATTTATTCTAAAACTGTAATGGTCACTTACACGTTAAAAAATATTGAAACCCGTGTGTTAACTTAGACACTGGAATCATCTTTATCAAAATCTGTGGCCCTCCAAATGTATTTCAACATTATGGCTAAAACTATTGGAGGTGTGGTAAAGAAGCAGCAAGAAATAGTCATAACAACGGTTTCGACCGTTCGTGCATTGGCGTACAGATTGCATAACTCGCACCTTGCTCAACAGAAATTGGACTCCAGCAGAAAAGTAATGACTCTATGACAAGTCCAGGTTACAACCCAGTTTATTCGACAAAACGACATCACGCTACAGATAACAGTGAGAACTGCAAAGGCATTACAAGGCCCAACTGCCAGCCCATACAGCACTGGAAGCGTGGAAGGGCTTATAAAAATGGTGGGAAATCAAAATGCAAGAAGAAGCATTACACACGAGAACAACATTATACAGCAAGGCAAAGTTTCTCCGCATTGTCACAGGAAAAAGTCTCTCAGCATTATTGATAAATGCAAGCATTGTTATACAGGGGTTACAGGAAACAATCAAGGTGCATATTGCATACACATTACGCCAGCCCGGCAGATCACATTTCTTTGCCTTGATTCCATTGTTTGCATATTTCACCTAAGAATGTCTTGTACTGGAAAGCTTTCATATGCTCTTGAAGATGAAAAATAATCCAATGAGTGAATGACCGACAAGTGCCCCACCAGAATACACAAGCTTACCAACTAAATAAGCAGTTGCATTTGAATTTCTGTAGTCTGTGAGAAGCATGTACGGCTTGCCACAACATTAACAGGATAATAAACTGTCTGTGCTATTCTTGGCCATCTGTCCAGCCAAAGAAAAAATTATAATTATAAAGGCAAAATAAAAACATTTATGATGAAAATCCTTTGAAATTTTGATGGCAAATAAAGGTACACTGGATATATCTTCCTGGACTGGATGATGACAAAATTATTAATGAAATTATGAGAGCAGGGAAGAAATATTTGTTTAAGCGGTTGGAAACAAACTTTTGTGGACACACAATATGTTGTTCCTGGGAATGGACTGCAGCCATCTTGATCTCTATTGGTCACATGTGGTAAACAGAAAATTGGTGTTTTATCACCTGCATCATACCCACTTGTACAACCTGTCGCACAACAAGCCATACACATGATTTCTCACTATAACTTGCATACAAGCATTTTGTTATACATGTAACCTGTTTTAAAACTGACATTACCTTTACCAGCATATAGAAACCACAAAAGGGATAGCATTTCTTTTTAATTTGACTTATCTTTTTATTGTACAAATGTAAATGTGTTTTTTTTAATTACAATGTAACCAAAAATAAACTCAAATGACAATTTCTAAATTTATGTGACTTGGTGCAACTCAATAGTTTAAGAAGGGAAAGTTATCTTTAACTTTGATTAGCCTTTTGCCTCGACTGTGTCAATCTGTCCTGCTATTCTACCTAATACATCATTTCTCAAGTTTTTTTTTATAGAGCAGGACAGAGGCCCCTCCTTGAGATCAATATTATAGGTCATTAGGATTATGTGACAAAAAAAACAAATGCCAAAAAGGGATTTCGAACAGCAAGCGGTCTACTTAAATTCAAAAATAAACTGAGAAGTGCTAGGTCTTGTAATTCAGAGAATATTTATAGTTAGGAAAGTTTTGCTAAAACGCTTGTGTGACTTAAACAAACATAGCTTCAGTTAAGACTTCACACTGGTGGCCAATCATACACATGCAAGCTAAATAAAAAAACAAAAACATTTATACTGTACTAACTGCTAAAACTCCGAGCAAACACTATCTAATGCGATAATTCGTCAAATAACTCATCAAAACTGTCTACAATTCGTACAAGCGCTGCAAAACCATCCGCCTCCAGTTTCGAGAGAGGCGCCGACGGTGTCCAGGCCTGTTATAGAGGGCGCCATGAATATGATACATGGTATTCTGCCCTGTGTAATGAAGTATTCGTAGTGGACAGACATAGAATGACGTCACTTATTACGAGCATCGTGACGTTGGATGGCGCAATCGTAAAATGGTTGGAGTCATCATGAGCCATCTTTTTTGTTATTGAATTCATAAAAACGATAGGAGCAGTTAAAAAAAATGTGCTAAATGTGCTAGTGTTTATTTTCGTTTTGTAATAGTAGCGCAACTTGTTTAAGAATAAAATAACGTCAAGATATTAAATACTGTCACTGGTCTGTCCAACCTGAATTGCATGAGGGATAGAGGATGCAACAGCTTCAACTTTCACGTTCATTGTTTGGTGCTAGTAAAGAATCTCCCCCCCATCTTATTTGCTAACCACTAACCCCTATAACCACTAACTACTAACCCCTATAACCACTAACCCCCTAACCATCAACACCAAACCCCAACCTAGGGGTTAGTGGTGGTAATCCTTTAGCTGGTGGCCACCTGAAATTTTGGTTTCAAAATGTTCCTTAGGTCTCACTGATACTCATTGTATAATTTTTTTTTGAAAAAACTCGGGCGTTCGTGTCGAAAATTAACTTTGAAAGTGCGCGAAATCGTGCTGCGTCACCGTATTTTCCACATCAGCCATTATGAATTAAACCAAGGTTGGATTATTACGTCATAGAATGCGTATTGTTACGTTTGATTCCTACGTTAAAACAGTGGGGAAAAACAAGGCTATACCGTCTTATAACGTATGTAATATACCACTATTGTGACGTAACAGACCGCGATTGTGACATAATAAATCGTTAACCTTACGCAAATCAGACGAATTACGGTGACACAGCATGTTTTTGCGCATTTTTAAAGTTAATTTTCGACACGAACGCCCGACTTTTTTGAAAAAAAAATTAGACAGCAGGTATCAGTGAGGGCTATAGAACATTTTGAAACCAAAATTTCAGGTGGCCACCAGCTAAAGGATTACCGTTAGTGGTTAGCAAATAAGGTGGGGGGGAGATTCTTCACTAGCACCCATTGTTTATACTTCTACGTACGATCGGCAAAGATAATATACATAAATAAACAAAACGTTCATTTTTTTAAAGAAAAAAGTATATTGTAAATTATGTCTACTATTTTACGATTACTGCGACCTTGCAACTTTCACCAATATGCTTATAAAGGTGTGCTCCAAATCCCGCAAGCTTGTACACACAGCTCACAAGTACGTTTTTGTTTCATGTATTACAGATTATGTAATATGTCTAACTTTCTACTTTTATTTATTAATGTGTATACTATATACGCCTATTGTATGTATGTAATTGTGTGTAAATGCTTTAAATATAAATGAGTGGGTTTATGTATTTAAATGGTGTAAATACAAGGTACTGTATCTGTGCATCTGTGGGACAATTGGTTACTAGGGTTGGGGTGGGTAGAAACCAGTAGTTTTACTTATGCATGTATATAGACTAAAACTCTTAAGTTGCCCTGCCCTAAATAGCTATACCATATAATGTAAATTTTGTCACCGAAAGATGAATAAGCAATCATTATCAATTAACTACAATTTTTGTTTTTGCACATACAGTGTTTGGCCAAAGGTTTTCAGATCAAAAATTTAAATTACAAGCAATTAGCTACATCGGCACACATTTATAATCAGAATGTCCCAAAAGGTAGTTTCTGTGTTAAATATTTTTGCAATTGAAGTAAATTTAATAACCTTGTTAATATTATCTTATCTTTAAATAGACTTATCGTTAAAGAAATAGAAATGAGTGGTAAAATGTTACCTTAATTTCCACTGCACTCTGTGTTCTTAAAAAAAGTTCATGGTTCTGAAAAAAAAATATATACAATTCAACCCTCAGCTTTTGATCATAAGTCAGAATTTTGGTTTGCACATGTAAATATTCCCGTATTTGATATTCGACACTGTGTTGGTGGATATCAGTTGTCAAACTGATTGAAAGTCTTATCTATAAGCTGAGCATATTATTCTTATGGTTTTATTTTCTAGTTAGATGTTTCAATTCCATTGGGTTATAGTTAAACACATTTGAGAGCCACTAGTTACCTAATATATTTTTGCCTATTTAACATAATTCTCATTCTTTTAGGTTTTGAAAAGTTCTTTAAACCAAAGAAAGCAAAAGAGAAAGATGAAAAGGGTAAATAGTTTAGTTTATTATCTCCTTATGCTTAAATAAACAACTTTAATATAGGTAAACAAAAGTCTGAACCACCAAAAATGGAGAACAAAGAAACTAAAAATACAAAGAGTCAGCCAAAACAGAAAAGTAGTGAACAAGATGACTATATGAAAGATGTTGAACAAACTCTTAAAAAGGTTTGAAGTGCTTGTGTATTACATTGATTATCAATGCCCTGTTTCTTTTTGTTGGGTACTAAAAATACAATATTTGTAGGCCCTACTGTTCGGTATCTAGACGATGCAGTTATCATGCTGTTTCTTTGTCTGTATGTTTTTTGCCTTGTGATTGTTGCGTATATAAGTGTGTTGTGATTCGTAGTAAGAGGGATTAGATAATAAATGAATGAATGGAGCTGGGAGAGAAGGAAATACAGTAGATGGAATAAATGAGATTCAAGAGTGAATAAACTGAAAAGGTTGAGTGCTGCCTAAGTTACGTGTTGTTGGAAATACAAGAAACAGGCACAACATTTTAGCTACGGTTATTTAATGGGACCAGCTTCGAAACACCTTCGATAGTTAATTCCAATTAAAAACCCATCCTTCACGAGTAAAAATCTGACAACCTTTTCAATCCATCCTTATTTTTTTCATTATTAAATTAATGTTGTTCTTTTTTTAACTAATCAATATTTCTTCCGTCTATAGTTGTTTTTGGAGGGTCACTTCATTATATTTTGTTTTTATTTTTTCTTCTTATTCAGTGAAACTGTCAAGAAAGTATTGTATATTGTTGGATAAGTTAACTGTTGTTTATCTTTATTTATATAAAAACTAAAATCTCCGTTGCTCTTTTCTCAGCTTTTCAAAGATAACCCTGCGTTCAAAGATCCTGATGCAAAAAATAATTTAATCACCATTGCGCTGCTGATAATAGGTGTTCTTGTTTTACACAATTACAATCAACGTAAAACAGAAATAACCTGGAAAGAATTCACAACGCGATTTCTTGCGAATAAAATGGTAAGAGTACATTGTGTAATTTGTAAACAGTTAGAAATATTGTTACTAAGTATATTTCTCTTATAAAAACAGGTAGAAAAAATTGTTGTAAAAGATTCCTCTAGAGCAGAAATAATCGTTTCTTCAATGCCTGGACAAACGGTATGTTATTGCGCTTAAATCTATGTAGTATTTGTTTTCTGACATTTTGTATAATAGTTGACATTTAATATTGGAAGCTTGGATTCGTTGGAGAGGAATTTGGAACATATTCAGAATGAAATGGGTGTTCCAATCTCTGAAAGAGTTTATGTTCAATATGAAAACTCTGTATCTTGGTAAGAATCCAACATTTATTCTAGTAGTAAGCAAGTATAGCCTATAATACTAATACCTCTACTCTTTTGATAGCCAGGCTTATGCCCTGTGTTACTGTCACTGTTTATAATGTTTACATTTTTAACACCATTATTATTAATAATAAACAGGGGCAGAATGTTTTCCACGTACGTCGTGCCAGCTATTAGCATTTTTATAATGTATCGATTTCTAAAACAAGGAATTAACCTTACCCCAAGGACCAAACCAGGAGCTTCAAAAAGTAAAAGTAAGTGACGGTTGTTTAACATGTAAAATGTATCTACTCTTTTGTACTGTAAACAAGATTTTATTAACAAGAGAGCAAAGCTCTAAAAAGTAAGCACATTTTAAAATACTTTCCTCTTGTTGCTGAAACTTTAAGTTTTAATTAGAGCCCGACCGATATTTTGTAAATTTCAGTTGCCGATAACCGATATTTTAATGCACCTAAAAATCTTGACTGATTAAAACAAAAAAATCTGATTTAGCTGATAAAAATCAACTAACAGGCTTAATTATTTTTAATTAGTTATTGGTGAACTTGTAATTGGTTAATTTGTAATTTTTTCAAATAAATTTTACCTTCCTTCCATTAAACAAACATTATATTTATTAGCTAATGCAGTTTATTTGTGTATCACGCTGACACGTAAAGACGCGTAAGTGACCTAAAGTAACCTCGACGTTACACGCGCCTGATAAACCTGACATGCGGTGGACGCGTGATCAGACGCTTTGACCTAGTTTAATACGTTAGATTTTTACGAACAAGTTGAATTAGGTATACGAGTGAGTTTACGTTTATGAACAAGCTATCGCTCTGCATTAATTCTTACGTAAACACGTCGTTGGCCGTCTGGTTACTTAGTGCTGATAATATCGGCCATTTTTTGCTCTTGCCGATAATCGGTGAATCACTAAAAATGCGGCCGATATATCGGCTAGCCGATAATCGGTCGTGCTCTAGTTTTAATATTTATATCTGAATTGTATAACTCTGTATTGCATTGATAGTGTTCAACCCATTCTCGGTTGGTGAAACAACAGCACAAGTGATTAAACAGGGAGATATTAAGGTTTCATTTAAAGACGTAGCAGGTTGTGAAGAAGCAAAAATTGAAATCTTGGAATTTGTAAATTTCCTAAAAAATCCAAAGAAGTATGAAGAGCTTGGTGCGAAAATACCAAAGGTAAGGTCGCTTTAAATATGTAAATTAATTAAGCAGAAACATGGTATAGTACCATAATGTTTTTATAGGGTGCAATTTTATCTGGTCCACCAGGTACGGGTAAGACTTTACTTGCAAAAGCAACCGCAGGTGAAGCAAGTGTTCCATTCATCAGTGTTAGTGGATCAGAGTTTCTCGAAATGTTTGTTGGTGTTGGTGCTTCAAGGGTAGGTTGATACATTCTGTCCAATCATAGGTTCTGTTTGATGTATGTGTATTGTTGATAGGTTCGAGACATGTTTACACTGGCAAGGGACAATGCACCTTGTATTTTGTTTATTGATGAAATTGATGCTATTGGTCGAAAACGCTCAGAGAAAGGATTTGGTGGAAATAGCGAAGCTGATCAAACCTTGAACCAGTTGCTTGTAGAAATGGATGGTATGACATTTGTAGTTGTAATAGGACATTCTTCTTGAATGCTTATGTGCCCCAATCAATGTTTTATTGATGAACAGTTGTACTTGGATTTTAAGTTGTATGTTACCACATGAGGAACGTATTTCACAATTGATAGTTGTTTAAACCTAATCATTCTAGTAAATGAATAGAGTTATATTTTATGTCAAGCACCTATCACTGTAGCTCTTGTTTAGGTTTTAACACTGTTGGCACAAATGTGGTTGTCTTGTCTGGTACAAACCGCAGTGATGTACTCGACCCTGCATTGCTACGACCCGGTAGATTTGATCGGCAGATTCATGTTGGGTTACCTGACATTAAAGGAAGATCCTCCATATTTAAAGTTCATCTTAAACCACTAAAAACCGATCTTGATAAAATTGCACTTTCAAGAAAAATGGCAGCAAGAACACCCGGATTTTCCGGTAATAATAACTGTGTGGTTTTAAGTGTTATGCCATTATTTTTGAACTCTTGTTATTGTAAAGTTTCATAATATGATTCGGCATATGGGAAAATATCTGGAGAAGTCTATGATTTAAAAAATAAGAGCCAACATTTCAGGATCCACGGCGAGCTACCCTGTTGCTGTTGCAGTGTTGCGTCTAACTTTTTACACAGAACGTTATTTGACTGAGTACTAGTAGTAATGGTGTTGTGTAATCTTTGGTTTTATGTACAGGTGCGGACATTGCAAACATTTGTAACGAAGCTGCTTTAATTGCTGCTCGTGAAGCTGCTACTTCAATTGAGGACAAACATTTTGCTTCAGCAATTGAAAGAGTTGTAGCAGGTGAATGATTAATTAGTATTAAGTAATTGTGCTTACTTATTGAAGGTAATAATGAAAAATCCTTTCTTTATTTGGAAATAGGTCTTGAGAAAAAGTCTCAGGTGTTACAACCAAATGAAAAGACGACTGTTGCTTATCATGAAGCTGGCCATGCAGTTGTAAGCTGGTTTCTTGAACATGGTGACCCGCTTCTTAAAGTTTCAATAGTTCCTCGTGGCAAAGGTCTTGGTTATGCTTTATATCAACCAAAAGAACTATACCTTTACACTGCTGAACAAGTAATACAGTAATTTGTATCATGTATGTTTGATCTAAATATTAATGTTGATCACTTTATTAGATTAGAGATCGTATGTGTACTGCTTTGGGGGGCAGGTGTGCAGAAAAGATATTTTTTGATCGTATAACAACTGGAGCGCAAGATGATCTTCAAAAAGTTACGCAGATGGCTTATGCGCAAGTAAGTTTTGCTTTTATATGATCTTGTTTTTTAAATGGTAACTCAGTAAATAATTAAGTTAAAAAATCTGACATCGCATTAAGTAAGTTTGCTTAATTATCTGAAACTGCCTCTTGTTGTGATTTTAAATAGTAGTGTGTGTGCAGGTAACCCAGTATGGAATGAGTGAAACTGTTGGCCAAGTTTCTTTCACAGACAAAGGTAACAGTTTACACAAACCATTCAGTGAAGCCACTGCTCAACTAATAGATGAAGAAGTAAGCTGTAATGTTGTAACCCTTGCAGTGGTATGAAATAATTTACCTAACTTGTTATTAACACAGGCACGTCGAATTATAAATGAGGCGTATGAAAAAACATTGGCCTTAATTTCAGAGAAAAAAGATTTAATTGAAAAGGTAAGTCTGATAGAATAAAAGCAATTATTATAAACCATTCCGGTAATCTTTGCAGTGGATTGATTAAGGAGCCTGCTTATTGAACACGTTAGTGGTCATATAGATCCTTTTTCGTCGAACAGTTGTTCTTGGCTTTGTTGTTGTTGTTGCTGATAGGGTGATTATTTTCCGCACTTATCCTAATTCTTAATTCTAGCATTTTTTTCTTTAATCTCTTGATTGAAATCAAATCGTAATATATATTTATAATTTTTTGGCTGAATTTTCAGATTTAAAACCGCACGATGAGCGATTAATTAACGATTACTTTCCTCATGCACTTTACATAGCGGAAACACTGTCTGGCAGTTTGGCGGGAAACGACGGCAAGCGTGTTGTATCTACACAACGATTCACGACTGAATCAAACTATTAGCATTTGTGGGGACGCATTAAATGCACTACTCTTATACCGTATTATCATTAATCGTAATTGAAACATTATTTTTAATTCAACATCATATGATTAATATTAACTTCTAACATTACCTATGTACTGCGTGATTACGGTTTGTCAAAATTCATGAAAACAAACGTTTTTAAGCGACGACAACGTTAACTAGTGTAAGTTTACAATAAACACATGGTACAGGAGTTGTACTAAGCGTATTTACACATATTCTTTACCAATCACTCAATCCTCACGTCATAAGTTTCATTAGTTATAATACATGTATAAATACATTCTGCCTACTGCTCTACAGTCACCAATGGCGACTAAAACCCGTTTTGTTGGTTACTTCAGATTTGTTTTTAATCGAGTCCAGTCGACAGTGTAGTAAAAGGGTTAACTAATATAGCAGGGTGGGGGTAGATGGGACACCTTTTCATATTGTTTTCTCTTTTCATTTGGTAGTAAACAAAGAACATTTAATGAATTATAAAACCGTATCTTCACGACTTCCACAGACCGTTTTTAATTGTTTAAAACACGATCAGGCTATTTGGATATTATGTGTTAAAGGTGTCCCATCTTCCCCGACTCTACTATCTTATGCTAATTAGTTTAAAACGTGTTCATCCATTAGATCTGTGATCTCTTGTTTGTATGTTTCAGCTTGCCCAGCGTTTGCTTGAACAAGAACATCTTGAGCGACAAGATTTAGTGGAAATACTTGGAGAACGACCATTTAAAGAAAAATCGACATATGAAGATTTTGTTGAAGGGACTGGAGGGGAGGAGGAGGATGTTGAACTTCCAGAAGGACTTAAAGGATGGAATGATCCTCCTCAAACTACTGAGAAGTCAACAACCTCTGCAGTATAAAACACTTTTGAATAAATCGTTTGTATTGTGCACAAAAATACAAATACATTCGTGTTAGAATGTGAGCAGGCAACTAGGTAAAAATATGCAACATGATTACAAAAACTTATAAAAATATAAAATGCATATATGTATGCTAAAATTTCATTTGATTGTTCGAATTATAGAAAACTAGCAATATCTCTTTAAATCCAAGTTTGTTGCCACCCTTCAACATCTCCAACTTCATCATATATCTCACCAGATGCCTTTCTCATTAACACTGGAGTTTCTGAAGCTGAAGAATGTAAGCAGACATCAGTGTTCTTGTCACATGCAACTAATACATGAGACTTTTTAATTTTTTGTGGCATATTATTTTCCCTTCTTTCCTTTTTCCTTGGTGGTCTTACAGGAGACACACGACCTGATTTCATACTTTTGCTTCTCGGTTTAGCTTTCGGTTTGTCTTTTAAATACTCTTCTGTAGGTTCTGCATACTCTCTTTGTGGTATTTCTGTTTGAACTGCATCAATTTCCTCACTGTGTATGATCACAGAAGTTTCATTATGTTCTTTTAAATGTGTCTCTTCTTCAACAATTACATCAACTTGGGGAACATGTGGTTTAGGTCGTGATAAATTTGATGCGGAGTTCAGTTTCATTAGGAAAGGTTGTGCTTGAGATGTTGAGACTTTCCTTAACTTTGATCGTGGAGCATAGAATATTTTACAACGATCATCTATGAAACATTCCACAGCACGGCCTTTATTCCGATCATTTCTCACAACCGTGTTATAAACCTAAAACACAATTATTAGGTTATTAGGATTTTTAAACTAATTGGTATGACACGTACTTCTTGAAATGACTTAAGTTGTTCTTTTGTAAGGAAAAATATTTCACTGGTTTCTGCTTGTTTGCATACTGTCCACTCTGGACGAACAGGAAGCCATTCTTCAACCATATCTTTATTGTCGTAACAGCAACAACACAGAATTTTAGAAGCAGCAGGGTAAGCATGTGCTGTGTATGTTCGCATTTTATGCACAGCCAGGTAGTAAGTACAACAAAAAATACAACCCATGATGTTTAAAATCAATTCCGTGGACAGCAGCACATAATACCTAATAAGTAAACATTTAAATCAAATTTACATTTTTTTTAAATTTCAACTTACTGATAAAAATTAAGGCTTTCATCCTTTTCTTGCAAATTTAACACAATTCCAGGAATTAGAAATAGAAAAACGTTCTCAGTAACATACACAAGATAGAACCTACATGTAAAAATTTTTTTTTAAAAGTGTCTGGTGCAGTGGGGAACAAATCAAATTTACCAAAACATAAAGCAGTACGGTTGGTCCAAGAATGCATGATAGTATGGCCTCACGTGTATAAATATACACATCAGACTTGCATGGAATACAGACATGAAATCATGGCTAAGAAAGATGTATGCTCGATATTTATAATCAGCTTGTTGTAATTGCCGAGATACCTGAATATAATGTGAAAGTTAACAGGCATAATGGATATGACTTTCATATAGATATGTATGTATCCCAACCTTGCTAAAATCCGGATACCATTGAAAGATATGGTAGCATAAGAAGACACACCAGTGGATGACAATTGGAATGAAAATGTACCATGAAAAGAAGATAGTAAAAAATACAAAGGCGAGGATCCTTGCTGCCAGGAAACTACCTTTATAAATCTAAATAAGACTTTCATTAAGGAAAGAAACTTTATAATTTCATTAACCATTACCGTAATGAACAAAAGTTGAGGCCATTCCAGTCTTGTATTAAAAGCTCTTGAATGTAAAAGTGTTCGATCAACCATCCATTGATCAGCTTCATTGTCTTTTCTTGTTTTGTCATAACGAACAACTCCACCACATAATGATATGTATGACAACACAGCAGATATGTATTGAATTACATGGGTTTCTTGGTAATAAGCGATCAAATACAGATTAATTAACAGCTGAAAAGGATATTTGTTAAAATTCATTATTATTATCTATAATAGTTTCTTTGTTTGGATACCTGTGGTAGAGATTCAAGCATACTCTCCGACAATTTGAGTTTGTTTAGATGGGCAAGCCACTGTTCTCGAGTAAGTCTCTTCCACCAGTTTGACTTCCCAGGTTTTTCCTGTTCAACGCTGACTGGCGCCAAAGAGCCCATACTTCTTGAAAGGTTTGTATTGGAAACTAAATGGCTTCCTTGTTCAGATATGTTCTGATGGTAACATATAAAATTGTTATTGTTAAACAAAACTACAACATACTACATAAACCTTTTATTAACTACTAATAGTATGAAGAACATACATAAACCTATCTATTTTAGTATTTTTGTATACACCTTGTCATCATTTCTGCAGTAATTATCTATATCATTCAAGCTTGATAAGGAAGCTCCTCTTGATCGCTCCAATGTCGTTGGTTCATACCATTCAGCTGCTGTTCTTCTATCATTCTTACCCACTCCTCTATAAAAAAAGTAGATAAATATTGCTTAATGTACATGGTTACTATTTTACCCAAGCAAGTATTGCAGGTTATGCTGATGTGTAAAGTGCTTGTTAAAAACATACCTGTAGCATACTGTATCATTGAGGCATTATAACTATGAATACTAAAAATGTTGTGCTTCGCTTAAAAAATGGAATAAATAATTTGTTTGCCACAAGCAGATTTAAATTTACAACATTGGTTAATGTATTAAGTAGGTCCCAATTAAAACCACAGAGTGTGAGGGACTAAAAGTAGCTTATCATTTTATTTAAACTTACATGTATGATATATACAACTAGTTTTACGCACCTGATATGATCCAACCAGTTTCGAAGGTAGTTGTACGACAGTTGACAGTGGTACCAGATAATGGTTAATTGGAATGGTATATTTAATGCAGTTCGAAGCACTATCATTTTCCATGGAACAGATTTGCCATATGCTTTCTTTAGAAAGTTGTATTCAAGTACAGCCATTAGTATTGATGGAAGGACAATAAAACAAATTGACAAACCAAACGCATAGTACCACTCTCGCATGTAATACATCCCTGCAATGGATTTTTGTTATTTCTAACTACCGATATACCGTAAACAAGTAACGCGTATAAACATATAAAGCAGATAAGCATACTTACTGAGAGTAATAATGTCGGTGACGATATCAGCGAAGTATATGACAGTTGTTCCAAACATAAAAGCAAATTCAATGAACAGAAGCCAGCGAGTTGGTATTTCCGGAAAATAGCAGCATTTCGGTTTTCTATTCGACATATTTACTTGTCGTTTCTTTGCTTTCAATACGCCCTGATACAAACATTCGTCTATTCGTCGTGTACAAGTTCGATTGTCCAGTCGTCCGGAGAAGTACGGCTGCGAACTTATTTTTTTTCGCGTTCTCTCACAATCGTAAAAAAATCGTCCGTGTGTCGTGATATATTTGTTCCGACCATCAGCGTGCGACCATCAGCATGCGGAACAAATATATCACGACACCGGCGTACTGTTCGCACTTCCTCATGGGTTGGTCCGTACAGTACATTCCATGGTTGAAAGTAAAAAAATCGTCCGTGTGTCGTGATATATTTGTTCCGACCATCAGCATGCGTGATATATTTGTTCCGACCATCAGCATACGGAACAAATATATCACGACACCATCAGCGTGCGGAACAAATATATCACGACACCGGCGTACTGTTCGCACTTCCTCATGGGTTGGTCCGTACAGTACATTCCATGGTTGAACTAAATAAGGTTAAATGTGGTTTTGGTTGGACGAAAAAAGTCAAAAAAGTCAGGGACAATACATTTCGGTGACTTGAATGTATGTAACTTAATATACACTTCTGGGTCTTGGCAACGACAGTTGTCAAATAGTTGGATGGGGAAGATGGGACACTTTTTAATTTTATTTTTTCGTTTCTTTCGTTAGTAAACTGAAAACAGTTAAAGAGTTATAAACTCGTATCGTCACGATTTTCATAAAAATGAATTATTTAAAATAAGATCGGGATATTTCGTAGTAAAGATGTCCCATCTTACCTCACACTACTATATACGGCCCTTTCTATTAGTTAGTTACTTTCTGATCGTATTTTAAACAATTAACAACGGTTTGTCGGAGTCGTGACGATATGATTATTTATTTCTTTAAATGTTCTTTGTTTACTCCCAAACAGGACGAGCAAAGATAATGAAAAGGTGTTCCATCTTTTCCACCCTACTATATATTCATAAATTGTAGACTAAATTTTCAGATTCAAAACCGCATAATTAGCGAGCAAGTAACCCACATCTTATTTTGTTTGTCAGGAACGTTTTGTTCAAATACCTTTTTCTGCAATTCAACAATGCGACACATATTTATTCAAGAGACAATTCAAATATCAGCATGGCAGTGGCAGTGGCAGTGTATTTTCCTATCACCTTTTAGGGTAAATAATTTAAAATTAGTTTTTCAACTCTAGATTTAACGGATTGTTATCTTGTTCCACACCATTCTTATCCTCAATGTCCGTTTCTTTTGCCTCTTCTTGAGCATTTTCTTTTTCCTCTAGAAAACCTTCTTTCTTCTTATCCTCCAATTCCCCTGCACGTGCCCGCCTTGTGTTCATGTTGGGCAATAGATGAGCGGGTACGGGCACACCAACCATATTGAGGAAGTGCATTCTTTCATGGTTGTTCATGTAAAGACGGGAAGAAAATGTTCCTTTCCATCCACAGAGCAGCAATTCACAGCCAACATCTGCATTTCTGTACAAAAGCAACAAGAAAGTTTATATTTCTGTGTTGTTTAAAATTTAGGTTTAAATGTGTCACAGTCACACACATTACATAGAGCGTTGTGCGGTATGCCACCTATGTCTTCATTATAGGTATGTGTGTTCTTTGTAAATGGTACTAAGCTGTAATTGTTAATACCCATTGTTTAAACAGCTGCATTGGTGATAATTCGTAAGCGGAAACAAGAGGAATGAAATAGGGTTGCCCAGCCAGGCGAATAATTGAGTAAAATATTTCTCAACTTACTCATTTTCAGGTTCATACTTGTAAATCATGCTTCCAGGGGCTGAAAGGTAAAACATTGGTTAAAAACGAAGTTTCATTTAAAAAAACATTAGCCACAACAGTATACACAGCTTTAAATATCCATCATAAATAAAGCTGCTGAGTTTTTGTGTTTAACACCCCGCATACCAAGATTTTTGAGATTGTCACGCAGTTCCTCAGATAATTCATCATACTTTGGTTGATCTTCCAAAAGAAATTTTGTGACGTCACAAATTTTAATTGGAATTACTCTTGCACTCATGAAAGGTTCAATGCATTCGCTTCCCTGTGAATAAAAAAAAATGTGAAAAATTAAATTATGTTTTACGTTTATTTTACTCATCCTGTTGCACAACTCGTTACTTATGCATATTTTGAATGCAATAATTAACAAACATAACTTTTTATAATATATATATTTGGTATTGTAGGACACTGGTCAGAGCATTTGCCTGGTAACCAGAGGGTAAAAGGTTTAAAGCTGGATACTGCCAATGTTGCAGCATGTGTGTCCTTGGTCAAGACCTATAACGGAAATTTGGTTTAACACTGTGGTCGCTGATGGGATGTCCAGACTCTCAGCCATAAAAAAGTAACAGTTTAAAATGTATTCTTACATCTTGCACCAATCTAAATTCACATTCAAGGTCATTTTGAGTATTTGCAGACCGACTAAAAACACGAACTCCTGTGTTGATCACCTGTGAAAATCAAACATTAGTGGACTTGATCAGAAGTAAGTGTTTTAATCTTGTACAGCCAGCTACACAAATTTACTAGTAGTTACATTATTTAAATACAGGATAAAGCATCATGTGTTATTTTAGATTTATAGGTAAACAAAATTTGAACAGTTTACTCACTTTTACATAATTAATGTTATTTTCAATGATGTTTTTAACAAGTTTTGACACAAAATAAAGTTGTTTTTTCTTTCCATTAGTGGTTCTGCTCAAGATTTGATTCACTGGAAAATCTTTTAAACCAAAGAACGACCTTGATAGAAGATAAATGCATAAAAAGAGCTGTAAAATTTCTGAGAAAGTGATTACTGTTTGTAATAGCCACCACCTGTCCACCAAAGCAAGACTATGTATTTACTATAGTTTAAAAGTACCTGCGTAACTCCAAATGTGTAAAACAATTCGATTCTTTACAGGGTTGAAAACCAATAAGAGAAATTTTACAGCCAACACGTTGCTAAAAAAAGCCTTGTAGCTAAAATTATTTCCTTTAACTAAAACCAACGCATTTTATAAGTACACAACAATTGAACTTACACAATCTGTGATGATGTTGCCTCATCTTCTGAAGTTAGGAAGACAAACGGATCTTCTTTGAAACCTGGCTCCCACTTCCTTTTCTTCCTCGGAGGAGCTTGTCTGTTTGAAGCAGAGGTGGTTAGAGGAGGTTGCTTATCCTTTAAACTTTAAAAAGGCAAATATACACCGCTGTTCTAGCACATAGAACACATTGTCTTGTTTTATTCGTTTGCTATGCTAAAACTACCGTGTATATTTGCAACCAATAATTCAGTATCTAGATTTACTACAGTAAATGGGAACTTAACATTATTGAGTAACTTTAAGGCTCTGGCACAATGAATTACTATATATGTAGATGAAACATTGGAGTTTAATAAAATGTAATTATCTACATAATTTTACTAAGCCAAAAGATCAGTTTCACCAGAATAAATACAAAATTTTTAAAAACACAATTAAACTAGATGAACATTTACGCTGTTGTTTCTGATCCATTCTTTTCCACAACCTCAGCTTGACATTTTAATTCATCTTTCTGCCATGGCAATGGTTTCTTCTTTCTCAGCACAGCAACAAAGAATCCACCAGTGTCTTGTTGGTGTGGAAGCAATCGCATGCTATGAGGTACAAATTGTTTAAACACAAACTATTCATAAAGAAAACAAAATGACAGTGTGTTCTATAGTGCAAGTTTAATGCATAAAAATTAACATAAATGTTATTTGGAATAAATTAAAAAAATTAATAAATCTAAATGCATATATTAATATAATGGGGATGGGTATCTACATTATATGCATGAGGTAATACACTTAGAAATGGGCAAACTCTGGTCAACATACTAGGTTCCCTGGGCGGTTGCGTCTATATGGAATGATGAAGTATAATAGCAACCCACTTACCATCTTTCTAAGTGCATTGCTTCCATCACATCTTGACCACCAGGTGGGAACATGGAGTAAGATATATTTTTCTTCTTCTCAGGAACTTGGTCATGTGTATCGTACCAGTTCATATCACTGTCCATCACTCTCCAGCTTGAAACACCAGGACTCCACTTCAAGCCTGATTTAAACAAAAGACAAATGCAACAAGAATGACAACCATATTTACTGAAAAACCAAATTTACTTTTCTTTTTAACAATGAATGTATGAAGAAATAAATAAGTAGTAAAAAATTCACCAAACTTATAACTTAAAGAGAAAAGACAAATTACAATTGGTGTACACAATATAGACATTACTAGGCTGAATCCACAACTCAAATTGAAATTGTAGATACAGCTCTGTATAGTCTATCTGTACACCATTATAAAACTTGAATTCAATTCCTTTTAAACAGTACGAGTTTAGGAAGTTATTCAAACTTAGTAACCTTACCTGGTAAACTAACTGAAACAAGATCTACGGCACCACCACAGTGATGAATGGCAGCAGCAACAACTGCTTCATCTTCAATTGGATTCAACGAACATGTTGAATATACAAGTTGACCACCACTGGCTAGAAGTTCCAACCCACGGAGAAGTATTCGATACTGGGTTCTAAATTATATTGTTTTTGCTATTACTATAGGTCACATCTGCTTATTGGTGTGCTCATAGGACTGTTAAAGTGATAGACTGCAAGATTAAATAATAATCTTGTCTCTCTGAAACAATTAAAATAACCATAAACATCTTATATACTGAATACCTAATTTGTTACTGTTTCTTGATACAATTGTTCACAAAATGACCTCCCGTCCTCCCAGTTCCAATATCCATTAAAACACAAGCTCATATAGTTCATAGTTATTACAGAGTACACCTTACCTATGTAAATAGATAGCATTAGCTTGATTCCACTTGACCCAAACATCTGTGTTTTTTCTCATTGTTCCATCACCTGAACATGGAACATCACACAGAATACGATCGTAACGAAGAAGTATATCTTTGCCATCATCCTAAAATTATTGTTCTACTTTCCAAATACTCGACACTAAAGCAGTGGTTATCCCACCTGCCTATAATCCATAAATTATAGGTTCAATGCTGTTACCATTGTAGGTGTATGTGTTTATGGGCAATAGAAGTAACAGCAATTGCTGAACGGGTACGAGATGTATGAAACATAGCATCTGTGTAATAACGACTGTTGTTTCCAGAGACATGTGGCAACACGTCACATTCCTCCATTCGTTAATATGTTTATTAAAATTAAAATTAGACATACTTTATGTAAGATTGGTATTTAATCATTTGTAAAGGTGAGTAAAATATTATAAACAAAAGTTTAACAGATTATCCTAGAAAAAAACAAGGACAATACAAAATCTTTCATTAGCATTTTAGTTACTTAACGTCCGGACCCGTTGCACATTTGGTTAGTGCTCGTCTCTAACCCACAGGCTATGGGTTCAAGGATTGTCATTGCTACAATTGTGGGTGTCCTTGGGCAAGACACTTTACAGCAATTGCTCTAACCCAGTGGTCACTAATGGGTTGTCTAAATTTTTAGCCATACATTATAAAAAAATAAATTACAAAAAACAATTACCCACAAAGTTACTTACGTGTAACTCATAGTACGAGGTGTATGAAACAGAACATTCGTATTATAAAGACTGTTGTTTTCCTGCCACGTGAGGGTAAAGCAAGTTACATTCATTCATTCATTCAACCAAAATGTGCTGATGTGCATATGACAATATTAACTGGTGATTTATTTGACATAAAAAAATAAAATACTCACATTTTTGATGAATATTTCAGGAAAATTTGAAGCATCATGATTCACAATGAGTGTGGATGGACTGTGCAGTCTTCCTATCTGATGTACAAGCATGTAACACCGCTTGTTGTCTTTGTCATTCGCCACACATATTCCCTCTGTTGGAATCAAAAATAATTCTTTTTAAAAAAATCATGAATACTGTTCGAAAGCAAATAACTTAATAATAAATAACCACCCCATAAGTAATGCAAAAATTACATACTACTTCCTCTACCAACTTTTTAACTCTAGAATGACTTATATAACCCATCGGTTACATTATGAACAAAATCTGACTGTTGAGTTAAATTGTTCTATCCTGGTCTTATTTCATAGTTGCAAGTAACCAAACTATTTTCATCTCTGCTTCAACAAACCTGGAATTGAATTATTTTCATCTCTGTGAAGTAACTCTACTATCTGAGCAGTTTTGGATCCAGGAGCAGCACACATGTCCAACACTTTATGATGTGAATGGACATCTAGCAACAACGGTGGAATCATACTCACAGCTTCTTGTCTTGTTATGTGGCCCTGCATCATAATTAGTTTTTATAAACTTTATAAACTTTGTAAACCAGTGAAGGAATAAGGACGTGAACAATTTTTCACCAAGACTAGATGCAATAATAAAATTATTACTTTTCTGTAACAATTACAATTAAAGAAATATTACAAGAAATCATATAAAAACAGAGATGACTACAGCCAGTAGCCAGCAATTAAAAAAGCTTTATGTAACTTACACTTTCAGATTCTGCGATTAGAAATGTGTGAAAATTCTGCAGTTGAGGAACTTTACGTATCTGCCCTCTGTTCAAATCAGTCTGCCATGCCAAGTCATCCGGATACCTTGTGTACAAGATTGCATCATTTACTGTCAGATTTACGTATGATGCATGTGCAAAACTTCAGTGTATACATATACAGACGCTGTATACAGGTCATACATAATGGGAACTGAAATATCACACAGCTGTGGATATATTCATTCATTATACTAAAGTATTCATTATTACCATGACAATGGAACTGGTGGTTTCACAGTGTCATCTCCTATTTTAAGCTCAGTAAGATCTTCGAAGTGATTTCGTTTCATGTTCTTGAGAAGTTGTTTTGCGTGCCTGTTATTCGATGACACAAAATAAAATAAACACACTTTTGTTTAATTAATTTATAATTAAAACATAAATAGGAAAATTTACAAACCGTTTGTATCCTGTAATTCGAAACACTGCAGGTAATGGTTGCTTCATTGCATTCAGGAATTCTTCAAATTGAGAAATGTCAAAGCACTTTTGTTCCTACAATTTAATAATAAATATTAAACAGTATTAAAAAAATAAAGAAAAAATAAGAGTGAGATAAGTAACCTGTAATAGCTACTGATATATGTATACTTAACTTACAAATGACCCATCCAACCTTAAATATTTCTTCGCAAATTGGTTTGCTTTTCATTGAACTGCAACCATAGCAAACTTAATGAATGAATGTAACCTACTTTATCCTCGCGTAGCCGGAAAACGACAGTCGTTATAACACAGGTTTAACACCTCGTGCCAGCTTACGAGTTACCGTGTATGGTATTTGTGGGTGATTTTTTTTATGTATGACTGATAATTTGGACAACCCATTAGTGACCACTGGGAGCAATTGCCGTTAAGTGTCTTGCCCAAGAACACATACGCCCACAATGATAGCAGCGACAATCCTTGAACCCATTATCTCTGGGTTACAGGCAGGCGCGCTAATCACTATGCCACGGCGCCGACTTAACTAACAATAAACAGACATTCTTACAAGATGGAATATAAACTAAAATTTGAAACAATCTCAAATAACATATATATATATATAGATATATATATATTAATATGCAGAAAGGTTCATCCATGCATCCAATTAGCTTGTACCAACACACCTTGTAATAATGTTCATATTTTTCATTTTCCTTTTTAATGTCTTTGTAATGACCCTGTAAAACAAAATAAACAAGTCTAATCTTGTCCAGACTTGCCCTATTGCAACAATTATGACCTCATTTCAATTTTTAACAAAGAAAGAAGCAGGTACAACTGTTTAATTTCCTGTCACAGTCAAGACAATCTAACCCTTTTTTTTCTGCAGTACAATTAATTAAACATAAGGCAAAAATTCCTTTAAAAGATTGTGCACCTAGCAATTACAAAATCTAAAGCTCTATTTCAGCAGTTTAACTAACCGCACTTAACTAAGGCACCAACAAAACAACTCGAATTTCACTTCTTAAATTGTAGATGTGCTTTTCAAAATTTATTTCTTACCCGTTCTTTTCGTTCTCCTTTCAATTGAAATTTTTTTCGACGGCGGCCCATCTTCAGTTCACTATTTCTTATTCAACTACAAGGTAATGTAAGGATCATTCAATGTAAGTAAAAGCACAGCAGTATTCTAAAACTTTAAAATGATGTTCAACTGCATAAAATTTTATTTCAATTATTTTTAATGACAAAATTTTAGAATCAAACAAAATAAAATGATGGCAGATTAATTGGAGAAAAAACAAATAGTGTAGTTGTTATAATCAATTGCTACCAAAATATATTCAAGGGTCCAAGGGACTGCTGTTATACTATTATAAGCACAAATTTTGAAAGCCCAAAATAGAAAAGATTAGTACATGCATAGTGGTGTGATAAATACAACAGTCTAAATCAAATGTTTCTGCCTAAAAATATAAATTGCTTTGGTTTAGTTCAACAATATTATAGCATAACTTAACACTAATGAAGGAAAATGCTTTAAAATACAACAAAAACTGTATGAGGAATGAGGGGATAATTCACAAGTAAACATTGATTCTGTGATCAACTAAGTAAATTATTTTCATATATAAAGTTGACTTGGTATGGTTAATAACATTTCGATGCAAAAGAAAGAATGACACTCAAATAGTAGTACTAAGTACTTAATCATATAAAATGGCATAAGGACAGATCTGCATAGTATAAAGGTATCGTATGAATTTAATGACCACATATTGTTTATTTTTTCATTTTCTCAAGATATTCTGACAATGTATCCCACATGTCCTTGGTCTGTTTCATGACAGTAATATCAGTGGATGTGTAGTTTAATTCATCAGCTGTCCACATTCCAATTCCCCTGAGGTTCAGTGCAAATGCTAGCTCATATTTTATTTTTAAGCTTTGCACGTTGTCGTACCAGAACTGATGGTAAACTCCATCAGTTAAAGTGGTAAAGAAAGGAGTAGAAGAACGTGTATCCCACTTTAGTCCACCTTGATTTTGGATAAATTTATGATTGATATCGGAAAATGCACGCTGAGAATTCGGGGCTCCAGCAATAAGACATAAGTTGTGTTCAGTGTGATTAAAAAATTTACTACACGTGTAGTCGTAACCATACCATGGAACCGCCATTACAAGTTGGTTCGGGTTAATGGAAAAATTGTGCAGGTACAAATTATAAGATTCTTTTAATAACCACAGTGGACTGTTGGCACTCGCAAATAAAATATCGATTGTTGCATCATAATCCATTACTATCATGTAGTCTGTTGATTTGGAAATTGCTACATAATCAAAACAATAACCAGAGAAACAACCAACGAGTATAGGAGAGTAGGGAACATCCCATGTGAGAAGATAACTTGGGTTTAAACTCTTTAGAGCTATGTTTGTTTCATTTGTCAGGGCAGATATGCCATCCACTATATCCGTAGTATAAGCTGCACCTTCTATATCAATGTTGAGACCATCCAATTTTAAACTTTGCATCTTGTTGATCCATCCAGTCAAAACTTGCTTTCTAAATAAAGGCTGCTGAAGTTTGGGAAAATCATTAACTGATAAACCGACCAGAATGGTCACACGAACACCCCTACTGTGTGCATAACAGTACATCTCCTTGTATAATTCATGAGTGCCAGTCAGAATTACATTTGTAATTTGTGTCCAGTTATATTGTGTCCAAGTGTTATCTTTTGCGGAGGAAAATACCACTAGTTCTTTTTCATATTTTTTTGTGACTGGTTTACACATATTGGGGTCTTTGCAGAAACAGTCACTATATGCATCAGCATACAGCACCAGCATAAGTAAGCCATACAAGCATGCAGCAAATCTTAACATATTAGATTCTTTTTACACTTTTTAACCTAAAAATATAAATGATTGATAAATATTAAACAAGTCAGTTTAGCTTTTTCAAATGGAGGAATTAATGTTTCATGCAATAGTAGCCTAGCTAGGCCCTAGGCGACACTAAACTTAATGTGTTCAAGTTTGAAGGAATGTTGCCTTTAATGTACAGAAATAAAGGAAACTTGTTTGGAAACAAAACACAATAGTCAAAAATCTCTACAACAGTTTTAATTCATAGCCTACTGTAGTTTACTGAATGTAACTGTATAAACATGCAATGCAAACTTAATGATTTCAAACCTTACTTAAAAATAAAAAAATCTATAAAAAGAAAATTATGTTGGCAATTAGAGAATAAATAAAAACACAAGTAAAATAAACAAACATGAATAAAAACCACTAAAACAGAAAAAGTTGATAATGGCCACACAGTGTGATATTTTTAAGTTTTTCAAAACAATTTTATAACAGATTAATAACATTGTAAAAATATTTTAAAAGGTTAGCTTTTAGAACCACTACAGCTTGGTCCATTTGTTTTATTATCATGCATTTGTGAAGTTCCTGGTTTGTCGGTCAGTTTGTGACCCAACAGTTTCTCCAGCTGTTCCAAGTCTGGTAGGTCTATGCCGCTACCACTGAACCCTTTGGCATGGTCCATAAAAACTTGCTTTAAAACTTTAAGTTCCTGGTTAAGAACTTCAACTTTATTTTCAAGCACACAGTTTTCCTCTTTCAGTTGGTCAATTCTTTCCGATGTGATTTGAGACTTCTCTCGTGATTTTTCACGACTTTTCTTCACAGCAATGTTGTTTCTTTGCCTCCTCTTTACATAATCATCTTGATCTCCTTCTAACTCTCCCTTGACAATTGCTTTGCTTGGAGGTGGAGCTTTCCCCCCAAAGTTTTGAACAACAGGCACAGTCTGTGGTCTTTGTGGGTACTTAAATTTAATTAAAGGTTCTGCAGTCTGTCCAGGATCACCAAAATTTACATTTGTGTCTTGGTTTCCAGAACCAGACGGTGTACCAGTACCGTTCTGATTATTCATCGAATTAATTAACAACACACTAAACAAAATGGACCTATGGGCTAATGCAGCTGTTGACAAAGTTTTGTTTCCATCTAGAGTAAATTTAATACATTTCAAACACGAGTTTGCCAATTGTACATTTAAATATTTACATATTCGTGTTACCAAAAACGGCTGTCTCTAAAATACGCTGAACAACGCAAAACCCAAGTTGGTTTAAATACGTATGCACATGTGTCAATCAATTAATCATATCGCGTTTTCTTTAAACAAGCATGTGACCGCGTTGCCTGTTGTCGTATTGTTGTTGCCATAACCCTAGAAGTAATAGGCATGCCTTTAAAGAAGTTCTATATTAGGAAACTAATCTAACACTCTCACATTAACCTAATTTACAGTTTGATTGCGTCACCCTGTTGAAAAGTAATTTTATGTCGAAAAGTTGTTCTTTTATCGGGAAGTCCCCTAAAACTTCAACCAGCAAGTATTGCGCAATCTGTCCATAATACCAGCACAACCTGAAGGAAACGAAATATTAAAAAAAAACGAAGTGGCGCAATAATATCACATGTTGAAAGATTCGGATATTAAAATGTTTTTCCTGTGCTATCGACATAAAAAAATACAATGTAATGGCGAGCATAGCGAGGTAATCACCGGCGGATGAATATATAATTCGTGACGTCAAGCATCGCGATGCCTTTTCTCTGTTAGAACAAACAACAAAGAGATTTTCGTTCTAGAAACAGTACGTGACGCATATGTTATATACGCTGAGCCCACGTATTTTAAGTTGACGTTATAGTCACGCGACGTTCAGCGAAGCATAGTTTTACAAATACCGTTGCAACGATACTCAGCACCTGAAATCGTGGCAAATACAGCACGTTTATAAGTTGATTAAGGTGGGTGAATTGGCCAGTATTCAGTGTGCTTGTGGAGTAAGGCAGGTATATATTATATATATATATATATATATATATATATACAATAGTCAGATAATTGTTAAATAACTATACGATCATAAATTACTTACTCCATTCTGATTCACATTTAAAGTTATTATAACATATACTTTATAGATTTCAGGGTTGTTTTATTATTAAACATGCCATCTTACAATGGCATCTAGATCCAACCCAAACTTGAACAGTGGTGCTGGTGCCCATAAAAATTATATGTCGGCTGACAACACTCTGGACTTCACTGATTTATATCAGAACGAAGAATCTTTTGATCTTTCATGTTATATGAGCACATCTCCAAACCTAGAGCTTTGTAACGACGATCTATTTGAAAATCTTTTCCCACCAACCTCACCCAGTCTGCCTGCTGATTTAAAGAAAGAAAAATTTGAGGACTTTGAAGAGGAATTAGACAACTGGTATTACACCACAACGAGTGAGCCACCGTCAAATTGCGCTTCCGCTTGTTCATCTGCTGCACCCTCACCAGTCCCGTACAACTTCTACAACACTCCGCCCGTCACCCCACAGAGACCTCAGTCACCCCATCACCTACAATTTGATGGGCTTACTACTCCTATGTCTTCTTCCAGATTTGCGGCAGTCATGGCTGAAGATCGTCAAGTACTGCAACAGCGACAAGTGCCACAACGCATAAATGAGTCTAACATGCCAATTTCTACTCCGATAATTGTAAAACCTGACCCTGAAGAGCAGATGTACTTAACTGAGCAAAGTTTTGCAAATATGAAAGATGAACCTGTGACTGCCAACCATGTTCCAACTTCCATTGCCTCCCAACCTGACATAGACACCAAAACAATGAAACGGCCAGCACCCATCGATTACAGCAGTTCAAAGAAGACCAAGATCCTCATAAAAGGATCAAAGGAATACGTCCAAAAGCGTGAGAGAAACAATGTTGCTGTGCGGCGCAGCAGAGACAAAGCTAAACGAAAAGCAGCAGAAACTCAGGTTAAAGTGGATCAACTGCAAAATGAAAACCTGAAACTGCATGAGAAAGTTGCAGAACTCACTCACGAACTTACTACTCTTAAAAACCTTTTAAAAGCATTGCCTCATGCACAAAGCTAAATTTCTAATGTAAATCTCCTTTTATCTCTTTCTTTAAGTTCCTATTTTTCCATCTTTGTTCCTTTTGAACTAAATGTAACTTTTACCAGACCAGTGATTTTATAAGGTAATTTATATGAAATGCCGAGAAGATGTAGGCAATTTACCACCGTGTTGTGTACTCCACTGAAATAAGTTAAGTTTGTAGGTATTTCTTTTCTTTTACTATGTTCCACTTCTCTATTGTATTTATTAGCCTATAAATAGTTTAACTTTTCGCTACTAATCATTGTTTAAAATATAATTTTAAAACAAATTATTTAATTTGCCATCAACTTGTAAATTTTTTTTTCGGATTTTCCTAATCTTAAAAATCGAAGTTTAGTCATGCGAGCAGATTGTATGCATGAAACAATGATCTCACCACCAGTTCTCATTTAAATATGATATAGTTCTACAGTCGACTTACTGTTCAAACTTACTGTTCAATGTTCATAAGATGCATGGCAACATTTCACCAGTTTCAAATTACAAATATTATCTGCAGTTTTCTGTTTCTTTTGCAGATCTAGTCATTAAGTAAAGAAAACACAGATATAGTCATTAAGTACTGATAAGTGTAGTGTGCAAGTATGATGCAACTACAAAAAAACACATTTTATAGGACAGGAAACCTTGACCCAGGAATTACCAGTTGGCCAGTTTACGAGCACGCAACCAGGTGAACCTTGATACCAGCAGCTAGTAAATATTGATTTCTTTTCCAATAATAAGACTAGTGGCAAACAAGGAGTTAATGATTAACATAAGGAGTATGACCCCTAAAAAATAGATTTGAAGAGAAACTTTATTACAAAATAATGAACACAGTGGAGATTATGCATTGAATAAATACTAAACCAACGGCTTCGGAAAAAACAACTTAAAAAACAAAAATGTCACAAAATTACAAACAAATATTGTAAAGAGTTTGACAAATGGGTCATTAAAGTATGGTACTATACTATCATGTCTTACTGGTTTATATCTTGCATTGAACTAGATTTGATACTTCTTCAGCATACAGAACTGTTTGCAAAGATACAGTGGTTTTGCTGTAAACAAAGCATGGGAGTGGCCCAATTCGTTTCCCATTCAAAGAGGAACTGTTGATGACCTGATAGTAAAGTGTGTATATGGCAATGGATGGTGCAATGTATGACTAATATGTTGCTGTTAAACCATGTTTGTTTTTACCTGTCCAACTGATAGTTCACAGATGTATTTGAATAATGTTTCGTTTTTAAGCTGAAAGATAAGTATAAATATATAAATGTAGCAGCAGATTTGCACATAGACAGCATTTGGCATGATACCTTGAGTCTAACTTTAAATGCAAATTGCACCATTACGTTAACCAAAGTATCATCAGGACCTGACATTTCTTGATTATCTTTCAGCTTCCTAGAAAACAATGGTCTATTTAAATGCCAATCAGAAATCTCGCTGTATCAGCTGGAAAGAGGAAGTAGATAAAAACTTACGATGTGTCACATGGTACATCACATGATGAGGTAGTTTTCCTAACGGTAGCTGATCCACATATGACTCCTTGTGACATGCAAAACAATGTGTTGCTGATGTGGCAGTATTTATACAGTTTCTTTTAGAATTTAGATAAAAGAATTGCTTTTATGTATTTATATTTTCGACGTTGGTTACTGTATACCATAGTTCAACTTACCATTAAGCAAAACAAAAGATGGAATTGGACAATTTAAACAAATGTCTGGTGAGTCCATGATATTTATAGAGGCAACACAAATAGCCTTTTCAACATTGTAATTAGCAAAGGTGCAACGATGTGAAAAATTTTCAGAGATACTCTTATTAGTATGCATGTCATTTAATGCAATCACTTGACTACATGCGTCCAATACCAACTCTACCTCTGTAAAAAGAAAAATAGAATTGTCCACCCTTTAACAGTGTGTGTTGCTTACCAGACACAAGTGCATCTTTTAAAATAACCACACTACCATCTTCAATCGCATGCGTTGCAGGCACAATATTTTTCAGACATGTGATTTGGGAAGGTTTCATTGAAGTGTCTGTGATGTAAACCAACTGACATGACGTGATGTCATTTGGATTGTTTTGTTCTTCATGCCTCGTATGCAACACTTTAACAATGAAACTAAATCTGCATATTTTGACAAAAAAAAACAAAGCTCATTAGAAATGCTTGACGAAAAGGTGTATTAAAAGCCTTTTTTTCTACAGGGTAGCCTATTTAAAAAACATAATATATTAAAAATACAAAAAAAAATCATTAAAAATGTTTAAAAGGGATAAAATACCCCCATTTTTTTTATCTCACCTTGTATTGTAGTAAACAGTCTGTTTATTTAAAATATCATTTAGACAACTCAGTTGTATTGGTCTGTACAGTACATCCGTTTTAAGAGAACCATTAGCAGCAGGTCGATTTAAATCACTACACTCTGTGGTATTAGATTCATTGCGGGGGTATACAGTTTCACTGTGGTTGAACTTGGCAACCAATTTGTAGCAAAAACTAGGTGGCAGCAACATCTTTGGAGTTCCATGTATATCCTTGAATTAATAACAAATAAACATCAAAGGTGGTGAATGGTGATGTTCATGAAGTTTACTTTTTAAACAAACTACAATTCCTACCATAGCGATGTACAATAACTAGATCATTTAAAAGGGGATTAAAGTTTAAGTTGTAAAGAAATACCACAATTCATTTCTACTCACTGCAGAGTTGGTTTGACTTTGACTGTCTTGTACTTGATACAAACCATACCCCGATTCATCCCACACAGAATCGATTAAACTCATTAACTGGGGACATCTGTAACAAAAATCAATGCATTTATCTTCTGGGGAAATGTGGGGAAGTGTCTTACATATTATTAAACCAAATAGTTGATGGGCAATAGATTTACATTCCACCTGTACCCTCATTAATCACTACTTTTAATGATATTTACAATTCATTATGTGGTTGAGGTCTAAAATTTTATGGCAAAAACATGGGTCACTACAACACTGTGTGTTTACTATAATACACAATATTTTATCATTACGTTTAAACATAGGAAACAAGGAAAACAACGTCTATATCTACTCACTGCAATCGAGTTACACGTCCAACTAGATCCAAGTTGTTGAAATAGACTCGTTGTCCTTCACCTTGTTTTACCAAACTTGACCAACTTTGTTCAAACAGGAGTCCTGCCCCAACTTCTAGCTCAAAAAACACACCAAATGCATCTTCACACAATAAGTGAAATCTGAATCACATGAAACAGCTTAACTAAATTAAACACTGTTCCACTGGGTTTGTCATAGCTGTAACTAAAAATAATATCACTTTACAAATGCTATTACATTATGCAAAGGTAACAAAAGATTATTGGCAAAGAAACTTTTGCCGAATTTAAAAATGTTTTAATGCTTTATTGCTTTATGCTGACACATTAAAAATTCAAACTAACTTTGATTTATTTGGTCTTTGATAAACTCGTTGAACAGTTGCAGCTAGTGAGATTCCACTTCTCTCCTCACTTGCTTCCAATGCTTCTAATAAGCTCTCACATGCTTGTTTATTTGAAGGTTGGATTGGAACTTGAGATCCCACTGAGTCCGCTTTCAGTGAATTCTGCTTTTATTGATATTTAAATTATGGATGTGAATATTAATTGGTATGTTATGTTATAAAATATAAATACTTTGAAATGTTTTAAGTATATGCAAAACTAACCTAACAGTAACATGTTACTACTTTTAATGTAATAACACCTCCCACATTCCCCCAACACAGCTGTATAGAATATAATGTCTTTACAGAAGTGCACAATTTTACCTGACTAACACTTGCACTTATACATGGAGACTGTGTAGAGGTGGCAGTAGGTAACTTTAGATGATAAATGCAAAGTAGAACAGGAAACTTCAGTTCTTCCACATGGATTGATTTCCTGGGAAATTATAATATTTAGGAATAATTGAAGGTACCATGCATAGAATGGTGAACTTGTACAACCGACAGTTAGTTTAGGTTTGACCTTACAGTTGGCCTACTTGTCTTATTTTAAGTGCAACATCAACCAAAAATATTAGAAACCTTTATTTATATGAAGAATCCTGCAATAGGACATGATCAAGTTAGTTTATTGATCAAGTATTAAAAAAAACTGACACGAATATTGAGCAAATGAGCAAGAATGCTCGCTGCTTACCAGGGGCTGCAGATAGTGAACACTGAGGACAAGGTAAGATTGTATTCCGTGACTACATGGTGCTGGAGTATCACCGTGTAAAAATCACTAAGGTCAGTCACATCTTTACCTTTATTTAACACCTAATGACAAATATAGATCATGTGATTATGCGATGGACAAACTAAAACGTTTAAAAAAATAAAGTATTCACCTAATATTAGAATAATAAACTAGAGGACATTCAATAAATGTTACAGCTGCTGTTTCTTACATAATTTACCCTAGTTACAATATAAAAATCAGGATATAGTTCAGCAGAGCATATATATTATATAACTCCCTTAGTCAATGTACATTAAGACATTTAATACATTATTGCTAAATTTCCAACAAACGGACCTTGCATTCCATTACATGAAGGAATCCTTCCTTATGGTCAGATAAAGCTTGTAGTTTAACACAACTGTTGTGCCTGAAACCTGGAAAACAGTGAATTTAAAAAGTTTAAAAATTTTATATTTTAAAACCTGTCTATGCATAAGTGCAGGGTTTCACTTTGTAGTAATCTACACTTCGAAAAAAAGTTTCAAATTGTAGTAATCTACACTGCAATAATAAACCTAGTGATTTGCAACCAAAATAATACTTGCTGGTATTAGATAAATAGGTGCAAGCCTAACCTGGTTCTTTAAGCTGGTGTTTGAACAAATTCAACTGACTTTTTTCATGACGCTGAATCCGTGATAGTTGCTCTGCCAATCCATTGCTAAAACATATTCATGTGAATTTTGATACTCTTTAGGTACATGAACTATCACAATTGCACGTATTTTTGTTGAGAATACAAATATTATTAATAAAAATTTGGAACCAATTATAGAAATGCTAAACTTATCAAACAAAATAACAGACTAAGAGTTTAAGTTTTATAATAAAGTTAATGAAACACTTAACTAACGGTTTAAATTTTTTCTTCTTTGCAGAGTCATAGTTGGTTAGTGTCATAAGGGAGGAGCATGGTTTTGCTGAGTCAACTTCTTCAATTTTATTGATGACTGATTCAATCCAGGATGAACCTTTCACACCAGATGTTGTTGTTTCTTTTTTTTGCATGGATGAAGAGCAGATGGGGCTTGATTTGCAGGAAATGGTAATTTGGTCTTCAGATAATATCTTTAAAAACAAAACAAAGTTTTGATGCAAAATACAACATGCAAAACAAATCTAATGCAAGTATTAAAATGCTCAAGGCTTTGTTTATTTAGGGCTGATAGTGATAACTGCAAAGTATTGAATAAAATATCAGACAAAAATAATTTGAAACATGGGTATATGACTTCTGCATTGCAAAGCATGTGAGCAGAAAATCTATACCAACAAGAAAATAACTCTTACTTACTGTGTCACTCTCAGTTTCTGTGGTTTGCGAAGTTAAGATTTCTATGCTATCTTCATCTTTGACAGGAAGACTAAACGTTTCGTTTAATTCTTCAATCATTCCATCATTTTCACTGTCATCCTTAAAATATAAAATTTTGTACTTGCATTGGTAAAAATATTTAATAAGGTTTAGAGTTGTAGTTACATATCTATTGCCAAACAAAGCTGTATTTGAAGTAGCTATTGGAGGTGTATGTTTTGGTTAAACAACTAAACATTTTGGAAAATATAAATAACTCACAAGTGGAACGGCAAGAGGAGTTTCATCCAGACCAGAATGACTTTTACTTTGTTGATGAACATGGACAGATAAGTGACTTAAATTCACAAGTGGAGAACCGCTATAACATGGATATCCTATACATAAAAAAATATATAAACAAATACTTATACAAGACAGTTTGGATAAAAACAAAAATGATAACAAACAATAACATTAACTAGTTTGAATTATCATAGGAATCATTATAAAGAACGTTTCGAATAGTATTCATGTCAAATAAAGTTAAAAGTTAATATATACTAACCAGGGGTGATTGGACTAAGTGGGAGCAATGAAGGTTGTTGCGCTCGCTTTTTCACAGTAGAAACACGATATTGTGATAATACTGGACTTCCTGTTAAAAAACATGAAAATAGTTCATAGGGCAACTTGAAGGTAAACCTCAGCTGACTTGGCATGCATTTGCGCAGGACTTTACTCATATAGAATAATAATATGTAAAACATAATAAGTTTTTGACCGTGTCCATTTATATTTATTCAATGGTCATCTTATATAACAACAATAGTATTGGAAAACTAACAAACAAACAAATATAAACTAATTTAAGATGTTACAAAGTATTTATATATTTATTAAAACACGATAAACCATTATCAACATTAAAGTTAATGAAAACACAATGCTAACCTGCACATATAAATTTTGAGAAATCTGTGTCATTGGTTGGGCTGTTGTCCATCCTTTTACATGACGGCGTACACATCACTGGACTTCCTGGATTACTCAAGGTGTTATAATTCAAATGATTATATACCTTATTTATTAGTTATTCACAAGCCTGGATTTGACCCAGAACCCACCAGAACACCAATTCGTTAAGTCAATAAACATTTAAAGTTAATCCAAGTTGTTATAGTTGCAAGAAATTTTAACTTAGTATTTATTAAGTTAATTTGTTTTCTTATCTGAATTAACTTATAAAGGCCCTACAGTAGAGGTTCTAGAAGCCCTGGTCTTAGAAATCCAGCCCTGATTCTGAATTAATAGAAATGGGCAACACATCGTACTTTCAAACACAAGCTATTCATTTTTAGATGGCGAAAATGTTAATGCCATGCAATTCATTACCTGGCATGCTGTTATTATTGATGATTTGTTGTTGTTTAGTATTCTGGTGTTCATCATCACTTGAACTCCAGTGTATACTGCCCTCTTGTGAGCGCTCGTTTGATCTTCTCTTCACACAAGACACTACAAAACGTCCACTATTATTTGTAAAGTTGACATATATTTTAATGGGAAGAACAATACAAATTACGTGAGGTGCTGGAAAGTCTTCCGGTTCTTCGTTTACGTTTGTTAGGAGTAACTGAATAGCTTGATTTCGTCATTAGATCGTAAAAATTCTCGTCCCATAATGTTGTAGGTAAGTCTGCGCTTTTTTCAGCAGCCACGCGCTTCATTTTAACTTAGACTAAAACTTTATTCCTTGAACTCCAGCGCAACAGGTTTGCTCTTATTTTCGTACCATTTTTAACTACTGTAAAAACGCCTACAATACGCCCCTCTCACACACGACGATACGCATGAACAAATATATAATATTTTTGTTTGCTATGTTTATAGCTAGTCGACCAAACACAACATTGAAAAGCAAAGTTCAAACTCATTTAATTATCAACGGCATTAGAGTTTCCACGCTTTTCGCATCATAACATCGAAATATATATCATTATCTATGGATGCACTGACGCCAACATAATAGTTATAAAACTCTTCGTATGTTACAACTCCATCAGGGTCACCAGGGGTATCAAAGCTCTCTAAAAACTTTAAAAACACTTGATCTTCTGTCCAGTCCCCGTTTTGATACTTCGGATGATGCCTTGCATCGTAAACTCCATGTAGATCTTCCACGGTTATTTGACCATCGCCTGAAGTATAGTATAAACAGTAGGGTGGGGGAAGATGGGACACCTTTTAACTCTATTTTCTCTTCCTATTTAGTAGTAAACAAAGAACATTCAAAAAATTATAAAACTATATCCCCACGACTCCCATAGACCGTTGTTAATTGTTTAAAACACAATCATGATATTTGAATATTATGTGCTAAAGGTGTCTCATCTTCCCCTACTCTACTATAGTAAGATGGGGTAATATTGTCTCGTGTGGTAACAAACAAAACAAAAGAATTATTAAACTATATTCTAACGACTGTTGTTAATTGATAAAAAAGATCGAGGTATTTGGATTTTATTTGCTAATACTGTTCCGGCCTTCCCTTCCCTATATAGTATATAATGTTTGACACACGTTTAAAAAAATAAACTTATAAAGTCTTCAAAGCCCTATACCTGTTCGATCAAGCTTCCTAAATGCCTTCTGTATTAAAGTCCGTCGAGATTTCGAAAGTGGTGGTCGCAGTTTCACCAGAAACTCATCGAAATCAATCGTTCCGCTCCCGTCACGATCGAATGTTTCAAACATCTTCCGTGCGTCATCGGGATCAAGGTCAAGACCATAGTCATAAATTCCTTTTTTAAATTCACTGTAATCGAGGCTCCTACTTTTATCGTCATCCATGATTCGAAAGCATCGTCCCAGACCTTTAATTCCGCTGCATAAATATTGCCACGTTTTTTTACGAAAAGTCTTACGAAATAAAACTTTAGAAAATACCTTGATCCACGAGACAAACATTGCAGTCGTAATTTTTCGACTGGATCTTGAGTCGTATCAAGTAACTTCCTGGCTTTCTCAGCCATTTGGTTATCGTGCCTTGCTGTTCCAGCCATTTTCACCAAATAAAAGTTACAAAGAGGAAATCAAAGCTAATTTGATCAAAAACGTATAACAATAAAATGTTACAACACAATTACATATTAGCCAAACTATTAGTAACAGTTTACAAGTTCCACACACACATAACATGACTATACCGTCTTTTCATTCCACAACACTTTCATCAAATAATGAACAAAGGCCATGAAACAAAACGATGTAACTTTAGACCAAGGTATGCTCCTATTAAATTAAAGCCTCGCAAGACGACAAGTGTTATAGATTTACTTCAATATGATCATTCTAGTTTTAAAAGCACAATACATATTGATATTTGAATTCTATGAGATCAGGAAGAACACGAATGGCGGCTTGGATATAACAAAGTAATGCCATACATACATAACACTGATGGGGTAAAACAAATTAAAATATATGTTACAGAATAACGTTGCTGGAGGCACTCATGGGTTCAAACACATTCTCCGTTAACGCATTTTTGCACAGATTCGCAACACGTATAATACTCGTTGTAATACGAACAACACGGTTGGTCTGGTGGGCAAGGGTTGTCTTGACAAGTAAGAGGGTTGGGACCTGGCACCGGGGGGTCAAAATTACAATACTCTCCGGTACATTTTACATCGACACCAATCCCAGAAACAAACAAATCCAGCACAGCTGTCTGTTGTATCGGAGCAGTGTAATTAAACGGACCACTGTATTCGATTCCGAAGACCTAAGGTTTAATTTTTAATGTCAGATGGAGATATGACTTTTTACCGTACATGTTTATATAATAAGAAAACCAGACATACACGTTAAATTTAAAGCAGCCCATTTAGCAAAACTATTTTTCGCACCGACGTTTGGAATTTTAAGTCTCGTCATCGGAGTATACGAATAATTAGAGTTTTAAATTATAATAAAATGTACAAAATGTTAGATTACCGGCCCAGATGTAGTATTATGTAGCGACACGCCATCTTTGTATAACACAGTGCAGTTATCTTTAATTGGCTCGCATCTATTGTAAGTCCACGCTGTGTCGCTGTTTAGCCGGATAAACTTGACATACGCCTCAACATTTTCTTTCCATATTTCAGGGTCGTTTTCTCTCGAGTAATCGATCAAATAGCGCAAATTGCGAAGAAAAATTCCTTTAAACATTTTGGCATCGTCATCGCAGTTAGGAAAACAATATTCAACCAAAATTCCGTCTCTGCAAAAAAGGCATATTTCTTTGAAAATACTAAACATTTACAATCAGCACCACCAGAAGTTCTACAATGTATACGTTTGCTGTTGTTAAATACTGAAATTCGGTGTTAAACGAAAACCACATTTTTAATGACTGAAAAAGAATCGAAAAAATAAATGAAAAGATGTTTTATCTCCCCTTCCCCCCCAAAAAAAATACCAAAAAAATACTATTCATTTAAAATATTTTAATTGATGTCCCACCTTACCCCACTTTGTACTGTTGCAGATTTTTAATGCCGAACTTTAAAAGGTTTGTTTCTAATTTAATAATTTAGACCTTAATTTAGGAGTAATTCAAATACAACACTGATATAATAACAAAGGTAATATAACAAAAAAGATTTTCAAAATTAAGTCACATGCATGGAAAGTGGTTTCGCTTTGCGGTGACCGTTAAAAAATAGTGTATCAGCTCTCACATTTACGGACATTGAAGAAGCGCGTTCTATTCTTTTTTCTCTCTGTGCATTCTTTATACAACAACATACTGTAGTTTACATGTAAAAATCTATAGCAGTGCGACCATGTACTATTATGGTGGGCAAGAAAAAAGAATATTCAGTGTTGGATTTCAAAACGTACAATGTAGTGATTTCGTGTTATTTACGTTTAGGAATTCCTAATAATAAATAATTTATTGAACAAAGTTAAGAAGGTTTTCGTTGTCCCGTCTTACACCGTTTAGATCGAGACGTTAAAATTACATCTTATGTGCGAACTGCTAAATAATTTAACCTGACTTGGACCCTCTGTGTGTTTTAATGTATTTTCTTAAAGTGTGGTATATTAATAAAAATATGATGGTAGGCTACTAATTTCGTGGTTTTACACATTTTAATATTAGAGATATTTGACAGTATGTACTTAAGTGCCCCGTCTTTCCGCACTTTCATATATATTACTGAAGCCTTACTTCGTGGAATGAGCAATCGTCGCTTGTGCCACTTTATGTGCGAGAGGTATAAGTTCGTTGGTGCGATTTAGTATGGGAGCGGCTTCCACCAACCCGCCTGTGGATAATAAATGAATGACGATGCCTTTTGTTCTAATTATTGCCGAAATTTCTGTTTTAAGAAGTGTCAAAATAAGGGTGGGGGAAGATGGGACACATTTAGCACATAATATTCAAATACATATCATGATTGTGTTTCAAACAATTAACAACGGTCTATGGGAGTCGTGAGGATATAGTTTTATAATTTTTTGAATGTTCTTTGTTTACTAATAAAGGGGACGAGAAGATAGAGTTAAAAGGTGTCCCATCTTCTCCCATCCTACTATATGTTATTAAACCATTGCCACTTAATTTCTATGTCATCTTAAATAAGTGTACATTTACCTATTATCAGACCCATGTTGTAAGTAGGTCCATACACCTCATTATTTGTGCAGTTATTTGTGACCCCGTCTGCTACCATGTAACTTGTTTCATTGATCAAACCGTTCACTTCAATAAACTACAAAAGAAGGTAAAGCAACTGAAATTTTTCTAAATTATTACTTACTTTCATAATTAGCTTGATTTTATCCAACAAAGTGGTGTCGTTTGTGTGTCTGAAAAGCTTCGAACTTAGCTGGAGCATTTGAGCGTTTTCAACATTTTGTTTGCTCGCCTGTGTCTGCAGGATGAATGGTAAGTTATAAATGAATAAATCAGAGAAGTATAACTTGCCTGATCAAACCAAATACCCCCGGCACATGAATGCGTTTTATCCCAACCATTTTCCCAAACCCAATCAAAAATCTTTCTAGCAGAATAAATAAATCCAGAAGTATTGTCATCACTAGAACCAAGAAGCTGGAATAAAGAATATGTAATTTGTATAATACGGCGAAGAAAGATAGGACACCTTACGTTATAGTCAAATATCCTGAACGTGTTTTAAACACAACGGTCTATGTGAGTCGTGAGAATACAGTTTAAAAATGCTTTGAATGTTCTTTGTTTACTACCAAATTAGACGAAAAAATGGGTTCCATCTTCTCCCAACCTAGGCTACTATATATTTACTTTTAAGTAATTTTAGGATAAAGCTAAAATGAAGGCATACTGCCCCGTGCAGTGCCTATATGGATGTGGTTGATGGCTTATCGCACTGAGATGCCGAAGGGGAAGAATTAAGTGGGGGCGAGTTACTCCTACTTTAATCTCTAATCCACGCGAGCATCCGAGGGGGTTCCATTCTGTTCTCAACCGAGCGCACAAGCATCGGGAGAACTGGTGTCACCTATCGAAGCAGATCAGCCTACAGCGATCGAATACCGGACAGATGAACTCACAGACGAAGCCATCGCGCACATCCGATAAGAGTTAGTATCGCGCCACGTTTAATAAGACAAAATATACTATAATCTACCGTTTGTGGGGCGCGCGCCATGACTTAAACTAAGGAAACAGTTCAATTGTAGCGTATTAATATCGATCACTTTATACAAAACTTTGTTGCACACTGGTGTACAGTACTACCTCATGTATTCTGATATAACTGAGCCCATACCAGGCCATATCATCGAAGGATGGTTGTGGATAGTACGCTTCAATCAAACTGTATACATCTCTGTTCGAACCCGTCACCACAGTTTTAAACCTGAAAGCACGTCACACTAATACTTTATGCAGAAACTATGTCGTTACTAAAACCTTTTAAATTTGATTTTTATAGGTGTATTCTGTGTGTAAACCAAGTGTGGCTTAAATATAAAGTAATGTCTTTCTTACATTGAATTGTTGGCGTAATGCATAAAGTTTGCCAAAGTTTCCAACACGGCACCATCCTGCCAGAAACCATCAAACCCGTTCCATGTTTGGTAGCTAAAGAGTCCAGCGATCGGCGACGGATACCAATTGTGTTGAAGTGCGTAGGCGGTCATGCATGACCTCACAGCGTTGACGTCACGACCGAACATTCTGGTTCCACATACGGTCGTGACATTAGCTTTAAATAAATTTCGAGCACTGAAACATTTTGACACAATCGGGGTTTAATTGCTTTGCACTCAAAACTATACGCCGTAAAAAAACAACTTATATACAACTATACGAATTGCCTACCGTTGTTGTCAATGTTTGTATTTCCAAATGTATTCAAGCAAAGAGCGGTCACAATATAGAACAGAGCAACTAAAGCCTTCATTTCAAAATAATGAACACCGCAACTGCCAGCTGAAACCATTAACTTAAACAACGAAGCCTCGTTTAATAATTAACTTGCAAAGCGAAGAAATATTAGCGACGTCATAGTGCACAGGCATTTTTCACATATTTAAAGGAGAAAAAAGTACAGCTTTATATTTCAGATATGTTATAGATTTCACACCAAATCCTTATATGCCAAAGTTGCGCTCTTATTCGTACTTTATCAATTAAACAGATAAAATATAAGCAATCAATTTTTAAACAAATATATGTTATATTAAGATATGGTCAAAACAAACAAAATAGAATAATAAATTGCAAAATAGTAAACCGTCACTCCCCCCGTAAAAAAAAGCATATTATATAAGGTTAATTTTTATCAACTTCAATTGCAGAAACAGCTTTCTATAGATTTACTAAACCTTACACCAAACGTTGTTACTGGATTCGGAATACAGTTATGGCTTGAACTTGAATATAAGGCAGTGAAAACAACCTTATTACATAAAATGAAAGGATACCGTCGTATCAATTACCCAGCAAATCTTTACCATTATAACACAGCTGGTAAACAAAACTGAGCGCTTTAAATGTAGTAGGAAGAAAACAAAGGAGCATCAAGAAATAAAGAATATAAAATCGTCATTAAAACTGAAACAGAAGTGAAAAAGCGGAAGAACTTGGAAGTTAGTGAAGAAACATTATGTCGACGTTGTGTCGTGCAGCGGCTCCTGAGACCCCGTAAGGAATTCGCCGCTTTTTTCATTTGTCGTTTTATTTTTTCGATTTACAGTTGCATAAACATCTTCGTGACTGTCTGCGCTTGGGGGCATTAACTCATCGTTGGAAAAGTTGGTATTCTGGTACACTGCCCTGTAATAATTTTGTTTGTAAATGATTAGTGAGATTTGTTTGTCGTTTTTCACATAAACCATATACACATATAACACCCAAAACAAACAAAATAAACATCAAACTTTATTAATGAATCATTTAGTCGTAAAGACAACACTCATGTTACAACCACATGCGTGATGGTTGTTCAAAATGGTTTGCATTTGTGGTCTGAGTTCAAAATGGTAAGTAAGACAATGAACTCATCATATTAATTGGTCGTATATGAATTTGTATATCTCACCCATTTTCTGCGGGCCCCAACGAGGATTTGGTTAGCACTGGATCGCTCGAACCATTCGCTAAATTTATCTGCATTACGTTATAAGCAAGTTATTTTCTGTGCAATCATATAGTATATTCGCTTGACTATTCTTTGTTTAATATCAAGTAAGATAAGACAAGGGAATAAAACCATTTCCCATCTTACCCCATCCTATCTATACGTTTAAAGACTTAAGTAAATGAACGATAATCACAACGATTTTAGACTATAGATGTATAATAAGTAGGCTACGCTGTTTGACAAGGAAGTATACTAAGAAGAGACAGCGAGCTAAAATTTAACAATAACATTCTTATGGGTATATATTTCACCAATAACTGGCACCATCAGCAGAAATGGGAGACTAGAAGACATCAGTATTCGATCTAACTTTTCTCATGTAACACGGATAGTCCAGCAATAAGAGTATCAAACCCGGGACAGATAAAAGCGAAAAATCTCGGTTATGTTGTTTGATATAAACAGTTATAATTCACTTCGTATAATTAGTTTACCTTTTCAGAACGACGTTTCATGATAAGATAGACAAAGTACATGATAACGATTGCAAGAAGGAACACGATGACACTTGCAAGAATAACCGTCAAAATAGTTATCACTGAAAATATGAGGTTTACAAATATGTAAAAACCTAATTGTAATTAAATGCAGATCACTTGAATATTTACAAAATTATGGGTATTTAAAGTTACGAAGCTAAAAGTCTAACCTACAAGTTCTGTCAACAGTTACACGGACTTTTAGAGTCACAAATTATTGTATATATGGTATAGGGCGGGGAAAGATAGTACACCTTTAGCGTCACATACACAAATATCCTTACACTGTTTTAAACAAATAAGAACGGTCTATGGAAGATACGGTTTTATAATACTTCAAATGTCCTTTGTTTACTACCAAATGAAATAAGAAAATAGAATGAACAGATGTATCATCTTCCCCCACTCTACTATATAACTTATTTATTCTCGTGTGGCTGGCCAACGATAGTCGTTACAACACGGGTGTTCTATGCTTTTTTCGTTCAGTTCGAGGCATGGCTGACACTTTGGACAACCGATACAGGATCACTGGGTCCGAGCAATCGTTAAGTTTCTTGCCCAAGGACATATACCGCTACAACGGTATAGCAGCGCCAGGCCGAGCCTCAAATCCGTGTCTTCGGGCTCTAAGCGGGTGATTTAATCACTGCTGTGTCACAATGGGTCGTCGTATTTGACTAAAGCTCTAAGATCAAGGAGCACCACATTTCCAGCTCACTGTAACGGTGTATTATAAACTATAAAAAACGAAGCTTATTACCGGGAGAGGTGTAATGTATGATTATTGGCGCTGCTGTAGTGGTGGCTGGAATCATAAATTCTCTGATAAATGGGCCTGCTGATAGAAGTTCTGCGGCTCTCGTGAATGTAGCTATTTCAGTGGGAGCAGATGCAAGACACTGAACAGAAATAAGATAGAAAAAATATAATTCAACTGTCTGATGCGACAAAAAAGTTTATTAGATTACTTCAATTTGACCCAATGAACGTTGCAAACTTACATCCGATTGAGGCCAGTGTCAGTCGATAACACAAAGTATCTAAGTTCATTCACGTTGTGCCTGTTTAAAAAGTCCCCGAGTATATATGTAACTGCTATGTGGGGGGGGGTTGTTTTTGTTTGTGCCTGTAGAACTTGACTGTCATTTTAAACCAGTTAGCGACCACTTACATGGCAGCAATAAACGTTAAATGTTTCATTGGTAATGACACATTATAACTTGTATTAAATTTAAAATATCTTACTTTATTTTCGAGACAGCGATTACATGCACCCACAGAACAATGTATGTAAAAGGATGTATCATTACGGAGTAGGAAGAACGGTGGAAATGAAATATTCACTTGGTTGCTGAAACTGTTGTCTGTAACTTGAATGGCGGTCTGGTATGGTGAAGCCGGGCACCTGGAATTATAGAAACATATGTTTTATTATAGTTAGAGCGATAAAAGATTGACTTTGCCACTTTATATTAATCTGAATCTCTGATATATAGTACAATGGGGGAAGATGGGACACTTAAGCACATATTGCCAAATATTACCAAAATCAAAATAGATGACGGTTTTGGGGTAATACCACGAATTAGTACCATCATTTCTTTATTAATTGACAACAATTTAATCAAATATAATAAAACACACGAGGTTTAGCGATCCGCACAACAAGTGAAATTTTACAAATTTTAAAACACACAGGATAAGATGGGACAGTTTAAAATCATTGTTAATTTTGATTATTAAGTGTATTTATAAATAGGAATATACGTAAATAACACGAAATAATACTGTACGCGCTTTGAAAATTAAGTCTAAACACTCTTTTTTTGCTCTACTGCTATAGTTTTTAACATGCTACCTATTGATAAAGTTTTTATTTTTGCTACAAATTGGGTATTACTACTCTGTTTTTGGCACAAACCACTTCTTATAAATTATCACCAAGTGCAAATGACCAAATTTCAAATATATTTTCAAAATATTATCTTTTTATTATATCAGTATCTTATAGTTGAAAACCCCCTGAGGTATAAATTACTAAATTAAATGCAAATCTTTCAAAGTTTGGCAATGAAAACATGCAAAACTACAATGTGGGGGAAGATGGCACTCTAAATTGAAATATATTTGCATTAGCAGTATTCTGCAACCTGTAGTTAACCTACCGAGTTTAACAGGCTGTGCTAGTTTCTTTGCCATGTAAACTTTATATATATAACGTTAAACCGATATTTTTTGTTTTTTTTTTATCTCAAATTAAAGTCATATTGACCCCTGCCTATTTTCTTCATGCTTAAATCTCAGTGTTTTTTTTAACTTTTATTAACTTTTATGAAGCTATGAAACTAGTTTAATCGTTCGCACACGCAAACTAAAATAATCATTGGCTTTACTATAATTTAGCGAGCATTAAAAAATAGCACCTTACTATTTCGCATTTTGTTACCTGTTCAAAGTATACTGTTTCTATTTTACATAAGTTTTTTAATATTTAAAAACAGTAAACAGCTTTGACGGGCGTTTTATAAAGTCGTGATAATACTGTCGAATAATTCTGTAACCTTATTTTCCTGATTATTATTAAATGGGGGTCCTGATTATTAAAAAAAAAACTAAAAAAAGTCTCGTCTGACGAAGTGTCCCATCTTCCCCCACCCTACTATATGTTACGCAATGTAGGGTTTAATAACGCGTAAATCATATTCGATCACGACCTTCTATAACAAACAAGGACACAATATTTTAAATGGATTACCAACGTTATCACAATTTAAAAGCACAAAACATGATATTTTATTTATGCATAGAAACCTACCCTGGGAAACTGAGAAAGTCGTCATCCGTGTGACCAACCACGTGATCGTTAGACCTGGTTGCCCAACATCGTTCCAGCATAAGTTTGTTAGAGGGTGCTGGCCTAGATGTAGATTGCAACGAAACCGCGATATTTAAAAAGCTTGATGTCTGAAGGCGAAGGGGAAACTGGGCAGGTATTTTGAAAAGTCGGTCCTGCAGGATGAACGTATATGTGGTTTAATTGGGGGGTAATTTAAACGCTGAATTTTGCATTATTTAACTTGATTTGGGCCATCATAATATTCAGGCGTTATACGCTTGGTATATTTCAAATTTTGTTTGTCAACTAAACGGTGGCCAACACTCGGCAACGTTTTACGCAAACACTTATAGCTGATTATGGCAGCAGGCAAACATTGTCAAATACAATTGACATCGATTAAGCAACACTGCTATTCGCTCTGTTACCATTATAGGTATTATACAAACAAATAATATTCTCATTAAGTTAAAAATCGTCGACAGTTCATGGTATTGTTGCGGTAGCTATTCCAGCAAATTGCATTAAGTGTTGCATCTGAAACATATATTTGCAATCTCATCCAGTGCCCTGAAATAGTTGATAAAGTAAATACTTGAAACGTACTTCGAACAGGGTCATTGTAGCTGTGATGTTATAATCACAAGGTCCGCTGGTAATGATAATATTCCCGTCAGCACATTCCGTCTTGCCGTAACGAAAAAAGAAAATAAAACATGGAACAACAGCTGCAAAACGACGAAAAGTGTTCAAATATTATAATTGGACAGTTTTACTTACTTTCTCACCTCTAATTATTACAGTGGTTACCTGACGACCGTTCATACCTTCTCCCTACAATTGGTTAAAGTACGTCAATAATTGTAAAAGTGAGATGACCTATTTTATTTCTGTAACAATAAAAAACATCGTTATATCACTAACAATAGACATCTTTCTTTATACGTTAGCGCTTCGTGAATATTCGTAACCTGTAAATATTGATGATACACTTTATAAATATATAGCAGTACCTCTTTTAACTAAAACGTTCTGCTAACGTTTAATATTGCCTCGATCAAAATATCTACGTTCGTCATTTGTTAAAAAGCTATTGCTTGATACTTTCCAATACAAGACTGATTTCCCCCCCTTATCCCATGAATTTATAGACGATATATTTCTGACTAAGCCCCACCCGTCACGCCACCATTCCCATGTTTTACGATACCATTCAGAGAAAACAGTACAACAAAAGGAATTTCCGCAAATTTAGAAATGTGTTCACCGTTGGCCATGTAGCGTGACCATCCTCAAATTTGAGCGCACGTGTAAATGAAGCGACAAAAGAATCAAGCGAATATTGTAGATGTTAAAAGCATATATATGTTCAGTTCTGTGTTAATTCCACACCGTATACAAAAACATTTGAAAATGTACACGGCGTAAGTGTTCTTACAGCAGTTGTTTGTCGTGGCTTAAAACCTATTGTAGCTCTGGTATTCGGGCATTCTCATAAATCATTATAACGCTTGTGGATTAGTAAAGAATACAGTATAGTCACTGCTTATTCAAAATTAAAGTCACCAGCATTGTTATGACCATATATTGAAAAAGAACGCTTAGAGTAGTCTATACAAAGAAATTGAACATTAAATCAACCGTATCGCCTATCCCGGTTTCGTCCAAATTAGCCTCATACGTCATATGGTAAGGTGGGTGGAGACGAGACAACTTTAGCACATATTATTCAAATACCCTGATCGTATTTTGAATGTTTACCAATGATATATGAAAGTCGTGAGACTGCGGTTTTATAATTTCTTGTTTGTTCTTTGTGTACTACTAACTAGAACGAATGAGAAGATGTCCCATATTCCCCCACCCCACCATATTACTAAGTTAATGCTGTTTAGAGAAAACACATTTCGTGGCGTAACATAGAGAAAAAAAAGTGTTTCAAATAAATCTCGTGTAAGACAAACAGTTCAAAGTCAAACCACAGTTGAATAAAGGTAAAAACTGAAGTACCAATTTTGTGGGTGATGTACTAATGTGTAGTATTATTCCCAGTATATGTGCGACAAAAATTAACACTAGTAGGGGCATGTACCAATATCCGATTTTGTTTTCACTACATTAAAGTATGTTTTCGTTTTTTATATTCATCATAGGGTAAAAAGAAGAAAATTTAAAAATAATTACGTTTTACTAACTGTCAATTAAAACAAACTGCAGCCATGTTGGAATACGTACGCCGCTTGAAGAAACGTGGTCGATCGAAGATATGCTTTTTGATAAGAGATTTTCTTGTGGCCGTTCAATGTGTGGTGCTATGGGTTGCTATAGGTTGTTTTAATAATCGAAAGCTGTCTTTTCTTTACCTTCGCGGAGGCGGAAGGCAGTCGTAACGATCAACGATTGGTTTTGTAGATGTTTCATTGTTGGCGCTACTTGTTTGTATTGTTTTTCTTTGTTCGGTCATAATTCGCGCGATGGATTATTAGAAGTGGTCTTTGTTTTGAAATGTTGACGTCTCGTAGCCATGACTTTGCCGGACGGGGTTTGGTTTGTGTCGTCATAATATTGAGAAATCGTAGCGCGCGGTCTTAGAAGTGGCCAAGCCCACGGATAAAGCTGAAGAGGTGGGCCATCATGGACAAATAGTGCGAGTAAGTGAAACCAATTGTCAAATTTCGACAAAAAGTCTGGTAACCGTGAAGGATATGTGTCAGTCAAGTTCGTATACACTCCGCTGTATTTACAGAGCAACGAGTTAGTTTTAATAAACCATGGAACAATCGAATTAAAAACGTTATAAAATTAGAATGCAGTTACCAAGCAACCGAAAAAATAGTGTTGATGTTAGTACAAATATATTGGCAGTAAAAATACATTCGTTTTACGACGTTTGTTCATAGTAGCTTCACGTTGCGCAAAGTTTCTATATGTTGAACCAATATTTACACAATGTTGAAATTTGTTCGTTTCTCAGCGTGGGGCAAACTTGTTAAGTTTACGGTTATACGCTGTGAGTTGCCTGTGGTTGGCCCTGCCCTGGAGCCGCCACTGTGGTTAGCAGTAGTCAAGGCAACCATAACGCAGGTGTGGATTGGCGGGAATAGGCATTCGACCACGGCAGTATAGCTTCGTTAGTTCAGCAGGCTTCAATTTCAAATGGATTTGAGTTTTTTTTTGTAGGATCCCTGTGCTTGTTGTGATGTTTGTAATTCTTCTATTTGTGTTACCCGCATAATAGAGATGTTGTTTTGGTGCGTCGACAATAAAATCGCTTCGGCGTAACTTAACGAAGCCATGTTGAAAGTAAAAGTTTGCTCGGTCCCTACCCGATAGTTATTCTACAGGAATACTATGCTTAAAGTACATCAAGCCAGAGGCATAGAGATTTGCAATATAGGTTTTAAAAGGCTTTGTATGTTTAGATAAGTTAGCGTTTGGATAATAATATTTTAACAGCATTTATTTTTGCGATGATGCTCTTAATTTACCCACTGCACTTTTGAATATGAAGCGTCAACCTACTCTTAATAGCACTCAGTATAAAAAGGCTATACGTTCGTTAAAAGACCTATACGTTAAATGCATTTGTCACGGCCGCCAAAAAGTCGTTGAGGAAAATACCGGATCGATTTTGCTTTGCCGTTATGCTTTAGAGGATAATCAGTTTTGGAATGACGAGGCCTAAACTGATTGGCTGCACCTACTTTAACAGGATCATGTTTCCCCAGCATGATGAGGCAGCAGGGCACACCTCAAACGGAGAACTAACTATGTCGCATGGGAGGGATAAAAGGTATAGCCGAATGGTTAGAGTAATAATTTTAAAAACAGGCTGGCAAAGTTTTAGAATTGTCATTTCACCTAAATATTTTATACTTTCCCTTTAGTGCAGGGTTTAAACCAATTTTGTAAAGCTGTTTCAATGCGTATACAACATTGCGTTGCAGGTTGCGGCTGTTAGTTTGTGTGCAAAATAAATTGCCTGGGAAGCGTTTCAGTTCTGAATTTTGCATGCTGTTTATGACCAGCGTAAACGACTTGCAACGGCGGCGGCTGAAGCGTAAACATAGAGTTGGCAAAGTGGTAGTGAATAAAATGCACCGATATATATTGTATTTAGGTCAATTCGTCGGTTTCAAAAGTAAGCGAGCATCCATTGTCGGCAATGTGTCTTGTTCTGAATCACCCTGCACTTAGGTGTTTTCTGGGTTTTGGCAAGACCTTCTAAGTTTTATCGTAAAGTTATAACCTCGCGTCGGAATCAATGTAAGGATCAATCGATCAAACGACAAAAGCACAGCAGCTGCGAAATTTGCCGGCACTCGTTAAATATGCATGACTCGTGGATCCATATAGCTGCCATAAACCAAACCCAAAGGCGGCCGCGTTTTTAGGCAATCTGTCGCCCCACGTTTAAAGTGGACATTTATGACTTTACGTTGGTCAGTTGGATTTTTTTTTCTAACGCCAGGTTTGTTGGTTGTCATTGATGTTCTTTGACGCAGGTACTTACCGTTTAAAATTTGGCGGAAGCTGTCGGTTTACGTATTGTATTTTATGCAAGTCTTTATGGTTTATTAAGTAGAGTGCATATTTATTATTTTTTAATTTTAGCCCAGTTTGTAATAGAGCGGTGGATTAGACGAGTGTGGAAAATGAGCGATATAGTAATTGAAGTGGTGCTTGAAACTTGTCCAAACAAATTTGAGAATCGCAAAATGAATGTGTTGAAGGCGAAGCTTTAGTGTGGATGAAATATTAGTATTTCGAGTGAGGGTTGATGGTATAGTAGAGATATGGTAGAGTGAGGGACGATGGGACTCATTTCTATTCTATTTTCTTGACCCGCATTTGGTAGTAAACGAAGAACATTAAAAAACTATAAAAACCGTTCCTCGTTGTTAATTGGTTAAAGCATGAGCAGGATACTTAGATATTATGTGCTATAGGTGTCTCGTCTCCCCCCAACCGACCATATGTATTATGCTAGGAATTAGTTTTTAAATAAATTTACCAAAGAAATGAAAGAGTAGATGGCGGGGCGTGGCTGTTTAAACAAAAAAGTAAATGTAACTGCATACCACAGAAAAAAATCGCAGTGCCTATACCTTTAACATGTATACACAGTTTTTAAAATAGGCGATTACGGCTTCAGAAATTCAGCGTTGCCATCGCAGTCGCCAACACAAATCAAAGCACGAGAATCGAAAACTAATGTGTTGTGATAAGCTGATTCATAAAACCGTGTGACGGTTGCGACTACAGATGGAAGGAACGATATTTTATCGCTTTGAAGTGACCAGGAGCATTTTGATTTTTAACAAAATGACCGAAAAAAATAGAACGACGCTACGAGGCTGCGGTTTAATTAAACTCAGCTTTATAAGAATTGAGTTTATTTTGCGAGATAACGGACGAAACGGTGGACTAATGGGGATACTTAAACCTTAGAGATGAACTATAAGTGCTTTCTGCACCTGAAAATACTTTAATAACAGATTTAAATTTCTTTGTTGCTTCCATTTCGCAGTTGTTTGATTAGTGTCATAAACCTGGTGCACGTTAAAAACTACTTTGTTACGTCATAATGGGCTGTTCCAACACAAAGCAAGTTGAAACAAAAGAGGCAACGAAGCATGAAGAGCCAGCTGCAGCCAAAACCGACCAGCAAACTGAGAATGACGTAACAGATGAGGTTCCGAACAACGGTGACGTGACAGAGGGCGGAGGCGAAGCTGCGGATGGTGATAATCAGACGGAAGACGGAGGAACACAGAAATCAGATGCCGATGTTGCGCCCGCTAAAGATGAACTTCGAGATTCCGGAGCCGACACCCAGTGATAAGTGACGTCATGCATTGGATTCACGCAAATAAGTTTCTTTCGTATTCAATTACAAAACATTTACATTTCCGATTAAAACGTCCCATCAGTATTACGTTTGTCAACTTTGTTTCGTTATGTACAAAACTATATAGAGTAATATGCTGTGTTTGTTTTATTACATTATTTTGGTCTTGCAAACAGTTTTCATTTAAAAATGGAAACTATTTTAGGAACAGATTACCGCACCAGCTCGCCTGGTGCATTCAAATCTCGACAAAGATAATTCGAAATCAATCTCGACAGATTTTTTCGCAGTTATGACGTAATAAAACGTAGAAGCCTTTTTATCTGTGTGATCACAAAAGTGGAAATTTCATTACGACGACTTTCTTTGCTCTTTTTTGCTCCCGGTCGTATTTCGTTCCAATTTATTATTCAAAAGCTAGTTTGCCCTTGCATAATGCATGCGAAAACTGGTGCGAGAAAATCTATACGAAATCTGGGTAAAACCGGATTTGACCGGTCACCAGGTGACGTAATAATCGATGGAGTGTGGAATTTCGCAATTCGGGAAAGTCCAAAAAGCGTTTATAAATAAAAGATGCTACAAATGACAAAGTTACATACAAAACTTTTAAAGCGTTAAGTACTTGTTGGGACTATTTTTCCTATTTAGTAGATTAGTTGTATAGTGCAATGCAAGCAAAAACGTGAATATAAAAAACTGGTGCAGAAATGTGGTTTGAAAACCTTCTTTTATTTTGTACCAAGTTGTTAAAAGAAACACAATAATTGCTATAACGACGTATAAATAATCTGTATAAACGAAGGCACAGGCACTTGAAATATATGAAACTATAAGCTGGCTAAATTAGGACAAGAGGAATTGCAAGTAAAACTAAAAGAAGTATTGCGCGGAACACTTATTGCAACAATTTAAAAACGACTATATCTCTTTTGTATACGAGATAGGCTTGTAGCTTAATAGTGACAGTGTGTTTGATCGGACCGAATGTAACAGGTAAAACACCACCTTTCGTAACGTAATTCTAATTATAGGTGAGCAATTTATCCAGGAATCGTACCCTGAGATCGTTGGGTGTGCCATTTTGGTAATTAGGAGATAAAATACTAAAAATCCGAGTTAAAAGCGTGTTCTATATACTTGTTATACCGACCGTTTTGTTTTGGGAGTTTTCCAAGTAATAGGTCGTGACAAATAAACAAGTGTACCAAGAAATGGCCCGATGACGTAAACAAACGTAAAAATGGCTGCTCTGGTGACGTCAACAATACAATGTCGTTGTATGGCGTATGCAAGGTACGGGTTCGCGAAAGAGCCGGTCACGTCCAAAACTAAACAAAAAGTGGGGTTAAACACAAACTGAAAAGTAGTTCGAACACTACGTTGTCAATATAATTGGTTGGTTAAAGTGCATGTACTTACAAAAATGCATGGAAAGAAGTGCCACTAAGTTCTTCAACACATTGCACATCAGGTCGGAACGTAACAGATTGCTATCGCCACCTCGCGGACCAAACATCTCGTCGATAAATCCAAACGCAACAAAGAAAATGTACGTGATACCAGTCTCAATAAGAAAAGCCTAGAAAATGTATATGTTTAAACAAAAGTAAAAAGACTGACATATACAAAAATTGTAAAGAGCAAGGAAGCCAGATAAACATCATTACCAAGAGTGTGAGTAACATAGAAAACAAAAACAATACAGGTTAAGAACACGGGCTGTACTGGCTCCTTTCCAACATTTAGCGGCAATCTCGTATTCAAGCACCCGTTTGATACAGAGTTGCAATCGTTATTATTCAAATCATGTCATCTTCAAGAGCACGTGACGTTTAACCAGCAGTGGATTATAAAAAGTATGGCACAGTTAAAGCTCAAGAAATGACAATTTGTCACAACACTACACACATACGTACTGCCTCACTAATTATTAACTTAAAGTAAAGCTTTGTACCAAACTAAAATGCTGTGTAAACGATGATGGAAATCATATAATGACAGGAGAAATAGAACGAGCTTCTTAAAACAAGGTTATAAAAGTCTTGTCTGTTAATATAATAAAACAACCGACATTTTATAAAACACATTAATTAAACTATCATGCTGCACTGCTTTACTTATATACAGAGAAAAATCGCAATTTTCATTACTTTTACTTACCAAAATAATCGCCGTGTTTTGGCAGTCACTGCATTCGTCGAGTGTTGCCAACTGATTGACGTGATGTGACGTCAACCAACCACCCCAGAAGTATTTTGACCATGAAATAGCGACAAAGAGCCCCACCGCCTATTAAAAGATTTAACATATTGAGAGAATAAATTAAGTCATAAAAAGATTGAGTCACCTGCCCGAGCAGCGAACGCCAACCGAGCTTAAAATACGTCACGGTGGATCTTATTGCTGACGTCACAAAGCCCCCGTATGACGTGGAAGGATGATGGTTGGTTCCATGGATACCTTCAAACGAAGATTCAATTAGATTTGTTTTATGAACAACACATCATGTAATAATCAATAAAGCGTTTTACTACTCAATTTAAAGTTACTGAAGTACCTAGTCGTATTGTTTGCCAGTACTTGACCAAAGGGTAGATCGGCGTGGGATCCGAGTTTGAAGAAGTGTAACAAAACACAACGCCAAGGATAAACGAGACGAGGAAGAAGCCACTTCTTAAGCCAACAGTGAGAAGCAGTCCTTTCTCAAACGTGCTGGCTACGTAGGTGAATGCGGAGATGGAAGAGTCAACAATTTCTGATAGATCCGCCAAAAAGGCTGGACTTCTAGGATCTGAAATAAAACAAGTAACTGGTAGTAAAAATTAAGACGGCAAATATGAGGCAGCGATCACCTTTACGCCATTTTTCGATTGAATAATTAACTATTACTCGTAGAATTTCGGCAATGAGGATACACACTGCGCATGCGCACGTCGAACTTACGACAATGTCCCAGATGTTAGACATTCACCCTACTGTGGCCTGTAAACACGAGATACAGATTGATTAATTAAGACAACGACGCGAAAAAAATAACTGAAATTTATACAAGGTAAACTGTACATCAACCTGAAGCAACGTTTATCAAATAAATAATTCAAATCAATATAAATGATCAGCAACAACTGTAGCGTTAAGTCAGGCACGGTTTTAAACATCAACCTAATTTAAACGAGCAGAAGGCTTTGCATATACGTAAATTTGATACTAATGGTATTTTTACAACAAGAACCATCTTGAACAAGAACATAGCTAGCATTCTCGATAGATTTAGGGACATTTGATTTACAGATTCACAACTAACAAGCACATCATGGTGGCAAAATAACATCAAGCTTTTAATAGTGGCGACAACTTCCCTAAAAAGAAACAGTTTGTTACACCCAATGAAAACGAACAATAATTTATAAACAATATTAAAGACACAATTAAAACACTTTTTTTACGAGTTCTAATTAACTGTGGCATTTGAGCTTGTATTTAACGCGGGGCAATGTTGTCTCCTCGTGTCCACCACCACTCCATTATAACAACATTGTTTGTGTGGCAGGTTGCGATGGAGCCGTCCAGCACAGCAGGATTTTCGTTCCGTGTCGTACACACGGCGACCGCAGCAAGCAATATCCCTTGCGTTTTCTGGCTTTTTCCTCACTCTTCCATCGCAGCATGTTTCGTAAGCAGAGTTGTAACCTTTGTCCACACAGCAGCGGTCTTGGTTTAACTCCATGGGACATGTGTACAGCTTGGATAATAAATGAACGTTGAAGCGTAGATCGCTTAGATCGGCGTTTTCAGTACAGTATTTATTTGTATTTAAATTGAACATTCCGCGATTATATGTTCTCCTTGCCGCTAAGAAACATTCCGATGCTATACGATCACACTCGCAAATTGCCTGTGTATACACAGTGTTTTCATTTTCGATGCATATCGGTCTGTTTTCCCTACACTCGTAGCTGTAGTCCGCAAAATAACTGCCTCCTGTACGCTCTGAAAACGTCTTCGTAATGGTCTCGGCTTCATCATAACACCTGTCGTGCAAGTAACAGCACTGATCCGTGTCGTCCAAAGGTCGCCCTTCACCCGAATAACCACAGTAGCACCCGTAGTCTCCGTAAGTCGACAGCACATTGTTTGCCCACGGTTGTGCGCATTGTATGACATTGTGAAAGTTCATCAGGCTTCTTTTTCGTCTTGAATGTACATCTTTAAACCACGGACGATTTAAACCGTGCATGGTTTCGACGTGCTGGTTCAGGGAACCGAATGAATGAATCCAATTTACGATTCCTTCGTCCAAACTAGCCGCGGCAGTAAAGATCGCGTCAAAAATAAAGAAGTTTAGCAACCAATTCATTTTTCTCACTAACAGCCAATAAACCAACCCTCAAAATCCTCACTGTAAAACACATGAATAATTAATAACCATAGGTGAACTGGAAGCAGCGATTTGACAAAAATATCTGAACATCATTTGCTACATATAACTCATAAGTCGAATACATTGAAGTATTACAGGTGACCTTTCATTTGAAAACTGTATGCGGCTATAAAACTGCCAAATGGTTTGTGTTGTGCGCGTAAAAATATCGATTGATATTGTCTGGGACGAAATGCACTGGACGACATTACTTTAATAGGATTCTAGCCTCCCAGGTTAAAAAACCTCGAAACCTCGTTGGGCCGATAAAACAACACTTAATTTTTGTTTCGTGGCAGTATGTCAACTAGAAACAAAGCACGGTTTATATTTGCTTAAGGCCTTCCACGTGACTACAATAACTGTACACTATCTACACAAGTGGTAAGATATGTAAGCTTGATAAAGTAAGATTATATTACCTAAGGTAAACGCTTATGCACTGGTACAACTAAAGATAGGACACTGGTCACTAAATGTATGCAAGAAAAAACTTGCTGCTGTTTCTATACACCGAAGTAACTTACATAAACACCGTAAAACTAGCAAGACGCAACAAGTAACAGCAACGTCATAAAACGATAACAAGTGACAAACGGATGTCTTTACATCTTGCCAAATTTAAATCGAAACTGCCTTGCATTGTAAAACAGTGCTCGTTAACAGCACCTTCCCTTGAGGCCTTCGCCAGACTACCGTCATATTAACGTGGTATTAAACCCTTCAACGCCTGACGCTTCTTACCAATCTTCTTAATGACAGATCGTACAAATAACGATTTGTTGGCGTAACCGACGGATGTACCAATAACAAAAATAAAACTGTTTACTACCCAGTAATAGAATACTGTAGAACTAAGAACGTCTAGTAATAATAAAAAGATAAAACAGCTAGTCGTATTTATTATCCCACTTCACACCTATACACTTTAACCTAATTCTACATCTTCAAAACAAGTGATACAATAACAGCTACATCCCGCAGTAAACTGGTAACACAGCTAACAAACTACTACGAATGACTGGCAAATAGTGAAACGTCACAATGCGCGTCGGCGTCTGGTAACCCGTTCGGTGAAGCGTGACCAGTACAAAAGCCGCATATAAAACGCGTGACTCTCGTTCATTGAACTTAGATTGTGTAAGCCGCTTACTTCATACACACGATGCGCTCAAACACATTTAATCAAGAGTTTGCTCTGGTACCAAACAGTTGTTTGATACAATCGAATAAATTTAAGATAAAACAGGATAGTTACTTACCTGAACCGTTCAAACATTTAAGATCGTTTATGCGCGGTTAACCTCAAATAAGGAGAAATGGAATATCACCTGATAATGGCAAATTCAGTCAAGCGTGTCTTGTATGAATCTTTTTTTTAATAAATGCAAACATTTACAAACTGTAAAAGCCTAGAACTCATACTATGGTAAAACTACGTACCTAAACATGTTTCGGTATCTCTGATAAATACGGTACTTCTATTTTGCGGTGACTGTTTATACAACCATAGTACTCTAAAACAGAGTACTATGATACAACGGTTTCCTTACCAAATCTGATCGTGAAAAACCAAATTAAACAAAAATTTTATTTTTAAACATTCCGACAAATGTGGACGGTGAGCAAATGCGGTCTGCTGCTTCCGTGATACGCCACACAAACACACACCATCTATAGAAGCGAATATACAAAGCTTAGGCGTCCCATTAGCTGTTTATTCAAAAAGACCTTCACACCAGCAGCAGTACGCAACAAACCCAGCCGCTGGGTACGGTGACTTTGTACAGGTGGCTACTTTCAGTCAAATCGAGGCGATTTCAAAACATAAAATGAATTTTAACAGTACATCCCTTTTCCCTTTAAAGAACAGCATGACCTTGAATTTTATACGAACCAAATACATAAGAACACAGAAATCTTGCAGCTTCTATATATAGTAGTAACCTCAAGCTAGAAACAATGATAAATGAAAAGTTTTGCTGAATTTGGGTGCTTTTTATGTCAATCGTTTGGCCTTTTGGTAAAGTGAGTCCACAACCAAGGACATGCTGCTGATCACTTCAAGAGCCGTTTCATAGGTTTTGTCAGCGGTGGATTCGTCAAATAAAATTAAAACCCCTTCACCCTGGGATAAGATACCTGCAGAACCATGAACATATAGTAAGTGTTTTTCATATAAATTTTTTTAATGAAAATGACTTTTGTTTTAGAATATTTCAAGTCTGGCAGCATGGAACAATGGTTGGCACACCCGCCTCCAACCTACAGGTGTTAGGTTCAAGGCTCCTTGCTATTACCAACGTGGGAGGTATGTGTCTTTGGGTAACACTTAACAACAATTGCTGACCCAGTGGGTACCAATGAGTTGTCCAATTTGTCATTTCTAATTTTCTACCTTACATAAAAAATCACCCAAACAGTTACATATGTGGTAACTGGTAGGCAGACATGAAACAGAACACCTATTAGGTTATAAGGAGTGCCTTGCCCGGTCGCATGTGGGTAAATAAGTGTCACACATTCACATATGCAAAAAGATATAAATTATGGATAAAATGAACAGCATTACATCAATATACAATAAATGGCTTAATAAACATATGAATTTATTATATACTGTGTCTGTGTGTTATGAAAAAACTAAACAATGAATAAACAGCAAATTCTTTAAAATCAAGTTTTATAACTTTAGTGCAGAACACTGTGGTCTATAACTCACCATGAAATTTCTTGTCAAGAATCATTTGGGACAACTTCTTTTCTACAGTTGCCTGCGTTAAAAGATGAATAAATATTCTGTTAAACAATGTCTTCAAATTTGATTAAATCACTTACCAAAGGAAGGTCTATCAATCGAGCAATATGAGATACCTGAAACATTTTGTCAGCATTATATAACATTTTAAACATAACACGTCAACAATCAACATGTAAACCTCTAAGACCCCACAGTTTATCTATTGATTTGTCGAGCATTGTTTACAACTTTGCAACAATAACAAGCCTCGTATGAACTGGCATAACCCTGTAATCACAAAACAAGTGAAGTGAAACCAAACTCACTTGAACTTTAGCAAAAGGTTCAATGACACGCAGAAGATTTTGTTCCAGGAGATTATCATAGAGTTTGTCAAAATGTGCTCCAATTATCACATCCGCTTTTAATTCTTCTTCGAATTTCATTAAAACCTGAACATAATAAATTAGCTCATGAAACTATTTAAGCTATTGATGAAATAACAACTTCCCATCTATACAAGCTGGTGCAATACAAAAACTGCTTGTGTTTATTAACTATATGTGTAGCACACATACTATAGTTAATTGTTGTAGAAACTATTTCCACAAACTTGTCATAGAATTACCTCTTTTAATTCCGAAATGGATCTATTGTGACTTGCTTTTGCCACACTTCGCATTGCATCAATCTATGAAAATCAGGTTTACCAAAAGAATAATAAAATATTATCTTGTGAAGTTGAGTAGAAACATCACATTAATTAACACTACTTAAGGTTAACTTACATCTCTCCCAGCGTATTTAAGCGCGAGTTTACCACTAAGTAAGGACTGCACATCATCTGATTGATTAAGCATGATCTTACACAACAGCATGTACTTCAATGATGAAACCGCTTTCTTGCTTTCAATGGAATCATATCCTGTGATAAGGCAATAATTGAGTAATCTGTTTATGTTGTGTCTTTGGGCAAAAAGCGATATTTTAATTATGTTGCAGTCTTGCAGATATGTGTCTTTGGGCAAAAAAAAAACAATTTTAATTATGTTGCAGATACCCTCAAGCCAAGAAAACGTTATAAACCGTGACAATTTAACCAAGCATATGGAATACATGCAAAAACACAACCGACAAAATGGCAAATGCACATAAAACAAACATGACTTTATATAGACTATGTAGCAGTTAGTATGTACACTGTACATTGTATAGTATACAATACGGCATATATTGTATACTTGGAGCACACAATCGCTTAAATAATTTGTTTTAATTTTCTTACAGCATTACCTTCAAACGCCTCATAGAAATATGAGTAAGCTGTCTTCCAATCCTTCTCCTCTGCAGCGTTAAGAATTCCTGATTGTCGATCGAGTGCAGCTTGCATCTTCGGAGGGCAATACATGGAGTTTGCTGTGGTCCGCGCAGAGGTAAGTGCTGCTTTTGCCTTCTGAAGGTTACCCAGTGCGTGGTAGGTACGGGACTCTAGAAATAAATCAATTGTATAAAATAGTCAGTTTACATGGCTAGCAGATCCATACATGCAGATGCAACACCTAGGCAACATTATAGGTTGTATCAAAGAATACATCAATGTTGATCAGTTAATTTCAACCTGTGACAATGTGTGTCACTAGAATGCCCTTAAATAAAGACAGCATAACACGAATACCTACCTGTTACTTGCACTTCTACCAACAGCTGCTTGTCATCTAACTTCTTCAGTTCTCGTAACAGAAGTGAACCGGACTTGAGGGCATCTTGGAAGCGACCAGTGTCAAAATATAAAGCAACAAGACGCGCTTCCAGTGCTTGCCTTAAGAAAGTACGTTTCTCCTCCTTTGCCCATTCAATACATTCAAGGCAAAGCTGAACCTAACGTTACACAAACTTATAAAACCAAACAGGCATTTTATCTTCAACAACATTAATTAGTGAACTAGTATACTAATATTTCATAATTTAAATTAAAACATTAATACATTTTACCACACTTAACATATTAGATTTGATCAAAAACGACTGTTATTGTATACACTTTTGTTGTATATAGATTGAATAAAACTTACTTCAAGCCCTGTACTGGCTTCCATATCAAGGAAAAGGTCAACCAAAGTTCGTACCAACTTTGCAGCTTTTGCTTTACTGATGGATTTAAGAAAAGGACGGACACCTTTAACGAGAGAACCAAGTTCTTCAGCATGACCCTGTAAAACATAAAAAATTAGGATCATCTTATATCCGCTTGCTTTTAGGAAAATTAGGATCATCTCATGTCTGCGAAATTAAAAGATTATATCATTAAAGGGAAAAATATTAAAATTAGATGCAACTGCGAGAAGTACGTATCTCCTTTTGTCACTTTGGAGGTAAATTTTTATATTTTAAATTTTTAGAAAGGGTAATAACAACACTGCAAAGTGCTAATAAATGTATATGAATTACTAAGAAATACTAAAAATAACTTTATAGAACTATAAATAACTTATACTAACATCTAGTATAAGCTTTCCTACTTAAGTCATATTATAAGTATACGGCGGACTAGTGGCGTCACAGTTAAAATAGTCATTTTAACCTTGTGCTTTGTCACCGCTCAATAGAAATCATTTGTAAGTAGTGTTTTTTATGTATAACAATTTTTTTGGTTTAGCAAAAAGAGAATTCAAAGAAAGTTTCAAATAAACTTATAATGTAATAAAATTAGTCCATATTAGATGTTCTTATATATATATATACTTGTTTTTACTGCTCCCTAAAATTTAAAACATGAAAAATATCTCTTCCTATCAGAAATAAACTTTCTTGGCTTATCGACATATATTAAAATTCATGTTGTTTAGGTTTTTGGTTTAATACAATATAGACTGACTTGTTGTTGTAGCAAAGTTCCAAGTTGTAAAATACTTTGTTCCTTTAATTTTAAACCTTCTTCATCTGTGCTTTTCACATCACGATTTACTAAAAAAATTAACAAATAATAATTGTAACAAGAAGTGAGTATTAATTGTGAGTATTAGTATTAATTACTCAAATATGGTTGATTGTGCTTGCGTTAAACTTAAAAACTCAGTTTACAACTTACGAATGTCTTTGTAAGCATTTATTGCTGATGCCTGATCGCTCAGGCTTAAAGATTGTGCTCGATCAAACTCCATAGCTGCAGCCATTGTCAGATCATCATAGAAAAAACTCAACGAAGAAAAATAATCGCTTTCGTCGTACTTTCAAGCAACTACAGCTTTTTCGGTAAAAAACTTTTCAAAAACTCAAATAAGAATTGAAATTTGCCGATTCACAATCGACATCTCAACACAAAAACCACACATGAAAGACAAACTAATAGAGATTTCATCGATAAAAAATTTAACGTCATTGTAAAATTACATCTTTACGCTCAAGTTTCCAAATTATACAATCACCGAAAAAAATGTCTTATTTTTTATTCATTTATATATAAGCTTGAACAAGCATGAAGTTCGCCAATTGATTCTATAACATGCGGTGCTTTCTTGGGAGATACTCGTTAAATAAACGTTAAACGAACTTACTTTGTGGTAGATTGTAAATTTCTGTTTAATTCGAATATTTCACAGCATGTTTACAATATTTCAATAAATTATTTCCTAATCACATCACTTATATACCCCCGTAGTTATACCATAGTTTAATAATACAGCATTAAACTTGTTTATTAAACTATGGTTATACGAGTATGAACACATTTGGGAGTGAATACGTAAAATTAAACGGTAACGCTCAATGAGCGGTTTGCTGTTGGGAGTATTCAAACACACTTCCCCGTTCAACAAAAGTTTGAACATCATCTTTTAATTTCCGACGTTTCCTTGGACTTTCGTCGTTGGAAGGTTCTGATCCAAATCCGCCACCTCCCGGTGTTTCCAAGCGGAAGACATCCTGTAGGAGAAACAAATCGTGTAAATAAATAAATTACGAAACCCGTTTTATTATGAATTAGATTTCAGCACGAACCCCAGCGTTCACTTCTACGGAGTTTTTCCCACCAAGACTTATTTTTGGTCCATTATGGCGATACAATAAGTTGCAACCAACCTTTCCGGGATCTCCACCTAGGTTTGATAAAGGGTTAAAAGTAATTACATCAAATAGAAAAAAATACGCCCAACGTGGGGCTCGAACCCACGACCGTTGGATTAAGAGTCCAACGCTCTACCGACTGAGCTAGCCGGGCGACATATTCCTAACGACGTAAACGCAGCGAGTTATCCACGGCGTGTTATGCCATGGGACACTATGAAAATTATTCGAAAAAAAGGCGCCCAACGTGGGGCTCGAACCCACGACCGTTGGATTAAGAGTCCAACGCTCTACCGACTGAGCTAGCCGGGCGACATGTTCCTAACGACGTAAACGCAGCGAGTTATCCACGGCGTGTTATGCCATGGGACACTATGAAAATTATTCGAAAAAAAGGCGCCCAACGTGGGGCTCGAACCCACGACCGTTGGATTAAGAGTCCAACGCTCTACCGACTGAGCTAGCCGGGCGACATACTCATGACGACGTAAACGCAGAGAATTATCCAAGGCGTGTTATCCCATGGGACATTATGGAAATCATTTGTCATATAATGTAGAATACCGTGAAATTGTTAATTGTACTACCATGAAACTTTTATTACCTGACAACACATTAAAAACATATTAAAGAATACGAGGTGCTCCTTACCCCACTTAAATTCCCTAAAAAAAAACAGAACTAATATTATTAGACAAAAACAAACTGTAAGAAGTATGTCAACCTATAAACTACGATACCTAGGCCTACTGGAATAATGATTCAAACTCTTTAAACTACAAAATTCCAGTGTTGTTTTTTTGTATGATTCAGCTTAGCATCTTATTATTGTGTTTTTCAGCCTTCAAAATTGTTGTGTCCGTAGAACACATATTTTTAATAACAACAGCGATCACCAATGGTGCGCGCTTTGTTGGGTCTTAAAAAAATACTGTCAAAACTAGTGAATATAGTAGGGTAGGGTAAGGTCGGACATTTTATTATGCCGTCCCATTTGATAGTAAACAAGTATTCTTTAACCGTAGAATTACAGAATTTTAAAACTGTAGTAAAAGAGCGTTGGTAACTTTTTAAAACAAGAACATGAAATATGGAATTTAGGTGCTAACGGTCTTCCATCTTATCCCACAGTACTATAACATTATACCAATATGGAAATGTGAAATCAAGTAAAATAGAAATTCATCTTGTCTCAGCAACATCTTTCCCAAACTTACCATACAACCATTTTGACAGCTTTGATTAATTAACTTGAATAAAATAGAAGAGTGGGGTAAGACGGGACCCTTAAGCACATGTTGCCCAATATTTCAAAACTCAAAACATATGACCGTTTTTAAATGATTCCATGAATTATACGTCCGGCGCCGTGGCGTAGTTGTTAGCGTGCCTGCCTGTAACCATTAGGTAATGGGTTCAAGGCTCGTCGCTGCTACCATTGTGGGCGTATGTGTCCTTTGGCAAGACACTTAACGACAATTGCTTCAACCCAGTGGCACTAATGGGTTGTCCAAATTATCAGCCATACAAAAAAAAATTAAAAAATCCAAAAAAATAATCACCCACAAAGTAACATACATGGCAACTCGTAAGCTGGTACGAGCTGGTAAAACCCGTGTGATAACGACGGTCGTTTTCCGGCCACGCGAGAATAAAGTAAGTTACATTCATTCATTCATATTACTATCATGCCTTTATTATTTGACAACAATTCTAAACTATATATTAGAACACGCGTGGAGTTATTTAGCAACTGTCACTTTCAAAATCCTTGTTAATTTTGATTAACAATCGAATTCATTGTTAGGAATACACATCAATACCCTGATATAAAATCGTACGCTTCGAAAAACAAATTTATACATTCCTTGTCTTGCCAAACCGCTTTAGTTTTTAACGTTACAGCTTGTTATTCTAAAAAAATTGGAATTGTTTGAACAATAATTGGTACTGTTAGGGCGTCAATTAATAAATATTGTATCCTACAATTAAATTTAAACTTGTAATGACAGAAAATTAATAATAACTGTTAGTCAAGTTCATATTTTTGCCCCAAATTGGGTACTGTACTGCTACACTATTTTTCACACAAGCTACTTCTCAAAAGCTATCACAGGTCTCTTATAAAAATTAAGCGCATGTGGCTAAATTTTAAATATCTTTACACATATGATCTTGTTATTACATTTGAATTCCCCAGGAGGTATACAATAATAAATTAAAAGGAAACCCTTCAAAGTCTGGCAAAAAAAACTACGAAGTGGGGTAGGACAGGACAAAAAATCGTAAAATTTTATAATAATAGTATTCTGCAACTTGAAGTTAACTTACAGGAATTACCAGGCTGTGCTAGTTTCTTTGTCGCGTAAACTTTTTTCCTAAAGTAATAAATAGCTCAGTTTTTTTTCCATAAAACAAAAACTAATTTTATGAATCATTAAACTGTAAGAAATATATCGGCCTTCTGGTTAAACTACGATATTGGATTGATGATTCAAACTTAAAAGCTAAAAAAATTTGGGAGTTATAAAATAATTTACCAAGCAATTAAAATGAACATCTTATTAGAATGCTGTTTACAGCCAATAAAATTATGTTATAGTCGTTGAACACCGAATTTTAAAACTTAACAACATTTTTATCTTTGCCAGGCTTTGTTGACCACACTTTTTGTGTTTGCAGATTGAGAACAATGTTGAATAATACTGTAACATTTCTTTCGTCTGTCATCCTGTTGACACTCATTAAAAAAGATTTAAAAAAAAAGTTCTGTCTTACCCTGAGTTTATACGAATATTATTAAGCAAAGCATTTCAGTACTGATTATGCGATCCATAAATGTAAACATGAAACAGTTCATTCTAAACTATCGTTGGAATTTCTTTTAAAGGGTTTTGTTTCGCCATAAAACTTCTTTAAAGCATTCCCCATTGTGTGGGTCATGTCATTACATACCCGTTTCTTACAATACCTTCTTATAGGTTTTAAACGCCACAATTTTTGACCAATACTGTTTAACTTAAATGATCCTTGTGCTGTTATTTCTTATCTCTTTGCAATGTTAGCTAAGTATCACCTTTGTTTTTTGTAATCAAAAGTAAAACTAAAAAATATGTCATGTTATGGATAATGCCATAAATAACCAGATAAAAGATTACACACGTCATTGTAAATAACCAAGATTAAGTATATTTTGGGTCAAATATAAATTACTTGTTAATAAACTTGCTTACCTTCCAAACCATAAGGTGGAAATACTCTACGCTCTGTTAATACAGAAAGGACAAGATTCTTTCGAAATAACATTTCCCTAACCACCCCATCCCCTCCCACATATTCACCCCTTCCACCCGTACCTGGGTTAAGTTTAAAATTTTGAAGAATCACAGGATATCTAAAAATGTTTATGTACAAAGTGTAAGTATATGTACTAAAATTCCATACATAATTCATAGTATTTACAGCATGATGAAACCACTTTTATAAAGTAATAAATAGGCGCTTATGGAAAGATCATGTCACTTTTTGGCGACATTGACATTGCAAATTGCCGCCAAAACATAGGGCATTGACAACATTTGTCCTTCAAGCTTGGTATCCTGCAGTTAAGAAGCTAACGCTGTAACAGTTGTGTTGTGTCACAGTGTCGTTTACAAACAATTTCTATTTAGAAAAGAACAGCAAATAGACTAATGCCACCATAATATTACTCCAAAAATAGTGTGTGCAATAAAAACTGTGAATGCGTCACGATTATCAGTTATACATGTTACCTTCTTTCTAGGATTTCAGGATCAGTTATCCTTGTGTTTGTCATGTGAGTATGAACTCCACTACGTCCATGCCAGGTGGGACCCTAATTATAAGAAAAGATGTTTTGAAACAGCATAACAACACTTAAAGCAAATGATATATTTTAACATATATAATTTTTACAAATTATAATTTCTTCGGCAGTTTAACTGGTTGAACTTAGAAAAACATATTGTGAAAGTCCAGTGTTGTGGCAAAATGGTTATCACGCCTGCTTCTAACTCGGATGTAATGAGTTCAAGACTTGTCATTGCCAAAGTTAGTATAGACCAAGTTAGGAAACGGCACTCGTGTCTGCCATTACGGAGCCCACAGAGCGTGAATCGCCTATACAAATGCATGGTCGGCATGTGTTCATTCAGTTCTTGTAAGCGATACAAAGCTAGAAAACATGTATAGCGGTTGTTTTAACATTTAAAATATATTTTCTAATATAAATCTTGTTATATAATAATAAATCTAGGAATTAATGTGGAGTAAATTAATATTTTGACTGGTTTTCGGCGTACAGTGTGGTTTAACAGGGTACTTCACGTTGGCGATTAAGAGTAGCAGCAATCAGCTTAGTTTACATAATAGTATATGATCATACCTAAGAATCTATAGAGCCATTCTTTACTACATTTATAATCCAACATGAGTGGACATGCAGCTCCAAACTGCTTAAGTACTAGTAGATAAGGTGTTCGCGTTTTCCGATTTCATAAAGACCCGGAACGCAGAAAAGGTAGCTTACTAATTCAAGCAGAGAACCAAAAATAGTAACTCAGTATTGTTTTCCTCAATGTCACTTCGATATTAGGCAAATTTTACAAAGATACCTTCAGTTTCGTTGCCGGGTATACGTGTTAAGTTTGTGAGCCAAAAAGTAAAATCACGGCAATTTACATGCAAAACTGCAGCTAGATACAACAGTTTATGGTAATGTTATGCGTTTTTGTTTGTATTTTTATATTTTAAACAAGTTCTTTTATGTTTTTGGTTAGTAAACTTGATATTTTCTGTTTATTTACTCTTTAATCGATTCAGTGTTCAATAAAAGTTGATTATTTTTGTGAGGTTTATTATTGTGATAAGATATAACATTAGTAGAGACCCATTTTTACGGGCAGAAATGCTTAGTTTTTAAAAAATCGCAATATTTAAACAAAAAACAGCACCCAGCAATGATAAAATGCTATGCCGTGGGCCCCGTAATGGTGGCGTCTATGACGTCATAGAAGCAAGACAATGGATAACAAGACTCGTTGTTTTACAATTCGTTTCCCAACTTGGTCTATACTAACTTTGGTCATTGCTACCATTGCGGTGTATGTGTCCTTGGACAAAATACTTTAATGACTACACCCCAGTGGTCACTAATAAATTGTCCAAGTTATCAACCATACACAAAAAAATCCAAAAATAATAACTAAGGTGGCACGACGTGTATGAACACCCCTGTTATAATGAATGTCGTTTTATAGCCATGCAAGGATCAAGCCACATTTATTCATTCATTCAGTTTGGATCAACATGATACTTACTGCCCCAGCACCACCAGCAACTGTTTCATAATATCCAACTTCATTATCACCGAATGTTATGTTGTTCATGCAACCCTGTGTTATAATAAGTAGTTATAGTGAAACAATTTAACAAATTCCCAACTTCTTGAATTAGTTAATGCAGTACAGTAATAGAACAGAGACAAAAACAAACACTAAACCTGAGATGCTGCACAAGTTTTAAAAGCTTTCATTATTACATCAACAATTCTCTGTGAGGTGAGAACATTTCCACCAACCACAGCTGCGTGCTCTTCTGGATCGAGGATGCTCCACTTTGGGATGCGGATGTCAACAGGAGCCAAACATCCCTGGTTGGAATTTTTTTACAATTAAAGAAAAAAGACAAATAAAAGTTTTGCACATACTGGTGTGTAAATATTAGTCAATACCTGATTTAATGGCACATCATAACCAACCATACAACGTAGACAATATATGATTGCAGATAATGTGATTGCTTTAGGTGCATTAAGATTGTTTAGAACCATCGGGAAAGTTCCTGAGAAGTCAAACACTGCCGATCCCTGAGGCAAAAAACATAATTAAGTTTGTGGTCCCATAGTATAAAGGAAATAGGCAAGTATCTCTCAATGGTCTCTTGTAAATTGAAATCCTTTGGCAGGATTGTATTATTATCCAACCAATATAACACCAGTTAAATTAAAATCTCAACTTTACCTTCTCTGAGTCAATATCAATTCTCAATTTGATTTTTGATCCATCATCCAAGAAATCTTCTGCTGACAAACTGACCATATCAGGTAATTCAAGGGGACTGACCTTAGTTGACCTTGCTACAACACGTAAAAGGTCACGTACTGCTACTTCAGCATTGGATTGTATATGACCCATGTATGCTTGCACAACAGGTAGTCCATATGCTTCTATCAGTTCATTAACTAGATGAATTCCCTAAAAATAATAAACTAAATTCAAATATTTATAGGTTAATACTACAAAATTAAAAAAAAAACTTTTTTTCTTTTTAATTTGAGAATACTCAGTATCTAAATAATACTTAAATACGAAAATACCATTGTACAAATTTCATGTTATAAGTTATAACCAACCCTTTGATTGGCTGCAACTTGTGCCCGTAAATCAGCAAGGTTGTCATGAAGATTACGAGTTCCACTACATCCTTCCTTCTTTCCTGGTTCCATCAGTGCTTCTGTTACTTCTGTCACAAAAAAAACAGTTTACAGCCATTTAATGGATTGGTATCTAATTTAATTTTTTTTTAATACGGTGAAACATACGATTAAGAAACTTCTCTTGTTTTTAAAAGTTTTAAAAAAGGAATTGAATAATTCAAGCAAAGCCAAAGGTACCAAGTTGATATAAACTCTTACAAATTCAAGCGTTATGTATATTCAAACAACTAATTAGTAATTACATTTTATTACAAAATATGACTGACCTTTTTCTTGAAACTTTCCATCTCGAACAAGTTTAAATGATTTAAACACCGCTCCTTCCTGTTTGATTGATGTTGAATGAGGAGGCATCGACCCAGGAGTTGTTCCTCCTATGTCTGCATGGTGTCCTCGATTTGCAAGAAAGAATATTGGATTTTTGTGGCCCGGAGCAAAAACCTATTCAAAATAACTTTTGAATAGGTAATAGGATCAATACAACGTAATTTCTTAACGCATATAAAACTTTTAAAATATTGGACAAAACTTGAACAAATTAAAGTGATTTAACTTAAACAGTTAGTTTCAATTAATTATTTGATTTAGTATTTGTTTTCCAATTTTACTGACCGGAGTAATAACTGTAAGATCTGGCAAGTGACTACCACCGGCTAAAGGATGATTAGAAAGAATACAATCTCCTTCTTTTATATTGTCACCCAAATGTTTCATCTGTGAAATACAACAAGGATTTATATTCATCAAAATTATAAAATATAGAAAAATTAGGAAAACACAATAACTAATTGACTTGGCTGTTTATTCCTGCTAGAAAAGTAAAGCACCTGGTATTGCACTGCTTCCTGCATCGCACCAAGATGAACTGGGATGTGAGGAGCATTTGACACCAGACCACCATCGGGCCCAAACAGTGCACACGAGAAATCCAATCTTTCCTGTAAGAACATAAGGAAAACAGTAAGATACATGCCTGAATCATAAGGTGCATGCTGGTGGGTTCATAAGGAATAGATTTCTATTCGTAAGGAATGGATTTCTAATTATTTGATTTAAATTTGGTTGACTACCTTTATATTGGTAGAAATTGCAGTTCTTTGTAATATGCGACCCATCTGCTCTGCAATACTCATGAACCTGCAGTAAATAAAAAGTTAATTGTTGTTTCCAAACATTAAATGTGTAGGTTACCTAATTTGTATAACACTCCTAATATAAAAAAATGTTAATAAATCTAAACCTGTGTGAAAATATAGAAAGTTGAATGGAGTCGAGTTCTGTCCCAACCTTATTTAATTTTCCACTTCCAACTTTGATAGTGATGTCTCCTGAAATGTACAAGGAGTTGTTTACCTTGCTAAACAAATGCACCCCATGCTCCATGAAGTTCCATAGTGTTCATAGTCACATGGTGTAGGTTTCTTAAATTTTGGACGATAAGGTAAGTCGACTCAAATGAATAACCTAACACTTTGTAAATATGCAAATAATGCAATCATATTAAATTATACACATGGAATTCAATGGGTTTATGGTATTAAACTATAAAAGAAAAAAAAAGAAAAACTTGAGTTTTTACGTTGTGGTCAATCTTTACATTTAAAGGTTTTATTATATTACCATTTTCAGTTATTTCTGCAGAGCAATCTTGTTCAACCAATATCGTGCTGTTCTTATCAATGATGATTGCTGGACCTTGAAAGTGGTGACCATGAGAGAGTTGTTCGAACAAATAAACCGAAGTTTCTTGATATCCATCTTCAAAGTAACACTGAACAACCTTAAATCAGGTAAACTACATAAAGATTGTGTTGCAACTAGTGAAGTAGCATACAAACGATCATATGATGCAATAATGGTCTGGTGCTACAAAAACACAACCAATTCCTATTTGAATAAGAGACTGACGATGCCATTAAGGTGGAACGTATTTCTCAATTACCACTAGTGGTTGGACTTGATTTTTGTTGGTTACGTTTTCGTAAAAGGTAAAAAGTTCCATTTAATGCAGACTGGGTTATCTGTACAAAGCTAATGTCAAACCTTTTAAAACATTTTAGTAGTTTTTTAAAAGATTAATAGTTAATACATTACAACCACTTTACTTACAGTTTCACATTTTGGTGCTTTCACTCTCAATTTTCTTCCATGATCCATGCCGACACTCTGTGTGACAGAGATTCCAGATTTACCGACACCTCGTACCCTGATGTCATCCACGAATATCGTGCGACCAGGAATGGTGAAACCAAACTCAGTGTGATAGCTGGAATTTAAAAAATATTTTTTCTTTTGCAGAACGAGATAACCAACCAAAAATGCAAAGGAAGGCAGTTGGTGCGCCTGTCTATAGTCCAAGGGTTATGTGTTCAAGGCCCTACCTTGCTACCATTGTCAACCGGCGTGCCCAACCTTTTTTGACCCAAGATCTACTTTTCAACTAACCAACTGCACGCGGTCTACCAGCTAGCGTCAACGTATGCCGAAATATCTCTTGTATGCGTTTATCACCTGTATAAGCAACTGCATCGGTTCAATGAACCATGCTCATGGACCATGGTTTTAACTTATCAGCAACAAAACTACTTTAATTACTACACAAATTTCAATGACTTCGTTACCAAAACTAACTGAAATGTTTTTAATATGCAACAAACGAAAAACGTCACACATCTTTAGACAGGCTTTGAATACGAATAAACAGAAAAAATAAACTACCGGTAGACCGCGGTCGACGGGTTGGGCACGCCTGATATACGTCATTGGGTAAAAAATTTAACAGCGTTGCTATCCAACCCAGTGTTCTCTTTAAGTTGTCTAAACTGTTGGTCATTGAGTAAAAAAAAAACAATCACTCACTAAGTTACATACATAGAAACTTGTAAGTAGGCACAAGGTGGTTGAAACAGAACACCTGTGTTATAATGACTATTGTCCCACCGCAGAGTATATAAAAGTAACTTCCAACTTAGACAATAAGAAAACCTATATGTGTCAAAGAACTTTATCTGTAAGGCAGTGTTTGTATTAATTGTGTGTTTAAAGTATTTTTGTGCATACACTATCTGTAAAGCAACTGTTATGGACACGGAAGGCGTGGCAACGTTATTACAAACCGACTAGTGAAAGTTTCCAAAAAGTCTCCATGTTTTGAAACATCCTTTCCAATCTTGGTTGAAGGTGAGCACATCAATGCACAGTCAGTGCGATCGTAACGCAGGTTCAAATACACCTCAGTGCAAATTTGTTGTGATGAAAATCCCTGAGATTTTAGTTGCTGGCAGCATTGATGGGAAAGACTATCAATCCGACCATCAATCCATGGAAGGTTTTCTAATAAAAGAAGATAAAAGTAATTAACAATTTTTTGTGTAAGTAAATATATGCTTCCGTGAAAAACATAACAACAACAGAAATACTTATTTCAAGACTTGGTTGCGACAATTTTAATAAAGAAAAGGAAAAGTACTTATCTTCTATTATTTCATTTGATATTAAAATAAGTTCAATTTATCATGGAATTAGATTAAATCTAACCTTTGTTAAATTGACATGCAGCAGATTCTTGTGTTTCATGTACCACATCAGCAAGTGCCATGCCATATGCTGATAATATACCAGAATATCTGTTAAAAATACATTAAGCAATGTGTTGTACAAACAAGAGCAAACTTACTTGTGGATGAAAACTTTTGACATTCCAAGTGATCTAGCAATGGCACATGCATGCTGACCACCTGCACCACCAAAACAAGACAACACGTGTCCTGAAGTATCATGGCCTTTCGCCTGGAAAATTAATGAAAGTAAATAAGAGGGTTTTTAACTTTTATCTCAAAATCAGCTAATTTGTGGTTTTGTAATTTGTCATACCTGAGTAAGGGCTCTGATTGGCCGACACATGGATTCATTAGCAACGCAGATGAAGCCCATAGCAACCTGTTCGACTGACAATGCTTCATGTAACTTGTTTGATGATGACATGAATTGATTCACCTCCTCTGAAACAAACACATTATGCTGATGTAACTGGAACATATTTTTTGTAAACACTGACTTTTTGTGCAATACCGTAATAAAAACACATTTTGTGCCTTCCTTTTTTAGTATTGTAAAAATTTGAACCCAGTCTTATCAGTTTTGGCACAAACAAACCTGTAAGTAATATAAAAGCTTCTTTCGTAGCTGAGATATCCAAGCCTAAGTTTTCAGATTTTCCAAATATTTTGGGAAAGTACCTAAATAGATATTAAAACCATTATTTATTAACCTCTTCGACCAGCAAAGATACTACTACCAACAGTTCATATTCCATTCAGTGAAACTTATGTAATGCATAACTTAATGTTTTTTTTAAATGTCGATTTTTTTAGCTGCATAAGCACTTATATATTATGTTTGATGGTAATCGCAGCAGCAAAACAAACAAACTTCACTTACTGAGGTTGTAATCTACCCAAACACAAGTTAGCGTCTGTCACGGTGAGAGGACCTCCTAAAATCAAGCGAAAACATTATATTATTTTATTTTTGTTTGTGTAAACTTTACTCACCCTTTCTATAGCAAGTGGGTCCAGGATGTGCCCCAGCTGACTGGGGACCCACAACAAAGAGACCAGATCTGAAAAACAGCATGGATCCTCCACCTGCTGCAACTGTGTTGATATCCAGCTGTTATGGGATCTCGTATTATTAGGAAGACAAAGATATTTATCAATAGTAAACACTTCTTAATATCAGTTTACAAAAATTACTAAATATAATTTACTATCTGGTTCTTAAAGTTGTGATCTGTAAATTTTTAATTTTTATTCTTATATTTAGTAAACTGTAACTGATGATAAAGTAAAAAAATTACTACCATCTGAACCTAATTTTTTACTGCTTTAAAATACATAAACGGAAGATCAAACACATGGTATAAGACTCTACCCGCAAAAGCATACCAACGAGAAATCAAACTTTGTATAAAATGATTCCTGTATATTTGTTTTAAAAAAGGTGGGTGTTTGTGCTAAAATTTATCTTTAAAAATGTGCGAAAAAGTGCTGCATAACTGTAAGCTTGTATTTGGTCAAAAAAATAATATAGAACTTTTATTGTGGCTATGTTTAGTTAAATTTATTTTTATTTATATTCATAACAACTGTTGCATGGCAGATTTCTAATATTCCAGCGGTTAATTATACGACATCGGTTGGCTGTTGGTGATACGACTGATGACATTAGATCACATTCAAGCATCTTTATAAATATACAAATTTTGATTTTTCGTCAGTATGCCACTTTAATTTATTTTAACCAACCTGTGGTGCTTGTATTGTAACACCTGCAGAAGTGCTTTCAAATATATGTTCATACTGACCATTGTATCTGCTAACATCTGTTGATGTTCCTATACACAGTGGAACACGTATAAATATTACATGATAAATAACAAGAATCAATCAACATTTAACACAACTTATAGTGTATAGATTTAAAAAAAGAGAAAAACTGTTTAAAGTACTGTATCATTGGTGTTGTTACCCATTATCTGCTGCTGGAAATCACTTATATTGACCCATACAAACTTGGAACTGCCTTTCTCACATTTGCATGTAAAATAAATGAAACTTGCCTATGAATGAATGAATGTAACTTACTTTATACCCAGGCAGGCGCGTTAACCACTATACCACGGCGCCTATTACAGTGCAGCAGGTAGTAATAAACAACCTAAATATGTTTCAGAAGTAGCACTAGGGATGCTGTATTTTTATGACGTTTTCCTCAGCTGCAAGCAGCATGTTTGTTACGTAGGGATTCACACGGATTAATTCCCCTTGAATGTTTAGCCTGCAGGTGTCTAAAATGCATTTTCACGTATGCGTAGAATTAAAGTATAGATAATTTGCAAAGAATACTGTGTACGCGCGTAAAGCAACGCCTCGCGATTGTTGGATGTGAACTTAAAGTAGCTTGCGTACCACCTGGGAGACCTTCGCATAACACAGTTTGGAAACCACTGCAGTAATGTAACCACGATCATTAATGGGATTAAACAAGAGTTTCTAAAATCTACATCCTCCATATACAAGCACCTTATTCGAATAAAATTTAGAAATTAATACAGTCAAAAGTAATCCATGCCAGCCAATAAACAAACTGCACAAATCAACATGAAAAACTAGAACATAATAAAATTAAATTTAACAGCTCCACTAAACATTGCAATTATGAGTCTCATGATCAACATTTCTGAACCTGAATATCACCAAACGATTTACAACAGCCAACTTTTGACTTACAACTATACAATAAAAAATAATTATTTAACTGGTAAACACTAAAATTTATTGAACAACCAGTAACGCAAACACTTTAAAATACGCGTCTGAGTGCGATGCGGTGTTGGGGCACTAGTCGCATAAAGGACTTAAATAGACTTTCTGAGTGTTGGGGTAATGGGCCGAATGTGGCCTAAATCCCAGTTCTTTAAAAAGGATCTCACCTATAAAGATTACAAAAAAACAAAAAACGAACATACTTTATAAAGTATTACACAATTACCAGGTGCCTAGAAATACAAAGCTATATCTACTATTTGTCAGTATATTTACCTCCCATATCAAACCCAATGACTGGTTGATCTTCATATGATGTCATTGAATACCCAACCACCCCACCTGCTGGCCCGGAAAGCAATGCTCTGCTGCCATTGAACCTAATTAGAACACCTCAATTATAAATATTCTAAGCAACTCAAGATATATAAATCTTGATGTTCCGTTGGTATGCCTTTTTGAGTTACAGTTTAGTAAAATTTAAGAAATGAAAACAATTATGAACGTTTAGATTTTTATGCTTACTCAATTTCATTCAAAACATCATTTATACTGGCTTGTTGAGGAAATAGCAAACATTATAACATAGGAGGTGTTCTAATGTATATGAGCTATCAGCTAACATTTATGTAACTTGGCAGGAGTGTCTTCACTTTCTGTATGGCCGAAAATTAGAGCATTTTTTTACCATAATAGAAACAGAATTAAAACACAATTAATGGTCTGATCATGTTCAACTGACATAAAAATATTAAATCAACATACTTATCAACAGGAGTCAAACCACCATCTGATTTCATGAACAAAAGTTGAACATTTTTCAAATTCTCATCAAAACCAGATTGAAATCCAGCCAGATATTTCTTAATGCTCGGTGTCAAGTAAGCATCAACACAAGCTGTGAACAAATAATTAAAGTTTTTAAAAGCATGTTGAATCAGAACAATGAAATAAAGTAAACTTTTAAAGATAAATTGTATAAAAAAAACAAAATTGTATGAAAAAAATAACTTAATTTTTCTATATTAGCCAAAAGGATAGTGTCAGAGCAACTAATTTATTGACTTTTTACCACTTTACACAATATATTAAACTTATTAAAAGGAAAGACCTGTAAAACCTCTTGGTACAAGCTTCACCATAGACATTACTTTAGAAGATAACGAAACTTGAGTGAAACCCAGTTCTGTTGCAATCTCACCAACCTTCAGCTCATGATCTGCACACCTTAATTGCAATGTTTATGATAACAATACAAGGCATAAGTGATCATACTAATCATAATGTGACAGCATAGATAGTTGCAAATGTAATGTAAATAAAGCAAAACTTTAGCATTGAAAGTGTCTAGAAAACATTATGATGAAAAACAAATTATGTCTTACGTATAGGAATGCATAAGAGCAACAGCAATGCTTTTTATTCCTTTGTTTAGAATAGCGGTGAGATCATTGCGAAGTTTCTCTTCGTTTAATTTCTTCCACTTGTAAAGCTAAATTTAATCCATGGTTAATATATTAAAATAAATGTAAATGAAGACCCCTTATTAATTAGATTTTCAACATATCATCTATTAATGTAGGTGTTAGTACAAGCCAATGTTTGATATAATGTGATCATGCGATTGCATTAGTTTCCTAGACAGATTATGTTTAATAGCAATAGCAGCAGAACATTAAAAGTAGTAAAACTATTTAATTAGAAATAAAACATAAAAACTGTTGTGGACACGCCTCCGGGCACACCCCCGACAAGGGCGCACTTGCATGCCGTAGCCACGTGATCTGCGCAATGTGCCGCAATCAGCGTGGTTCGCACTTGCATGCCTTAGTCACGTGATTTGCCCTGCGCAATGTGCCGCAGTCAGCGTGATTAATTATTAATTGTGTAGCTATGTAGTTATTTTGTGTAGCTATGTAGTTATTTGTGTCGCTATGTCGCAATTAAGTGCCCTATATATACTTGTGTGCTCGCCTTAGTTTTCATTCGCTATTCGAGCGTTTCATTTGCTATTCCAGCGTTTCACTCTACAATTTGGCGTCTCAATACAAACCCAGGAACACAACAAAAACAAACACAAACAGTTTATAGTAGCTGTACCCTTTCCTTAGTGCTGCCAATAACCACATCTGATGAAATATCCAAACAACATTTATCCTGATGCAAGATGATTCTTTCCTCCACCTCCACTATATCCTCATATAGAACATTTGGAACTTTTATTTGCTGCATTATATTCAAGTTTACTACAAATGTATAAAGGAATGTTATTAATATAGCCATCGTTAAAACTAAAATATGTGTGAACTGTAGTAACAACCTTTTACTTTTTATTGTTAAATCAACTGCCAGCGTAAGGATACAGTAGTTGACCACTGGTGCAATAGTTTGGCTTTGAGTAACAATGCACCAAGGTATTTATTGAATCTTATGTTTCACTTCATAATAAAAACACAAACCAAGTCAAATATCTTTGGTCTTGATTGATTTCCTATATGAAGCAAATCACGAAACCCCTGAGTTATCACAAGTGCCATGCGTTCTCCTTTTCTTTCCAACAACGCATTCGTTGCTACTGTTGTTCCCATTCTAATGTAATCAATATGAGATGTATCCACTGGCTGCGAAGAAGGCATTGGAGTTCCCAGTTCCTATAAGTCAATGTTACTAATTTTATTACATTTTAATAAACAAAGAGATATTTTTTGTTATCCTGAACCTGAACTAATTTTTACTGTATGGCTGACAATTCAAACCACACACACTGGGCATAATAAATTGCTTCAAGTGCCTTGTCTACACATGACACTTCCACACAATCCAACCTCTTCTAGTATTCTTCTAATGCCTTCTCTCGGTGCATCAGGATAGTTACCGGGATCCACGGAGAGCAGTTTCATGACTCTACTCTTGCCATCTACCAAGAGAAATAACTAAATTGACTAAAAGTTTAGAAAATTATCAAAATCCGTTTATATTAGATATGAAACTTTTTAGAGGTGAGTAAGACATATAAATGAATGAATGTAACTTGTTTTATATATTTTAACCCATTTGTGACACTTGGGACTATGCAAAGAAGTAGGTACATAATTTCCGCTAGGGGCAGTAATTATTAAGTTTAAAATTTTGAAAAATAATACATGAAAAGGGTTAGGGGTTTAAAACTTACGTGTGTAAACCGTAAAACTAACTGCTCTCCATAAAATAGAGAAACGAATTTGTCATCGCCTCCTAGCGGAAATTGTGTACCTACTTCTCCTTGTAGTGCCATGTATTTGTGACCGCTGGGTAGGAGCAATTGCGGTTAAGTGTCTTGCTAATGGACACACGCCCATAATGGTAGCAGCGACCAGCCTTGAACACATTCCCTCTGGGTTCCGGGCAGACGTGCTAACCACTTTGCTAAGTTTTACAGTTTACAGACATAAAACTTAACCCGCTAACCCCCTAATCCCTAACTCGTGCCAATCACACAAAAAACTTAAAAAAAATAAAACGTATTGCACTGTGCGGGATTCGAACCCGGTAAGAACAAAACAAAGAGAATAATCGACGGCAGGCAAACCGTTACACCACAGAGCCGACGATAGTTAACAGAACGAAAGAGCGTATATAACCTACCTAATTTGGGAAAGATGTTTTTACTAGTGTTTTATATATTTATAAAGGTATTTTCAGTATTTAAGTAATTTGTTTTACACTTATAGTACAATGGGGGAAGATGGGACTCTTAAGCACATATTGCCTAATATTTCCAAAATTAAAACAGATGACGGTTTTTGGGTAATACTGCGAATTAGTACTATCATTCCTTTATTAATTGACAACAATTTAATAAAATATAATAAAACACACAAGGAGTTATTTAGTGATCCGCACAACAAGTGAAATTTTACAAATTCAAAAACACACAGGATAAGATGGGACAGTTTAAAATCATTGTTAATTTTGATTATTAAGTGTATTTATAAATAGGAATATACGTAAATAACACGAAATAATACTGTACGCTTTAAAAAATTAAGTCTAAACATTCTTTTTCTTGCCCTACTACTATAGTTTTTAACATGTTACCTATACATTATATTATTGCATAACAATTGGTATTGTTTGAAGAACGACAATGGGTATTGTTCGAACATCAACGGTGTATCCTACAAATATATATGAACTTCTAATAACAGAAAATTGATAATAACTATTGATAAAGTTTTTATTTTTGCTACAAATTGGGTATTACTACTCTGTTTTTGGCACAAGCCACTTCTTATAAATTATCACCAAGTGCAAATGACCAAATTTGGAATAAATTTTCAAAATATTATCTTTTTATTATATCAGTATCTTATAGTTGAAAACCCCCGGAGGTGTAAATTACTAAATTAAAAGCAAATCTTTCAAAGTTTGGCTTTGAAAACATACAAAATTACAATGTGGGGGAAGATGGAACTCTAAATTGAAATATATTTACATTAGCAGTATTCTACAACTTGTAATTAACCTACCGAGTTTAACAGGCTGTGCTTGTTTCTTTGCCTAGGAAACTTTACATATATAACATTAAACCAATATTTTTTTGTTGTTTTTGTCTCAAATTAAAGTCATATTGACCCCTGCCTATTTTCTTCATGCTTATATCTCAGTGTTTTTGTACAAAACTAAAACTAGTTTTATGAGACAAAATCAAACTGTACGAAATATTCAAGGTTGTTTTATGAAGCTATGAAACTAGTTTAATTGATCGCACACGCAAACTAAAAAATTCATTGGCTTTTCTATGATTTAGCGATTATTAAAAAATGGCACCTTACTATTTCGCATTTTTTTAACTGTTCAAAGTATACTGTTTCTATTTTACATATGTTTTTAATATTTAAAAACAGTAACCAGCTTTGACGGGCGTTTTATAAAGTCGTGATAATACTGTCAAATAATTCTGTAATCTTATTTTCCTGATTATCATTAAATGGGGGTCTATAAAAAGAAAATTAAAAAAAAAAGTCTCGTTCGACAAAGTGTCCCATCTTCCCCCACCCTACTATATTACCAATTTAAAGTGTTTCTTTGTGTATTTTTTTCAAAATTTTAAATTTAATAAGAGCGCCCACTTGTGAAAAGAAGAGAGTGACATTCGAATAATAAGTCGTATGTTAAAACTATATCGTTACATATTAGACTGATGGAAAGTGTTTGGTACATTGGGATCATTAATTAGGGTCAAGGTTTTTGGGGGTTAGAGGTTAGTGATTGGTTGTTACATTTAGCGGCTAGCAGAAAACGTAGGAGGTAGGGGGAGAATTCTTCACTAGCACCAAAATTTAATAATGTACGTACTTGGACATTTAGCATAAATATCTGTGAAGGTTCCTCCTCTGTCAATGGCGAACTGAAATTTTCCATAAGCACCCATTTATGTGAATGAATGAATTTTAGTTAAGATGGACTTTACTTACATTACTTACACTACAGTAGCTTATAGAACCCTGTTTAAATGAATGATTTCAATAATTAGACATTAGCGTAATGAGCCAGTAAAAAAACAAGTATAACTCTCTGTTTTAGTATAATTGGTGGTACTAGTGAAGAATCTCCCCACCCCCACCTTATTTTCTAACCACTAAATCCTAACCCCTAACCCCCAACCCCTAAGTTAGGGGGTTAGGTGTTGATGGTTAGGGGGTTAGTGGTTATAGGGGTTAGTAGTTAGTGGTTATAGGGGTTGGGGGTTAGTGGTTAGCAAATAAGGTTGGGGGGGGGGAAGATTCTTCACTAGCACCCTATCGGCCCACATCATTGTTTACAAACAGAGTTCAATCATCCGTATCCATTAAATAAGCAAGTGTTCAAGAGAGCAAAGAAGTGTTTCTTTAATTAGTGCATGTCCGCTGTGTCCACAATGTCCGCTATGTTCCCAATATTCAGTATGTTCGCTATGTCCATGACGTTTACTATGTCCGCTATTTCCACAATATTCACTACATAGTGGACATAGCGAACATACTGGACACAGCAGACATAGTGGACATAGCGGACATATTTGACATAGCGGACATAGTAGACATAGCGGACATAGCGGACATAGTGAACTGCATTTTATGGATATAGTGGACATGGCGGACATGCACCAATTAAAGGGACCGAGCAAAGCCTAATAGAAGGCCACCAAGTCATGATATATTTGTACCGGGCGCTATTGCGGATGCGCAGTAGCTAAGAACAAATACATTACAAGCTCTAATAAATACGTACCGACTAAAAACAGTTCCGGGGAAAAATATTACAAAAACATATTTTATCATCTGTACTGTGTTGGCGTCGCTATGATTCATTATAGGTGATACGTAGCACTATAACATACCCAAAGCTGGATCGGTAAAGAAATTCATAAATATGTTTTTTTATGACGAATATTATTGCTCATAATTAATATTTTTTTCGAATTAGTAAAGTTTTATTTTAGAATCGGTACCACGGGGTCTATAGGTAGTACAGTGCCCAACGCAAGTAGCCGCTAAAACTTTTGTATTCTAGAATCACCTTGGCTCACCAGCACCTGTAAATTTTAGGTAAAATGTGCTAATTAAACTAGCATTAAGTAAGTTTGTTAGTGGTACTTTTTCTAGGCTACAAATAACATACCAACTCAGTTATGCTGACTTCAAATCAAAAACTAAAGTTTTAACGCGTAAACATTTTGTCTGGAACGTTATTAATGGAAGGTCGTAATAAATTTGAACCGGGTGGTCATTGTATCTGTTCCGAGCTATTGCGCATGCGCAGTAGCGTCTGGGTGCATGCGCAACCATCCCGTGTTATATTGACAATAGCTATGCAAAAAAGATACCAGAAAGGGAAATTGTAACCGACCACACGAAATGGTATCTGTCGCATCATTCTGTCATCAACCCGATGAAACCATCGTTTTAAGTTGTTTTCGAAAGTTTCAAGTTGTTTTCGACTGAGCCGCCAAGTACAGAGGTACTGTGCGTTGACACGTTTTCAAAAAGAATCGGTGGCGGTCGTGGCAGATATTGAAGCTATATGTATCAGCAAATCCGGTACGACCAGCCGATTGCGATGCCCTTCGATTCTTGCGGTGCCCGGAGGGTGATCTCTCTGGTGAAGCAAAGCCACGAAGAATGCTTGTCTACAGCTTTGAAATCATGTCGTCTCCAAGCTGTGCGCCTTGACTTTGCTAATTATTGCAAAGCAATTCGGAGAAAGTTTCAGTGAAAAACTACGATAAAAGACAGTTTTTACGACGAAGAATGGCTGATGTCGCTCGCTAGTGCTTCCAGGGCAAGAGCTACACCGATCTCGAAGAAACGGCACTTTCGGGGGGAATGCAAGAAGGTCACAATTACGACGATTGTGACGTTGCGAAAAATGTGACGTCATAAAAGTTGTGACGTCATAAAATTGCGCCGTCACCGAAAATTGTAACGTCACGAATCATGAAAAATGTGACGTCACGAAATATGTGACGTCATAAAAATGTGACATCACCAGTGACGTCACAATTTTTAGTGACGTCACAATTTTTAGTGACGTAACAATTTTTAGTGACGTCACAATTTTTATGACGTCACATTTTCGTGACGTCACAATTGTCGTGACGTCACACTTTCCCGACGTCACAACTTTCGTGACGTCACATTTTTCGTGACGTCACAATTTTCGTGACGTCGCATTTTTTCATGACGTCACATTTTTTATTATGGCACATTTTCGTGACGTCACGTGTTTTACAATTTTTATGACGTCACATTTTTATGACGTCACACTTTCCCGGTGACGTCACAACTTTCGTGACGTCACATTTCTCATTTTTCGTGACGTCACAATTTTCAGTGACGTCACAATTTTTATGACGTCACATTTCTCATTTTTCGTGACGTCACGATTTTTATGACGTCACAATTTTGATGACGTCACATTTTTCAGTGACGTCACAATTTCTATGACGTCACAATTTTTATGACGTCACGTTTTCGTGACGTCACAACTTTCGTTACGTCACAATTTTTATGACGTCACATTTTTGTTACGTCACATTTTTCGTGACGTCACGATTTTCAGTGACGTCACAATTTTCAGTGACGTCACAATTTCTATGACGTCACAATTTTTATGACGTCACATTTTCGTGACGTCACAATTTTTATGACGTCACATTTTTGTGACGTCACATTTTTCGTGACGTCACGATTTTCAGTGACGTCACAATTTTCAGTGACGTCAAAATTTCTATGACGTCAAAATTTTCTGTGACGTCACAATTTCTATGACGTCACAATTTCTATGACGTCACAATTTTCAGTGACGTCACAACTTTCGTTACGTCACATTTTTCGTTACGTCACAATTTTTATGACGTCACATTTTTGTGACGTTACATTTTTCGTGACGTCACAACTTTAGTGACGTCACTTTTTTCATTACGTCACGTTTTTCACATTTTTTATGATGTCACAATTTTTATACCGTTACATTTTCATGACGTCACATTTTCGTGGACTTTTTCGTGACGTCAAAATGAAAAATAAGAAATGTGACGTCACCGGGAAAGTGTGATGTCACGAAAAATGTGACGTCAAAAAAAAAGTGCGACGTCACTGAAAACGGAAATGTGATGTGACAAAAAGTTGTGACGAACTCAGAGTTAATATATGGGAAGTGGCTTGCGCGAAAAATACTGTAGAAATACCCAATTTGTATGGAAAAATGTAAACTTTATTAATAGTTATTATTAATTTTCTGTTATTACAAATTTATATATATTTGTAGAATACAATATTTATCAATTGATGTTCGAACAAAGGCCAATATCGTTCAAACACTACCAATTGCACCCAATATTATAATCTAGATGTAACATGATGCATATGCAGTGTAAGAGTCTGTGGCGAATCAAAGATGACAAAGGGGGCATTGTAGATATATGCCTTTATAATCAAGTTCTTGAACACCTTCTCCTAAAATAACTTAAATGCGACTTAAAAGTTTTAACCACGGTTGTGGCTCGTTTATACATAACACACGATTATGATGCTCCATGTAAATATTTCTATTTAAGATCACGAAAACAAGCATTCGCCTCCGCCGGGGGCAATTGGCAGCAAAAATCGCGTCACCAAGTCGGCACATATTAAAACAAATAAAGTCAGTTCGGTTGTTGTGATTATGGAAAATGTCCTGCGTGTTATGGTGAACAAAAGTTAAAGTGCAGCAGTTTGTTTGGAAATGTGTCGCATGTGAACTTTTATACGAATATGACGCAATAAATTTAAAACTCAGTATAACACTTCCATATATTTATGGAGGTTTCCACCACGTCAGGCCCTTCGTTTATTTGCTGGCTAAATGGTTTAGTAGAGTATGGTGAGGCATTTTTTCATTTTCTTTCTTTGTCAGTTTGGCAGTAAACAAAGAATATTTACAGAATTATATAATCGTCTTACCCAACATTACTATACCCGAGTAAAACAGTGTTTTGCCGATTCTAACAGTTGCCGCAAATAATTTTGTCTTTTCAATGTATATCTGGTACTAATAATACTATACATCATTTTAAAATTTTAGGACAGAAAGAAGCTTTTTCCACGATTACTTAACTAAATCTAGACCATGAGGTTTGGAAGTTTATTATTTGCCTTTATCCTGATTGGTTTACATCAGATGGCCGAAGGTACAAGTTACGGTCCTCCAGTTTCTGCTTGCTCCAGTATGCTTCCTTCTGGCCACCCAGTGAATGGCGAAACTAACCTTGGTTTTAATATTTCTGCTAACCAAACATCTTTCTCAGCAGGACAAGTGATTGAAAGTAAGGCTTGCAGTGGAATGTTTATTTTGTGTTTTGGTTACATTTTAAAAATAAGCTTTTGTTACCTTGCTACTTATAACGTCTAACATCGCGTTTAACAATCTTTATTTTCAGTCACTGTCTCTGGAGAGACTAGCTTTAAAGGACTCTTCATCCAAGTGAGAAGAGCATCACTTTCAAATAATGCTTACGGTTCTTTTATTAATCCGGTGCCATCCGGCTTTAAGTTAATGGTGTGTCCCAACCAACCGTCAAGTTCGGACAAAGGTGCCGTTGGTCATTCCAATCCTAATCCAAAGGGGAATTCAGCAACTTTCTTGTGGAGAGCACCCATGGGCTCGTGTGATGGCGACGGTGCCGATTATGAAATGCGGTGAGATAATGTCCTTAAAAACATAAATACGAAAAATGTATACAGTAAACAATTTTTAAAACCGTTTGAACATAAGTTAAATGAGTCGATAATTCGACAATTATGTTACTAAGTCTAATAGCAGTATTGCCTGAAGGGCGACGGTGGTGACTACCTACGCCACGTACGAAACTGGAATAACAAGAGGGATTGTTTGTGATCCTAATATGGGAGGAGAAGATGAAGGGAGTGACAACAACGATAATGATGATGTTTGCATCAATAGCAGCGATGTTACTGTTATATTTGAAAGTAAGTTGATTTACTTTTGTAATTATTACAATGGATGTAGTAAAATGTCACCACTGTGACGATCATTGGTAAAATATATTGAATCAAATAACTGTTTAGCAACTAGTTTTAATAGTTTCGATGGTGTTTTTGATCGCGTAATTAATACTGTTTTCAAACTTTGTACAGAATACAATACAAGCTTTGAAAGTGGGTTTGATGGATGGATAAGCAACGGCTTTACCCGCCACGCTGGGATAACTCCATCAACTATTACTGGACCATCATCTGCATATGACGGTATATACATCAATAATTACGAAATACTTTGATATTACGATCGAGTTTCTTTCATATAGGAAATTATTACGCCTACTTCGAGACTAGCCATCCCGCTCAACCAGGAGACGTAGCAAACTTAACAAGCACGAATGACCTGGCTGGCTGCTTCTGCCTAACCTTTTACCACCAACATGCTGTTAAAGAGAACACGGGTCATTTGTTCCGCATGCTTGTGAATGAAGAAATAGCATTAGAAATTGAGGGGACCGACAACATGTGGCATCCTTACCAAGTACAAGTTGACCAGCCCGGTCCAGTAGTGGTAATGCAGCTTTATTTATTAATTTTAATTTTTGGAATTTACAGAAAAATAAATACTGCCACATCAGATAACTATGGCGAAACGACCCCTGACGCTCTGCAAACTTATTCGAAAATGTCTCTGACTACATGAACAAAGTTTGATAATCACAAAATAAAAATTGCTTTTATTTGTCAGATACGTTTTATGGCCACCAGAGGAACCAACTGGCAGGGCGACACAGCACTCGACCTTATCAGTATTTATCAAGGCCTTTGCACGTAAGAAACACGACGACGGTAAACGGATTGTGTCAGCGTTTTATAAACCGCAAATTTCGGTGTACATATGTTTTTCATATAATCAAATAATACAGCATTATTACCATACGCTTCTTTCAAAAAGTTCGTAGGCTACACATAACTGATCAAAAGAAACAATTGCATAGTTAATGTTGCGAAATTAGCTTACGACAAAACTATTATCTTACTATAGCATAAGATAATATGTATTGTATAGCACTACGCACTATACACTTGCTTATAAACGTAACTCTATAATAAAACTGCTTACACGTTAGTGATAGCATGTTCATTCTAAGAATTTAGAAAGATTGCTGCCCGACAAAATACGATATAGATACAGTATTTAAATAGTCCATAAGTATTAACATTATAATAGTAGGGTGGGTGAGATGAGCCACTTTTTCATTCTATTTTCTTGTCACTTTTAATAGTAAACAAAGAACACTCAAAGAATATAAAACCGTGACCTCGCGACTCTCATATAGACCGTTGTTACTTGTTTAAAACACGATCAGGATAAAACCCATATTCGACAAACGTTTGTAAACAATGGGGTAGTCCTAACTTAATAAATTCATCTTTGTCGCTGATGTGATCTCTTATGACGTCACGACACATGTGTGTTAATGACGTCATAGCAGGGAGGGAAAGTATTTTTACTTCTTTCGTGATACTATATACATCTACAACTGCGTATAAAGGTTTTGTCATTGGTATTCGTGTTACAACTGCCCCCATATCTTCGCCGTTGATAACTAAATGTAAATCACAGTACTGTTTACGTCTTTGTGACGTCACAGGCCTAAGTACAATCCCAATTCTGCTTCCCCTTAAAACAGCTTGACCAAAATCCGCCATCCGTGTACCGTTCAGACTATACGTCAAAGCTCTTTTCCCGGCAAAGCAGAGATAATCCGAGTTTACCCTGGCGTTTCCGAAATTTAAGACTGATTCAGACTTAGAAAGATCACGATGTTCGTCACTAACACGGTTGTGGAATTTAGTGATCGCTAGCGCCCACGTACGGCCATCGTCAATCATCATCGGAACCACCATTTCAAGAATATGGTCGAGGTTAGGATTAATTTGAGTGATCCCAACTCGAAGATGACCTGACCAACTTTTATCGGTGTCTTTTATCTCAATGAGGAATAATTGTCCCAGGAGAAGAGGAGATTCACTGAAAATGTCGATACAGAATCTTGAGTATTTTTATAGTTAGATTTTATGGCTTATTTGAAAAAGAACGAAATATCAAGATTAAACAAGTAAATGGATTAGGTTTACAATTCAGTTGGTTTATCAATAAAACAAGTGTCTGATTGAAACATAACCTAGTACGCGTACAGCACAAAAGATACTCTTCTCTGTCATAAAAATTTGTGGTTTACAAAGTGGCGCACTGTTACATGCACTGCTTTCATTTACCCAGCAGCAGTAAAAATACGACCCCATACTGCATTTACTACTTTATTTTTTCAAAGCACCATGTTAACATACTCAGGTAACAACACGCATCAGTATCACCTGAAGCAAACAGCGTTAGAGAAACCTTCCACTCGCCGTGCAATCAGGTTATCTTTGCTTAAACGAATGTTGCTTCCACAGTTCGGATGAAAACGAAATTTACCAGATGTCCCCATATCATCCCACTCAGTATTCAAGTTGCTTCCAATGACATCAAATTCACTATTTCCTATTTGATTAAGTTTGTACATTATAGCTAATACTCTGTATTAAGCGACACTTAATTATTGTTTTGCAATTATTGATGGAACATATTTTCATTTTATTTAATTTCTCAATTTAATAATAAACAAATAGTATTCACATAATTATATAACAGAAGTCTCTCGAAAGAGCATTATTAATTGCTCACAAGAGTACAAGAAAATCTGGGAATTTAGGTATTAACGTTATCTTATCTTACCCCACATTACTATATTTAGTTTATCAAACATAGAGGTAATACAAGTGACAACTTCCATGTATGACCACGAATAGGTGTTTAATAAGCTACACTTTAATAGATATAATATAAGGGTGGGAGAAGACCGGCCTTTTTAAATCTCCCTGTACGGGTACTCATTTGGTGATAGAGATATAGACAAAAGCAAATGTTAGATATTCGACAGTATTCGCACGGTCCAACGAAGTGCGCGGCAAAGATGATAACTGTTGTTAAGTATTTCAATTCCGTGTTTAACGATTACAACATACTTTCAATGACTGAAAAAAGCATAATAGTAAGGTGCTCATTTTTAATGCTTGCTGAATCATATTAAAACTGCCGAAATTTTAAAGTTTGCGAGTTTGTGTTACCAATCCAGTATCGTAATTGAATAAAATAGGATAAAATATTTCGCAGAGTATTGATTTTGTAGGTTAGTCAATATATGTCTTAACTTAGAAATAAATAAAAAACATAAGTTTACTTGACAAAGAACCTAGCACACATTGTTAATTTCGGTAGGCTATACATGTATACAAGTTGCAGAATACTATTAATTTAAAAATATTCATTTTTTTGTCCTGTCTTCCCACTTTGTAGTTGTGTAGGTTTTTATTGCTAAGCTTTGAAAAATTCGTTTTAAATTCAATAACTAATATTTCAAGGGTTATTCAAATATAATATACTAATATAATAACAAGACAATATGACAAATTTAGTCACCTGCACTTAAAGATAATTTATGAAAAGTGGCTTATGCTAAATACAGAATAGTAATTGACAATTTGCCATATTATATTGTGTGTTATTTGCGTGTTTTCTTGATATTAAAATAAATCTTAATTAAGAGGTGTCGTTATCCCCCACTATGCTATAATCGTAACAAAAAAGTAATACACACAATGGAATGCTGTAACACTAAACATAGTATTGAAACAACAGAACTGCCCCTGCTACTTTTAAGTCCTACTGGCATTTCGCGTTGTTGGCTGTAAACAGAAATTAAAAAAGTCTAACTATCCATGACAATTCATAAAGTTTATGAATGGCAAATCAAGTCACCTCCTCCTTCTTACTAAAACAGCAGCACTAAACTGTTTAGAAGCTTATGTTAACAATAGCTGCAGGAGATAGAAACAGCAGCTCTCACATATCTGTTCGCTTGTGTTATCACTTCGGTTGCAGCAGTGTGTGTTAATGGGCTTAGCCGGTATATAAAGACAACTGCTATGTAAGTGTATCCGCAGATACAATAAACAGTTGTTAATTAAAACCAATAGCTGACTATGCAATTAATCGAGTTTTAACTGGTACTGGATGTTTCTTAAATGTTTAAATTACAGTGAAAAGGGTATAACGTGAAGACTTAATGAATGCTGTTTGTTACATTAAAGGCAAAAAATGTTGAAGAAACAAACTTTTACTTAACTCCCAAACAACAGGCAAAAAACATTGACCTTAACACGATGACGCTTTACGAGTAGCAAAATTTATTTTCTAGTCGTGTTATACTTTAGGCGTTGCCAAACAAAACATAATTTTATGAGCAAAGCATGTTGTGATGGTGTAACTGTAAGTGAAAGATGATATTGGCATTTAAACAAAAGCTAACCTGTCTGTAACCTTTAAAAACGTCGCGAAATCTAATTTATGGAATTTTTGAGCCCATCAACGTGATATACAGCATAGTACATTGTGGTGTTTGCATATCACGAGTTATGGACATATGAATGAGGGAATTACCGAGTACAGGTTTTAAATTAAGCGACCGGTGAAACGGTCATCCTGTCATGAAGGGGTATTGTTCTGATTTGGGAAAATAATTGAAAGGTCCTTAATCGCATAACAATACTTGGAACATCGATGATATAATCCGGATGCAACGTAACGATGATTTGATTGTTAGTAAAGGAAAATTAGTTTATAAATAGCGTCAGCAGTTGGTTAGGATTCACAGTTTGACGTTAAGTCAATTTCGACAGCAGGTATATAAAAAATATAAAGTTTGAGTTTAGAAAGAAAGGAAAATTGTTTATTTATTTAGGTAATTTATTTTGATTTGTACAACTTTTAGATCAATATGTGCTGCAGGCTGTTGAAACAATAAAACTTGACGACGTCATAAAATAATTAAGAAGTACGTCACAAAACAATATAATGCAGTACGCGATTATTACCTTCGCGTTACTTTGTTACGTCACGAGGTCCATCGGCCAGTTCTGCTCTACGAACAATATACCTGGTCTAGGTAAGTAAGCTCCTGCAACAAGTTTGGACTGATGGAAACTAATCGAAACACAAAATAAAATAACAAAATAGTGGACATTACTTTAGAAGTAAATGATAAATGAAAAGTAGTTAAAACTAATATTGGACAACTCAACTGGGTAATTTCGACCTAACTTTGTTTTTTTCTCCTCCAAGTTTATTTTATAATAATCCTGCGGTTTCCTGGATCATTTTTTCAGCAAATTAAATTACACAGGTGGAGAATGGGTGTGCGACGACGATTGGATGATTTACTCTGACGCTGTACCTGGTTTATATCAACGGCAAGCTGTCACATTGAAGTGCGGAATAATATTAACAATAAATGCAAAAGACTAAATTACCAATGATTTGCGCTTATGCAGTTTAAGTCACAACTAAATGATAATTTACTAAAAATAGTTTAAGGTGGAGTAAGTAAGATGGGTCTTATATTTAATTATAGTTTTCTCGTTCCATTTCGTATACTAAACATATATATTATCTTTACTGTGACCGCTGTAATAAAGGGCACAATTTTAAACTTGTTACAGACGCTTTGTCTTCCAACTACCACAGTTTTACGCTGTCAGCTCAATCAAGCTACGCAATAACAATGGTACGAGGGACATCATCGAAACGGAAGTACAATACTGGAACGACACGACATACGAGGAATTTTCTCCTTCATCTGGGGAAAATAACTGGATTGATATTGCGGTAGGCTATATGTCATTTTAACCAAAGCTTATGTATTGTGTTAAGTGATTATATTTACGAAAATAATATATTCGAGCTTTAACCTTTACGTTATTTGAAATCAGTCTTATTCGGTACGGCAAGAAAGTATGGAGTTCAGCGGATTTTCACGACTTGCTCCTTATTGGAGACTCACATTTACACTTAGAAGCGGAAGCAGTTTCCCTTTACCTTCAGATTTTGCCTTCTTCGTAAGAGCAGGTAAAGTGGTAGAAATGTTCAAACAAATGTAGTACAAAAAAGTAAAAGCAGAGACATAACCGGGACAGCACACACAGTGCAATAAAAACAACGTTTATGTATATTGCTGATTAGCAGAAGTTGATCAATTATTACGGTCATACTAAAAACAATTCCAAAACACTGACTTTTTATGTTAACACTTTCCTAACATAGGACTAGCTGCGGTTAATCATCAACTACGAGTAGAGATGCCCACATTAAACTTTAGGGCGGCGAAAAGTTTCCAAAATGCGCCTACTGGGAACAGATGCTCCAGAGTAAGGCTATCTTCGTATTATTACTATCATTCTATCAATAACTTGGATAACTCTAGTCTTATAGTTGTTTCATGGCATACTATAGAAAAATTATCATTATTACAGACATGAGTGTGTGTTGCATAACAGCAAAAAAACATTCAACGTTTATCAGTGCCTAACAACAGATCATTTTACAAAATGTCAGTATTTTGAAACTCGGGAAAAAAATTAAACATTTTATTTTTATTTAACTTTCCACGAACATAACCAAAACTATTGGATCCCCTTTTACAATAATTCACTATCATAAATATTCCAATAATCACATATAATCATATGTTATATAGCGATAAAATAAAAAAACTAATATTAGGTTGTGAGTCCAGTTCCCCGGGAAATAGTCCAAAAATACAGATTGGATCAAAATTTCTACCGGAAGTTCACCAGCGCGTACGGTATTCCTATCATGGGAGATAGAATATTGGACAACAGGTACTGTTTACTTTCTGCTGAGTGCGTGGATTTAAATAATGTACAGTAGGTTGGGGTAACATGGGACATGTTGGCATTCTCTTTTTTCGTCCCATTTGGTATAGTAACCCAAATGAATTTACAGAACTATAGTTGCTGTAGCCCCGCGACACTAATAGAGTAAAGTGTTCAAAATATGATTAGAAAATATCGGGTCCAGCAGAGGCTCACGGAACTAACCTTACCCCACTGTACTATAAGTTTATCATTTCAAATATGTTTACAGAGCCTTGCAGCGAGCTTGCTACGTGGTGAGGTTCATGCTCGCTGATAGACAAGACATTCGTAACCATATGTACAACAACAATGGCAGAGTGGCAATAATTGGAAGAAGACAAACTGTGCCCATGGTATGTATTATAGAGTGGGGAAAGACAGGATATTTAGCACATATCGCCCAATATTTTCCAAATATAAATGTTATTTGTTTACTACCAATTAAAACGAGAAAATAGAATAAAAAGGTGTCCCATCTTCCCCCACCCTACTATATATTAAAACACACAAGGAGTAATTTAACGATATGCACAGCAGGCCTGATTATACCAATTCGAAAACAGCAGACGAGGTAAGACGGGACAGTATAACATTCTTGCTAATTCTGATTACACGTAAATACACCGAAATAATATTAAACTGTTTAAAAATCAAGTTTAAACATTCCCTTGCTTGCTATAGTTTTAAACATGTTACCTACAGAATCATAATATACGAAATATTGGTATAGTTTGAATATAATCATCAAATGATGAATGTTATCCTATACAACTGCACATATCAACTTGTATTAACAGAAAATTGGTATTAACTATTGTTAAAGTTTACATTTTTATACAAACTGGATATTGCTACACTGTTTTTTTCGCGCGATTTTTCTCAAGCCACATATAGTAGGGTAGGGGAAGATGGAACACCCTTTCGTTTAGTTTTCTTTTTTCATTTGGTAGTAAACAAAAAACATTCAATGAATTATAAAACCGTATCTTCACGACTTCCACAGACCGTTGTTAATTGTTTAAAACACGATCAGGATATTTGGATATTATGTGTTAAAGGTGTCCTATCTTCCCCCACTCTACTATAAATAAAAATTGACCCCACTATATAAAAATTGAATGCAAATGACTGAATTTCGAATAAATTTTTCATATATTCTTGTAATTATATTAGTATGTTATGTTTGAATAACCCCCGAAGCATAAATTATTGCATTAAAAGCAAACCTTTCAAAGTTTGACAATAATAAAACTACAAAACCACAATGTGGGGTAAACCGGGACCAAAAAGAAACATCCTGTTGGTGTTTTTGTCACGTAAACTTTAAGTATACAACTTTGAAACAGTTTTAATTTTAAACTTTCTATTGTATAGGTACCGGAGATGAGGCAGTTTTATTGGTTCACACGAAGAGCGGCTGGAGGGACGTATCAAATTCCAGTAAACGTGGGAGCGGAAGAAAATATGTTATGTGAAGCACAAGACGGGTAAAATATAAGTTTGGTATATAGTTACAACACATGTAGCCAACGGACTAGAATAGAAATATTTCTAGTAGGCTTGATGCAGCAAGCACATAAACCGGATTTTTACATTTCTGTGTTAATTACGCTATAGTCAAAACAAGTAAATTTCCATAACACAAATTATTTAATATTCATGTTATTCCTTTGTAAAACTTTTTTAACCCAGAAAAACTATAATCGCAATTCCCAAAATAAAACCGGTAAAAGTCACAGAAACTATTCTTTAACATCATATACACACAGGTACGCACAAAATCAAGATATTTTCATGCATGAGTTCGCCCACGGTATTCACCTTATCGCAGCTTACACGGCAATTCCGAACTTTAACTCAAGATTACAGGGTGCCTTCAACTCGGCCAGAAGAGCCGGTTTATGGTCGAATACATATGCCAATACCGATAACCGTGAATATTTCGCAGAAGGTGGGGTTTTTTATGATTCTTAGCGTATAAGCTGCACACATATAGCACATAACAATGAAAGTATCCTTAATAAACGTGTACTGCAGTTAAATAATACTGTATATGTGGACTCGCAACTGTGAGGTTGACACTTAATAAACACTTTACGACAATACCATAGCGTTTTAACCAAATGAAACTACCAACTATGCAGGTGTCCAAGCATTTTTCAATCAGCAGCGCGAAGGTAGGCCGGGCGGGGACGGAATCCAGAATCATGTTAATACAAGACAAGAATTACGAGCTCACGACATAAATCTCTTTAGATTGGTTCAAGAGATTTTCCCTTGTAATAGCGCTTCTTACATTCCGAGGTAAATATACGATTGTTTATAGGCTTATATTTTCCACTTCATAAAGTAGGTTGGGGTAAGACAAGACCTTTTTATTTGAATCGCCTTTTTTCGAGTATACCCATTTGATAATAGACGAAAAACCGTTACAGTAGTATTTGATGGCATTCTCATTGTCCAACAAAATGCGCGGCAAAGGCAGTTACTGTTTTTATATTAAAACATAACCATTGTTAATGTCTATAATATAACAAAACCATTGTCAATGTCTATAAACATAATAATAGATGGTCAATTTGAATGTTCGCTGAGTTTTTATATTACGGCCCAAATTTTGTAGTTTAGTTTGAATGATTTTGTCTCGTATAATTGATTTTATATGTCTTATAATATGTCTTATAATTGGGGGAAAAATCTCTATATAACATCACGTGTATTTTAATGTATTTCGTTCGATATCAGATAATAAAGGTACGATAGTACTAATTCGTGGTATCACCCCGTCATGTATTCCGTTTATTAAGCAATTGGGCAATATGTACTTAACAACACGTTGTTTTCGCGTAGTTTGTCTTTAGAGGTAAAAGCTCATCTATAGTTTTATATAATTTGCTGATTTTCCTTTGTACAAACAATAGGTGTAATGATAGAAACCAACAACGAGGTTTGGCACAGACGCTCCAACTTAACTGTGACGAAGAAGGTGGGAAATATTATCTATTCTTGTCGTGCGTGTTTTGTATATGACATACACATATGTTTTAAGGTGGTGGGAGTGGAGGAGGAGGAGGAGGAGGAGGTGGAGGAGGAGGTGGAGGAGGTGGAGGTGGAGGAGGAGGAGGAGGTGGAGGAGGTGGTGGAGGAGGAGGTGGAGGAGGAGGGGGAGGTGGAGGAGGAGGCACAGGTATTTACACATGATTACAATTTGTAAGCTTCTATATAGTAGTAGTGAGATCAGTTTTATTGATCTTTAATGAATGCAGGTTCAACCTGTATTGATGATAACAACAACTGTGAGTATTGGAAAAACCAAGGTGAGTGCCAACGAAACCCGGGGTGGATGCATGTCAACTGCAAGAAGAGTTGCGGAACATGTTCAGGTACTTCCTCACTGGCATGTAAACGTGGAATCTAAATAATGCGTTTCCCTAAAGGTACAACTGGAGGTAGTGGCGGTACATGCACTGATAGGAATACCTATTGTCCGAGTTGGGCAAATGACGGAGAATGCAGTGCTAACCCAAGCTACATGTTGACTTACTGCAGGAAAAGTTGTAAACAGTGTAACGGTGGCACAACAAGTAGGTCTTACCTTCGATAACCAATAAATTTACGTTAACACAAGAACTAGCAGCATGTAACAAATAATGTTTTAAAGTTTATAAAAAAAAGTCTAACAAACATTTCATTGAAAATTTAAATCTGCAGACGGAAATTGCAGAAACAAGGATAGTAGATGCAGAGGATGGCGAAGCTATTGTGGCAACAATCGATATGTTGACAGAAATTGCAAACAAACCTGCGAAACTTGTTAACATTATTCGTGAACTCTATAACCATGTATATATGTATATACGTAATATAATATTCGTTGTATATTTTCGTGGTTTCGCCGGCAATGCCCAAAGGGGTGAAACGTTGGTATGGAACTAACGGATAGTTGCAAAGCCATTAGTTAAACATTTCTGCAAATTGTACTTTTGTGATAAAAGCTCGGTCTTGGGTGGCGCAGCATGTGCGTATCTTGGCCGACCGATGTGAAACCATCGGAGCATGCAGTCACGTGATAGTATTGTCATCAGCAGACAAAGTACCGTTCCGAAAACCGCCCCGCGGCAGCGAAGTGAGAAGAATCGCAAAAGTATAACAATACAGTGCTTATCCACTTGTCTGCTATGTCTTAAGTTGTGTGTAGTACTGATGGCGCGTCTAATTCCATTAGCTAGAGTCACTGATACTGTTTTAAGTTGGAGCTTTACTTTATGATAACGGAGTGAGAATGCCAAACAGTTATGTGTACTGTGTTGACACTGGTACGAAACAAAAAGTGATATCGGCAGCCAGACCTTTTCGAGAGGTAAGAAACAGACAACAGGAAACGGCTAAGTTTTAATGATCAGGTTTTACATATTTGTGACTCGGACAACGACTGGGATATGTATGTTTGACTTTGGTTATTGGACATCATGTTGCGTGTAAGATAGAAACTAGGTCAAACATTGAACAATGGGTTGTATAATCAGTGTTTGCGCATTCGCCGCAAGTCTTTGTGTGTGCTTATTTCAACACAGAATAAAGATGAAACCCATTTGCCAGGGACGGATTGCATTTAGGTCTAGAATTCTTTACAATTACAGGAACTAAACAAAAAGTTTTGGATAAAAAGAAAAAAAACTACAGAATGAATGAGAGATACAAAAATCAAAAAGTCAAAGAGAACAGTGCGTCGGCAGTCAGAGCTTTAACAAGCTTAAAATTCGCGACTTCATTTAAACATATGTAGTATAGGGCGGGGTAAAATAGGAGATGCTTTCACTTTTTTGTGTCCCATTTTGTAGTAAGCAAAGAATATTTACAAAGTTATATATAAAACTTCGCCTCTCTAAAATGGCGTTGTTAATTTTTCAAAATACGTTCAGAAGATAGGATTTAGGTGCTTAAGGTATACCATTTTACCCCACAGTACTAAAACCTAAACCTATAAGTAGTAATGCTATATTTTAAATTACTTGACAGAAGCATGGTAGTTTTAAAGATTCTTATTTTGTGTTTGCCTGTGGTATACTCTGCGCACACAAATGCGGTTTCGCCTTGCGATGGAATCACGAATTGTTTATGTTCGTCATCAGCAGTAAACTGCACTGGTGCTGGTCTAACATCACTCCCCCCAACAATTAATGCGGGAAAACTATATTATTATTTTGAAGAAAATCAACTCAAAACTTTGAACAAAAACACATTTCGTCACTTCATCAAAGCCAAACATATAAATGCGGGGAAAAATCGTATCAGCCATTTAGGACCGAAGACCTTCAACCACAACAAATTATTGTCCCAACTATATCTTGATAATAACAGGATTACAAGCCTACCAGCAACATTGTTTACCAACAACCACAATCTCACGTTGTTTTCTGCAAACTTTAACAACATTACGTCAATTAGCTCCGGCTTGTTTAAGAACTGTCCACTGTTATCTTATATCAGCATTACTAATAACCAGCTAGCTGCAATTGCCCCAGATGCCTTCACTACTAACCTGGTGCTCAGCAGATTGTTATTGGAAGTTAATCATCTCACGACTCCAATGTGGTAATTAACTTCTTTTCACTTCATGCTATCTGTATCTAAACAGTTTCGAAATATATAATCGTAGCCCTGGGCTCTAAAACAGCATGTTTAATTGTATGAGTTTTATTTGCTGAAATATGGGTGCTAGTATCCCATTTTACCCCGTATTACCATATATTAGCGTTTTCCCCACCAAAAAAGTTCGAAAAAATTTTACGACACTGCAGCCTTGGTAGGACAGTACACTTTTCATTACAGTTTATTATAGTAGGGTGGGGGAAGGTGGGACACCTTTAGCACATAATATTTAAATATCCTGATCGTGTTTTAAACAATTAACACCGGTCTATGAGAGTCGTGAGGATACAATTTTATAATTCTTTAAATGTTCATTGTTTACTACCAAATGGGACGTGAAAATAGAATGAAAAGGTGTCCCATCTTCCCCCACCCTACTATAACACATTTAGTTAACGATATTAACATAACGTTCTTTCAGGCAATGGATCGACCATCTGAAACATTCGGAAACATTTGAAATTTATTTGGATAGAAACCCTTGGATATGTGACTGCAGGATGAAACAGTTTAAGATTGAAGTGGAGACACACAGTTGGTATCAACGGTGAGCAACACTGGATTATTTATATACAGCTTATTGTTCATGTCTCAACCACAACAGAACATACCCAGTTAATTAAGACTGACGTATGAATGAATGTAAATTACTTTATTCTCGCGTGGCCAGAAAACGACTGTTTCATACATTTCATACATGTCGTGTCAGCTCACGAGTTACCAAGTAGGTTACTTTGTAGATGATTATTTTTGGGGGGACTCTTATATATTTTTTATGTGTAGCTGATAATTTGGACAACCCATTAGTGACCACCGAGTTGGAGCAATTACCGTAAAGTGTCTTGCTCAAGCCCGTATATAACCAGAATGGTAGCAGCATCGAAGGGCCTTGAAACCATTACCTCTGGGTTAGTGGCAGGCGCGATAACCAACTGTGCAACGGAGGCGGTATATATATTTTCACCATAGAATCTTAACTTACAGAGTTAGTGTAAGTTAGTATTCTATGCATTCACTACTGAGTACACAGATATTTATCGAATATATTTTAATAAAGTATTCCTTCCAAATATCCTGATTCTTGCACAACTAACTACGTATTTTCTATATTTCCAATCGATTATATTTTTAGAGCAGAAACACCAAAGAGCGGTAAGAAGGGAATTGCGTCACATGTACGGTGTTCAGCACCCCCAAACCATGCCAGCATGAACATTGAAGCTGTAGATTCGTTAAGTTTAACTTGCGAATCACCGACTATTTTAACCAACACCAGCGTTCTGCTTGCTGAGGGCAAACCGGGAGTAGTTACGTGTTCAGCAACTGGAATTCCCGTCCCGCAAGTCTGGTTTGCTGATGAGACTGGGCGAAATGTAACAGATCCGCATCCAGGTACGAGGCCATGTTGACCATTTCAAACTTTTTTATATTTTTAAACAATAATATCACGTTAATCTATATTAGTGTACCCAATTGGACCCGGGAAATATAATCTTACAATGTACAAGACAGCAAAGCTCCGAGTAAGCACGTATTATACTAATTAGAATAATATTTATTATACGGTACCCCTTTACTACAACGGTCGACTAAGCTAGATTAAAGACAAAGTAACCAACAAAGCGGTTTTCAGTTGCTATTGGTGACTGTGGAGCAGTAGGTAGAATACATTTATACAGTACTGTGGGGAAAGATGGGTCACCTTTAGCATATAATATCCACGTATCCTAATGGTGTTTCAAACAATTAACAACGGTCAATGGGGGAGTCGTGAGGATGCGGTTTTATAATTTTTTAATGTTTGTTTTTAGTGGGAGCGAAAATAGAATAAATAGGTGTCCCATATTACCCCACCCTACTATACAAGTATTCATGAAGACTTATGATGTATAGCCTATGAGGACTGAGTGATTGGTAAAGAATATGTATAAATATGCTGTGTATACACCTTATGTATGTGTTGACTTGTAAACTTACACTGGTTAACCTTGTCATCGCTTAAACACGTTTGTTCTCGTGAATTTGGATAATCTTAATCACGCGGTAATTAGGTAATGTTAGAAGTTAATATTAATCATATAATGTTTAATTAAAAATAATGTTTCAATCACGATAAATAATAATAAGGTAAAGGAGTAGTACTTTTAATGCGTCCCAACTTGAATGATAATAGTTTGATACTGGCGTCAATCGTTGTGTGGATTTCTATTACCCGAACACCACACCACGTATTCCCAAATTCCAAGACAGTGTAACCCATAACCACATACTTTACTGGTTACGGAAGCGTTTTACTTACTGATTACTCACTAATTGGACAATTTTATACACCATGGTTTAAATGACTAAGCTTAGTTAGAAATATTTCACCGAGTGGAATCAATTAATTAAAGTTTAAGGTACATTTTGAATTAAACACTCTTAAAAAAACAGTAAGTTAATTGTTAATTACTCGCCAATTATGCGCGGTTTTAAATCTGAGAACCAAATTAACTTTTATGAATTTATGAATATATATTTGATTTTAATCAAGAGAATAAATGTAAGAATTAAGCTTCGAGAAATGTGGAAAAATCATGACAAAGAACAAAAATAAGACCAACTGCTCGACGTAACGAGACTATATTATATAATACCACCATGTGCTCTCAAAAAGCCTGGCACTGATGCATGCCAATTCTGTATGATACAGTGTTTTATATCATAATAACAACTACTATTTTGTTTTGCTTAAAGGATTGGGGAACATGACTTTCAATTCGGTTTTAACTGACGAAGCTGGGCTATATTCTTGTTTCGCTTCAGGTTGGAACAGTTCAGGAACATGGACTCTAAAATCGACTCCTGTGACTGTGATTGTAAAATCCAAGCCAGCAGCTGGATTGAGTAAGCTTTATTTGTGATATTCTGAAAGTTATAAACATGTTTGTTATTCCTCAACTTTATATTTAACATAGTATATCAATTTACGATAGCTATCACTGTCGAAATGCAGCTACAGCCTTTAAATCTATTCAATTCGCAGAAATAAAACAGAACAACTAAACTATCTTCTTTGCAGTTATAACACTTGCTTTCATATTGCCGGCTCTTGTCATCGTTGGGATTGTTGTATTTATTCGGCAAAGGCATAAGCGTCGAGATGGATACGGTTCGCTCACAAATGAGAACGGCGCTTCTGCACGTTACGATCACTTAAACGACGCAGATGTGACTTCAGCCACAGTATTACGCGATAGCTCCGACGACGAAATGGACGAACTGGTGAGCTACGCCAAAGATACCACAGACGAAAGAGAAGTACTGGTATAGCGATACCCAATGACAATATAAATATCTACGGGAAAGATTTGCGCCTATTTCAATATGGCATGTGCAGTATAGTAATATGACTAAGTTGGAGCTATATATATTATTTTGCTTATATTTTTGTAAAAACAAAACGCTTTTGCTTTTGATACTCTGCTGTTGCTTTGATTATTATTAAAATATACCGGCTGGACTTTTAAATTAATGATAGCAAAAGATAAGCCATACTAGCTATACTTGTATGCTGGAGATTCAGAGCTCAACTTGGTCTCCGTTTCTCAAGAGCTTTTCCTTGGTGTTCCTTTATCAAGAAAACAGTAAATACTTTTTATTGTAAAGTGAACGTCAGCTAACTAACTTGTTGAAATGTTGACGAAATGTAATTTTTGCCTTTCCCTTTCTTCTGCCCGAATCCAAACAATCCACACCCGACCTTGAATATTTCTTTGTCATTTCCGGGATAAAAACCTGTGATGAAGAGAAAACGAAGTTCGCTTATTCTGTTGTAAAAATTACTGGGTTTAATTCCAAGCAAATAGTAACAGTAGGTTGCACGTAAGTGATGGAAACAGGAGGCACGTTAGTTATGTTCGAACACCAACGTATAGACAAATGAGCTGTTTACTATTATATCTACAAACCCCAAAAATGTTGTAAATTATACTTAAATCTCACGTTTTGAAATAAATTAAAATTTCTTTTGTTTTCTACTTCTTTCTCGTGGTGAAATTTCCCTCTCTCTTTAAATCCTTTATGAACCACAAATGAATTCGCCATCACCACAAATGTGAACCCACACAAGCGCAACTCGCAGTTCTGCAGGATTTAATTATGTTTTTAATCAAATTAAAAATGGCTGTGTTTTACAAGACTATATAATGTATGTGTACTTGAATTTCAGATAAAGCACAAACGATCAGCAGTGTGGTACTGTATAAGGCGGGATGAGATAGGACATGTTTCATTCTCTTTTATCGTCCCATTTTGTACTAAACAAAGAATATTTCAAAAATATATAACCGTAGCTCCGCAACTCTAAAATAGAGTTATTCTTTGTTTAAAACACGAACAGGAAGATGTGATTCAGGTGATAGCGGTATCCCATCTTGCCCCACAGTACACATCTGAATTATGTGAAAGGTTATTTGGTATAAGTATAAAGAAATATTACCTGACTGATTCTATCGTAGCCATATTGCTTGAAACGTTCGTCGTAATCTGGTGTGTGGGAGGTGTGGGCTATATAAAAAGGTTCCCACGATGGTTGCCACTCCGCCTCATACGCGATGCCCAAATTTAAATTCGTTGAGATCGCTTTCCATTCATCATACCTGCAAATTTTAAAATACTTATTTGCAAACTTTGGGGAAACTATACGTTGTTAACTTGTATTTGACCCAGCGCTTACGCGTTGTATTTCACGTGTAAACGAGACGGAAACTTTTTATAAAATCTTTAAAGGGACATCATGTTTTAATTTTAATGTAAACTTTATTATGTTTTGATTAATACCAGATTATGCTGACCCCGCAGTTTTTCAAACCTTAAGTTCCACACAAACAACTGACAAATGTCCCATTTTACCTTGCAGGTTTGTGGCATGATGGACAGGTTTCATAATGGAAAGGTCGAATTTGATTTGATTTCCAAGCGGTAAGTAGTAGCGCTTTATTTTCGGGCATCTGTTCGTTTATTTTCAGTTCAAACGCAGGTGGAATATAAGCTATTTTGGTCTCTGCCGTTTTGTTGCTACCACGATTTCGTAAAACCTTTTCCAAAAAGTTCTCTCGCAAACCGTAGCTCGGCATTACATCGATATCAAGCACGATGAGGTATTCGGTTTGAACAGCCAGTTTCGCAACGTTCCTGAGAGTGTTCTGTGGGTAGGGAATTCCCCATGTTGCATAGTTTTCCCCTTCAATACTGCTCAATGTTTCAAACAGGTCTTTGCACCTCAATCGGTCGTTTGCGAATAAAAGCCCCACCCATATTTCTAAATTGTTCCCGTCAAACGTCGGAGTATGATGCTCTGGATAAACAAGGTGGAACTGAACTTTCCTTAAAGGAAAACATTGTTTGATGAATTTGATCGCTAGTTCTGCGTGTATGATGCTGCTACCGGGTACGAAAAGTGCGACCGAGATGGGACCTTTCCATAACTGCAATGTTTCGATTAAATGGTACAAATTGTTAACCGAACATTGCGTCACTAACGTGACGTCATTCTGCAATAGCTTCTCGCTTGTATTCAAGTGCGACTTGAAATTATAAACTACCCTGTATTCTCCTCTTATCAGTGAACTAGCTTGAATATGTTGCTGTAAAGTATCCCGTATTTTGTTCGTCTTAACTTCGTAGTAGTTATAATATGATAATATTACAGTCTGTACTCCAAGAGCAACCAACACCAATACACTGTACTTGTACCCTGACTTGATATCGAAACAAGTTATAATCATTGAAACGGCCCACTGCTCTTACAATGAAACGCACCGCGACTGTTTCACGAAACGCACGTTTCTGTAATGACAGCCCCGAGCAGTATATAGCTGTTGTAGCAGATAAGGTCCACTGGTTTTATAAGGCCTATTCGACAAGCTTTGGCATAAATAGGCGACGAGTGGTAATTACCCCAGAAATATTAGCTTCATTAGTAAGCAAGAGTTAACGATATATCCTTGTTGTTGCATAATAGAATGGGGAAAGACGGGACACCTTTAGCACATAAATATCCAAATATCCTGACCGTGTATTAAACAATTAACAACGGCCTGTGGAAGTCGTGAGAATACGGTTTTATAATTCTTTAAATGTACTTTATTTACTACCAAATGGAACGAGAAAATAGAAGAACAAGTTGTCCTATCTTTCCCCATAACACTACATTAAAAACAGAAAAGAACAAATTTTACGACACACCGAGACCGGCTAAAAGCTGACACAAGCACTGACGAAATAAAACTGCAATATTAACAAATCATGTAAAGTACAGTCGTTTTATTTTTACTACAAAATATCCATGTAATTAGTAGTTATTTAACAAAAGATAACCTTAACAATGTCTTCTGAATTTTACAGGAATGTATATGAATATGCTCCTTAGTTCAAGGTACAATGGACTGCCACATTATAGCATCGCACAATACGTAGATTTAAAACATGTAATATAACACGACATGGTTGATCCGTATACACTTATTTTCTTTATGCTTTTCTTTTGTTGTTTACTCGGGACAAGTTTGCCCGATGCTCAAAACGTGTTAGGTCGCAAGATACATGATGTTATATCAACCCACCGACCGCCCGGCCTACGTTACCATATAATAAGGATGCTGCATTTTATTCTAGTATTTCGTGGTAAGCATATAGGGATTGTTAAACGTAACATCTTGCAAACTTGACCCAGCGACCTTTGGCAACACTGGCGTTACCACCGAGCGTTTAATTTTTAAAATTGAAGCGCTGTTGTATCCCACTTTTTGATTAGCTTGAGTGATGGCGGTCACACTATTTGATGGTTTCTTTGGGAAAAATCGCTTCTTGCTGTTACCGAAGTTCAACTTAATATGCTGATTAAGTATAGGGGGAAGCAAGGGGGCAAATTTCCAATCGTAACCGTCGCCCGTTTCACTCATGCTCGGAATTGTCAAAGTCCCGCGGGTAGATTGCACGTTTGCTGTAGGACGGAGTTGGCTAGAAGAGTCTCTACATTGAACATGAACCCACTGATCTTTTCCCTCTTTTCCGTTTGCTTCTGAATGCTGTGCAGGGTAAAGCACATGGTGAGATAGTTCCTTCAACCTTTTCTGAACGTGGTCGACTTTCTTTTTAATGTGTTTATGGGAGTTAGAGAGTCGCGAACGCCTTTTCTTCCCATGCGGAGCCACAGTAGCCTCACTGGGTGACTTTACTGTTGGTAATTTAGGTGTGTTTAAATTTCCTCTTAGCTCAGGCCCAGATAGGCCATAGTGCAAAGCGATTTGTGTCGCACCGTACCGTTTTGAACTGGAAGAGATGGTTCGTAATCTTTTTAAAATCCTCTTGTCTTCAAGTAACTCTCGATCTAGGTTTGGTATCTGGTTCATGAAAGTAGGTAGAAACCTTCTTTCTGCCTCTACGGGACTTAGACTTCTTTTATTCGGTTTTTCATGCACGGTCGGCTGTATAGTTTCCCCATTCGTCGCTTCTTTATTGAGTGACGAGTCTTGAACACTATAGTGCGTTGTCATTGATATCAACTTTTCCAGCTTTTTCTTATTTAATGCAGTTGATTTTTTTCGCTGCAGCTTTTCGCCATTTTTCCTTTCAGATTTCGGTATAACAGGTTTCACGGCTTCGGTAGCAAAATTAGCGATATTTTTCCACTGCAGAGGAAGTGGAGGTAGCTGGCTCTTTTTATTTAATTGACTATCTTCTTTTTTAGATTTTGTTTTTCCAAAGTTGGTTCTTCGAGTGGTATAAGGCTTGGTACAACGCCAACCAATCATCGCTTCATCCTCTCGAGTGAATAATATTTGGTCGACGACATCTTCAGCTGCGTCGCTTATTGCTGCCAACTTTGCAACTAACTTTCGGTTATGAATATGCACCATCTTAGATCAGTAGCTGTATATCTTTTTTAGCATAAGGAATCCTAAAAGAAATTACGTTTGTACTTATGTATATATAACTATATGTGTATAGAATATATATATTGGTTATACATACATATCATATACGCGGGGGTAACGAGAGAACACGAGTAGCCTATACTCTTACCTGAGTTCAAGACGAATTGTAAAAAAACACGCAATACGGAGAACGACCCACAAATGGAAAGAATATTAGTACAACACCTGGACAACACAACGCTGCTTAACGTTCCTGAATAGAATCACAACACAAATACAAACAATGCTACGTATTGTGACGTCTTAAATATGCGATTGGTTATAGAAATCTGATACATCATCAAAGTTAAATTAATATATCGTGATTAATCTATGTACATGACAAAAAAAGACAATAAATGCTGCAACAATATGCACTTTTAACCCAGATAGTTAAATTTATTACATAACAGAGGGATACGACTGTTTCGAGTCAGGGTAATCACCTAAAAGTCATGGTTTAGTTTTAACTTTTGTTACATTACTACGGAAATGTGATATAGTTCTGAACGCAATTCGTAATAAAAAGGAATAACTGCAGTAGAATCCATGTCGGATATCGAAATCGAAAGTTTAACAGCAAAGGAAGCGCTGTTACAGAAACACCGGAAGGAAAAGAAAAGTTTACAAGGTATATTATATACTCTATAACCTCCTATTAACCTATAACGTACAAAATGACATAGCCTAACTATATTAACGCACAACATCAGATGCATCAGTTAACACATTTTCACATGTATGTTAAGTTCAAAATCCCATGAAGCCGAGACAAAATATCATGAGTGAATAAACTGTCCCATTTATAGCTGAAATTCAAACGATCAAGAAAGCTGTGCCAAAGGGGGACAAGAAAAGAGATAAGTTGGCAAAACAGAAAATATCAGAATTGGAAAATGAGTTGACCACCAAGCATAAACATGAGCTGGAAGCTCTTGATCAACAGCAGGAGGTATAACTTATACATTAAAATATTTGTAAGTTAAGCACCATGGTTGAATGAATTATCATATTTATTGTTTACATATTTTTTTGGAAAGTAACCTATGAAGTTGCATAGCATTGTATTTAATATTGACCGTGTGTCCCTGTAAGGGAAAAAAAAAAATAATCGGCCGAATTGTTTATAGAAAGAAGGTGGTGACAGTCCAGCAGTTGGTGCTGGTAACGTGGTAGAAGTTGAGTTAGTCCAAAAGTCAAAAGGAAAGGCAAAAAGAAAACAGGTACTTTACTTAGGAATATAGTTTAAACATAAATGTATAAATACTTTTTTACAGGTGAAGAAAGCATTAAAAGCCAAGGAAATCTCCGAACGTTTGGCACAAGCTGAGTTGGATTATAAAAACTCTTCAAGACATAAGGAAGAGGAAGAAATAAAGAAGATCCTTAAGGAGCAAGGGTTGATGGTAAAACCTGTAAGTTTGTGAACATCTTAGGTCAAAAACTTATTACTGATACTAGATGCTATTTTTTAAACTATTTTTTAAAAATAATTTAAAATTTGATAGCGTTTTATGTCAAAACTGTGTTTCAGGTAACACCAGATGGTAACTGCATGTACCATGCCATATGTGATCAACTTACCAATAACATCGTCAACATGGCTGACTTGCGAAAGCGAACAGCATCATATATGAGGGATCATGTGGGTGACTTCATGCCTTTCCTTTCCACAGATGCTGGAGATGCATATACCTCGGGTAATGGGCAATTTTTAAAATCATTGTAAAAAAATCTAATTCAGTTTCAATTTTTAGATGATTTTGAAACTTACTGCAGTGATATAGAGAAGAGTGGAATATGGGGCGGACAACTTGAACTGCAAGCTATCTCTCATGTATTTAAGATTCCCATACATGTGATACAAGCTGGATCAGCTACAGTTAAACTTGGGGAAGAATATGAAGGAAGTCCTGTGTTGCTAACGTAAGTTGTGAGGTTTGATTTCTATAATTATGTATGGGTTGAGATCCTGAAAGGCTTGCGAGGTAACTTTAATTTTAAACCAGGTCTATTAACCCAGTGTGCTCTTTCTTAGTACAAAATGTGAACAAGGCAATGTACTACATGTGTGGTGGTGAATTTGTGATATATGGATATTTTAAAACACTTGGTAACCACCAAGATGGACACAATCAGATTTAGAAAAAAATGTGTCTATTATTACAGCTACCACAGACATGAACTTGGTTTAGGAGAACACTACAACTCAGTAACAACTTTTTTGGAGGATAAGGAAGATTTATGATATGCTGTATGTACAGTCAGATTTACCAACAACTGTATCTTCTAATAACGAAGGCTGCTAGTGATTGCAGTGTGTACAGAGGAGCTTCGTGAAGCCATGTGCTATTCTTATCGATTCTGCAGCGAAATAAACTTAACAATTTTTCCTACCTTGTATTTTCTTGCTAAAACAAAACATACATTTATTTTGGCAGATTTTTATTTACCCAAGGACATGTCTTTATCCTTAATAGAAAGCAAGTACAACCATAAAAACAACCAAGTCTAGAATTTTGTATTAGGAACATTACACTATGTCAGAATAATTTCTTTTGAATGTACCTACTACCTATGCATGTGCTGGAAAGAGCAACAAACGTGGACAGCAGGTTGTTTACAACAGAATGTGCTATAAATTTTTACATGCTATATTTAATCCTAACTGATAAGTCAAAGAGTTGTACAGACTTGTTTACCACCATAAACAACCTTATGAACTTTGCAATACAGAAATTGGACTAACTTTTCAAGCAATTACACAAAACCATTTAACTAAGCCAAATCTATAGTTAGTCAAGAAGCCATATTCAAGTGGAAGGAGGATCCTCTGCTTTTTTAGGAACTTGGTCATCAGGTTTCATGGCAGGAAAGAGAAGAACCTCCTGCAATATTTAAATTAAAATGTTTCTCACGTAAAAACAGCTAAACAAGCTAAAAGCATAATAAGTGATTTGCTCCAGTTTTGCAAACAAAAACCAAACTCGCCACCAATACAAAACGTGTCCCACCTTGATATTATTAGAGTCAGTTAGAAACATCGTCAATCTATCAATGCCCATACCCCAACCACCAGTTGGTGGCAAACCATATTCAAGAGCTGTGCAGAAATTCTCATCTACCATTTGAGCTTCATCATCACCAGCTGCTTTGTCCTGTCACAACAACACAACCAGGTTATTTCATAACTGAGTGTTTACTTTTAAACTAATGATATGAGATGTTTATTTTACACCAGCGGTGGGATTTATGGTTTGACAGTTATTATTTTCAGGAACTGCTTTGGTTTTTAAAACCTAGGTGGTACCATTGGATCACATTTAAAGATCTCACACAACAGTTATTTTATATACAACCACTCCTCAGTATTCGGATACATATGTTAAAGTAAAACATTAACATTGTTATCACCAGAGCTTGTTGTTCAAATCTTTGTCGTTGTATCATTGGATCGTTCAATTCAGTATAAGCATTACATATTTCCTTCTTGTTTACAAATAACTCGAACCTCTCAGTTAAACCTTTGATGGATCGATGCCTTGAAGAAACATAACAAAAACACTAAAAACTTTATTCTTTCAGCTTAAACTATCACTTAATTCCTACAAAGCAATATTTAAAATTTTAAATTCTTCAGATTGAGATAACAATACTAACCACTTAGCAAGAGGACTCATGATCTCTGGATGTTCGGTGATGAAAGTTGGGTTGATGCAAGTTACCTCAAGATAATCACCAACCAACTAAAAATATATTCATTTTACTTATTGTTGGAAAACATGAACAACAAGACGGTCAATGCCTCTTACAAGTCACTATGGTTGGATTTTTTACCAAACATATTCAAATCACAACTTACCTTATCCAGCAAGCGTGCAGTAGTACGTGGAGGGGGACATTCCACTCCAAGTTTGACACAAATCTCATCGAGTCGTGCCTGAGCTCCTATTATTAAATAAAACATTAACCACAAAAGCACTAGATTAAAAACAACCCATTTTCATGATGTTTTTACCTGCTGTGTGAAGTTCGGTTGGTTTTGGAAACTCCATCCCGGTTAATCTCTCTAGATCCGGCAACATCCGAAGTCTGCGAAAGGGAGGAGTATAATCCACCTCGTATCCCTCGCTATCCGGACCATCAGGATGATAAGTGAGTTTATACGATCCACAGATCTGTTTCACCATTCCTGGATGTACAGACTTTTGACTAACACAAAGCTCTTCTGGTGCATTTGTTGTATTTATTATATGCTGACAAAAACAGTTTATGCAGAATTTTTATTTTTCAACAAGGTACTCACACGTTTAATAGCTGGTGCAGATTTTTTGAGGTTTATTACAATAAAAAATTAGTACAATAAATTCTATCAAACAAAAACCTTTAATAACAGTGAGTACGTCATCCCACACCATCTGGATAATTGTAAACAAGCATAAGTTTAACTCACCAGAAATAAGAGTTTCAGATATCTTCATTAAATCCTCATAATCAGCATAGGCCATGTAAAACTCGCACGATGTGAACTCCGGGTTATGCGTCATGTCGATACCTTCGTTACGAAACAAGCGACCGATCTCATACACACGATCCAACCCACCAACAACCAACATCTATGGATAGTCATGATAGAACAACTTATCTTAGAAATTTATCTTTTAATTAAAATTATAGTGAAATCCAAATTACCAAATAAATACCTCCTTGTTGATAGCTGTTTTTGGTGCATTCTATTCTATAAAACTTATGCAATGGTATACAACTGAGTCTGACAACAGGGGACATGGTACGTAAACCAGATTGATTATCTCTTTATAGGTGCATTACAATTAGAAACATTTTAAGTTTTTTAAAACAGTCATTAAGGTAAAACTTCATTTCAACTCAGATCTAAGTACATTACGGCAAGTGCACCGCTTTTTTTTTATTTAAACTATCAACCAATCACCTTCAGGTAAAGTTCTGGTGCTACCCTCATGTAAAGGTCCATATCTAAATCATTATGGTGAGTGATGAATGGTTTGGCAGTAGCTCCTCCTGCTACCATGTTCATCATGGGTGTTTCAACCTGTACAAAAATCACTAATCATGAAAAACTATTAAAATGATCTGTGAGCTTTATACTGTTTAATGTTTTCTACATATCTTTTAATATCTGTATTTTTATTATTTAGTTATGCACCACAATTACAACATTTAGAAAAAAAGATTATTGTAACTTAACCTCTAAAAATCCCATTTGATCAAAGAAAGAACGTATATAAGAAATGATTTTTGCTCGTGTTATAAACTTCTGCCGTGTCTGATCATTCATGATGAGATCCAAGTACCTCTGTCTGTACCGAGTCTCCTGATGGTTAGAAAAGCAAAAATTGTCAATTTTCTCACATTAGGCTGATCTACAACGAGCCACACAATTTACTTATCATCCTGAAGGCAGAAATACAACGAAGGCTTTTTGAGACGTATTAACACAAACTTAATGTTCACTATGTGGAGGAAATAATAAAGGAAGAAAATCCAAAATAAAACGAGAAAGCGCGAATAACAACAGCTTGTTTTTTACAAGTAATAGTAGTTTAGTAGATAATACTTCCATTACCAAAATCCTTACCTTGTCTTTCAAACCAAAATGAAGATGAGGAAGCATGTGAAGACATGGAGATAAGATTTCTATTGTGTTCGGAACAATGCTGAGTTCCCCTTTCTTTGTTTTGGCAGGATGTCCGATAACACCGATGATGTCACCTCTTCGTGTCCTCTCGTTGATTTCTTGGTAAGCTTCCTCCGATGAATACATTCTGTCGAGAAAGTAAGTATAAAGTAAAGCCCATGGCTTGAATGTACCAAACGTTATAAAACTGTGACAGGCAACCAAAAGGCAGAATTTGAAACACAAAATTTAACTATTTGGAAAAAATAAAACATAAAATTTAATCTTTAGGATGCAAAAACAACAACATTATGAAGTGTTATGACTGTTATGGTTTATGGTTTACAGATTTAACATTACAGTTGTAAGCTGGAAAATTCTAAAAAAAATTAAACATTTTTATATGAATAAAAATGTATAATGTGACACCTATCAAAAAAAAGAGATTATTTCAGGTATAGAACACAAAATATATCTCTTTAATTCCGCTTTTTAAATTTGGGTTAAACTACACAATTAATGGATGTTCAGTTAAAGCTCTAAAATAGAAATATTTTGTAATGTTTGCTATCACTATATAAAACAGCTGAACAGCCTAATGGTAAACAAGGCAAATATATCTTTGGATGATGAAATCTTACAACAGTCTTAGCATTAGAGTAAATATCAGCTAAAACAAACAATATTAACTTTGAGTTGGCCATCACTTGTAGTTTGACACCATCACCACGAACATCATAGAAGATTAATTTTGGACCTGCTTCCCTTTTCGCATGAATCCTACCTGTTATAAATATACAATATAATTCATTAACACTACTATGACCAATAAACAAGCTTATTTTAGAAATATGCATCATGTATCTCCCAGTCTAGTTGGTACCCTCAGCAATGGTAGTGCTAAAAATCTTATAATAGTCCAGTGCATACTATTCCCTTATTCTCCACTAGATTTTATAAGAAGTTCTAACCATTTGTAATATTCAAAAAATTATTTATATATATATAATATCCATAAAAAGAAAATATATGTATATCTATATGCATTAGTTATTAGTTACACCAGTTTACTAAAAATAGAAACAAGGACCTTATGGCCTCACCCACAAAAAATAGAATAACAGAAAATACTTATTGAAAAATTCCTCACCTGCAATGCTGACTTGTTGGTCGTTTAAGTGGGAACCTACTTCAATGTTGTTGTATTTCTCCACATAGTCACTTAGTGATGTAGAAACATGAAATTTGTGGGGGTATGGTTCAATGTTGTTTTGACGCAAAGTTGTGATTGTGTTCTTACGGATTTGAAGGTATTGCTGGAGAGTGGAAAGAAAAGAGACAATAGAAGTAAGAATATTTTGTTTCTATATAAATATAAGAACATATACACACTAACACACGTCTCAACAAGATAACAAAAATAAAACAAAATTTTGTGCCTGCAAAGCGATTATTTACGAGTGCGCGAATGCTATCATTAATTGGTGTACGTGGAACAAATTATGGAGCATAACCAAAATGTTTTATACAAAATTGCCTGTACATCTGCCATACTCTGCAGACTGGTAAAGCAACATAAAGGTATAGTAGGATGGGGAAGATGGGACATCTTTTCATTCTATTTTCTCCTACATTTTGGTAGTAAACAAAGAACATTTAAAGAATTATAAAACCTTGTTCTCGCGACTTTCATAGACCGTTGTTAATTGTTTAGAACACGATCAGGATATTTATATATTTTGTGCTAAAGGTGTCCCATCTTCCCCCACCCCACTACATAGGTTATCTATTTTAATACAAAATCAAACACTTTTTACATTTGGATCCAACGTTTCTTCTTCTTTGGAAGCCGTTTTTTCAGGTTTAACCTCCTTTGGGGCATTTTCCAATGCTTTTGCTGCTTTCTCTGCTTTTTCCTTTGCTTTTTGTTGAGCTTTAAGCTGACGTTTCATTTCACTAAATATAGAAAAAAGCGATTAAATTTATAATTACAATTATATATATACTCTTTTGAAAAACTTTTATATGGTTACAGCCTAGACATTATTTCTAGAATAAATTTAAACAAAATGCTTTCAGATACCAATAAGTTTTTTGTGTAGAAGAAAATGGTTTTGATTTCACCATTTCCTGTGAAATTTGACATTGTGTTGGTTTACTTCTTGAACCATAGAGCAGTAAAGGTCGGGAAATTAAACCATCTTTCAAGAGCTTTCGTACGAAATAGAAGCACGACATTTTCAACCCTTTTTTTATACATTCAGATTTCACATTAATTGCCAGTTGTTTTCTAATAATCATACATTTACTTTTAAAAGAATAGTATTAACAAATTAATACAGGCTTTAGAAATTGATCAATTTTACATATAGTAATCATAAAATTCTAACTTTTTGCTGATTTTTTTTTCTCCACAATCTCCGTTATCCGCCATGTTTTCAAATTAAACGTAACAAACAGTTGTTCTACAACACGTTAGTGTTCACCTAACTCTGTAAAAACAAACAGCTTACGAATTTGCCATGAATCCAATTAATAATAAATAGTTTACGACGTAACATTCGCTTCAGCCTTCAGCTGGATGTTTCGTAATTTAAGAACATAACTGCAAATAACAAGTCGCAAATGTGGTATGAACTGACTACATCATGTGGTTATATGGAAATATGTCATCCCTACACCGAGAATAGTTAACTGCAAACACGGAATGTTTGACCAGAATTACCAACACCTGACAGTTGTCTGTCTATTACATCAGCCGTCACACTACAACTAACACGTGTGTTGTCCAATGCTCGGTTTGAAAACACAAGATATCTGTAAGAGTTGTAACATTCAATCGCAATAGAACTTCACATGTCACCTTTGTTTTTAAACACTTTACGAAAACAGAAAAGGAGCAAGTATTAATGTGTTTATAACATTCTATCCACCGATTGATTAATTTATCACTAACTAAACAAAAAAAAATAAAAATAAAATCCGAGCCGAATTTTGTAAAAATATTTAGCAATTAACAAGAGATCAACGATATAATGTGTGAGCACAGTATAAAATAATAGCATAGCATTAATCATGTTGATATACAGACTCTGGTATTAATTAACCCTCATAAAATTTAGAACGTAAAATGATTGAAGGTTTGGTAAAAAATGTGTGTAAATACGCTTTGTAGAACTCCAGTACCATGTGTTGGCTTGTAAACGTTTGTTTTTGTGAATTTGGATAAACCGTAATCACGCAGTATTATAGGTAATGTTAGAAGTTAATATTATTCATCTTTGTGGCGGCTGCATAATGATTTATTGCAAGCGGTAAACTAAAAGAGCGAAGAAAAACGACAGAGGCAGATTTTATACGGAAGATAACGATAGGAAAAAGACACTCGTCAACGCTCCGACGCACACGGACGCTATTTGTGCAGTTTTAAATCTGAAAATTTAGTCTAAAACATAAATACATTTTATGATTTGATTTCGATTCAGAGATTAAAGAATAAATGATTACTGTTTTAAAATAATAAAGAATATGTAAAATAGAAACATATATTTTGAACAGGTAAGGAATGCGAAATATATTAGGCTATAAGGTGCTAACAATATATCAGTGGCTCATCTGGTATAAAAACGTATAGTGTATTTCCAACGTTTCGTCTTCCATACTGCGAGACTTCATCAGGGAATGAAACGCAACAGTTACTACAAGCGAAAAGCAGAAAAGGTGAGAAAAGGGCGATATTAACGTGATAAGGGCACTGTAAGGAAGAGACGGTGAGAGGGCAAAAACGCACAACGGCAGTCCGTGAAAAATTGGAAACAGAAAAAAAAAGATTAAACTATTTTCATGGCTTCATAAATAAACCTAAATATTTCGTACAGCTTGACTTTGTCTTACAAAACTAGTTTTTGTTTTGTGAAAAAACTGACGCATAAACATGAGGAAAATAGGCAGAGTTCAATATTACTTTAATTTGAGATAAAAAACGACGAAAAATATCGTTCTGAAGTTGTGCATATAATGTTTACAAGGCAAAGAAACTAGCACAGTTGGTTAAATTCAGAATACTGTCAATTTAAATATATTTCAACGTAATATCCCATCTTCTTCCAGTGTTGTTTTGTAGGTTGCTATTGTCTCTGTTAATATCCCATATGTTGTTTTCATTATCCCGGCGCCGTGGTATCGTGGTTAGCGCGCCTGCCTGTAACCCAGAGGTAATGGGTTCAAGGCTCGACGCTGCTACCATTGTTGGCGTATATGTGTCCTTGGGCAAGACACTTAACGGCAATTGCTCCAACCCTGTGGTCACTAATGGGTTGTCTAAATTATCAGCCATACATAAAAAAAATCCCAAAAAAATAATCACCCACCAAGCAACATACATGGTAACTCGTAAGCTGGCACGAGGTGTTAAACCCGTGTGATAACGACTGTCGTTTTCCGGCCACGCGAGGATAAAGTAAGTTACATTCAATTCAATTCAAATTGTCCGCTGGCGCGACAACAACTTTCTTTGGGATTTAATAATGTACAAGATTACGCCGGTATTTTTCTATTGTTTACTCCAATCTGTCTAGCACTTACACTAGGAAGTCTGGAAAGTCTATCGTTCAATTTACATAACTACAAACGCTTTTGTATGTGAATACAATGTACACTTAATGGTCATATTTGCGCAGTCATCGGTCCGCTGTCACATTTCCTAGCGAGAACAGAGCTTGGCGACGCACGTGCAGAGCAAACACCACTGGTAATAATCGTGTAATAACGAACAACGAAACAGCCAAAAACCATATTATATAGAACAATTTAATGAAACGCTAAAGGTAGATGTTTTAACGTTGTGCCAAAAATTAATTATATAACAATATATTACGCCGCGCAGCACAAAATATATCGCTGAGAATGGAAAGAAATGAACATGTATAAATATGTATACTGTTGTTGGTGGTTAGGTGTGGGAAAATAATTAAAAAACGTGGATACTTCCAATGTTTAAACTCGTACTACCGACGCAGTGTAGGAATGTAGCAGCAGTTATGTGTCCATTGAGCGAATGCGCGCTCAGTTAAGGAACTCAAGGTTGCTTTTCGCAATAAAAAATTGTGGTACACATTTCAGCTACATGACGGTATGCTGCGTACAGAGAAAAATCCAAACGACCAGTTTGCACTCTGTGCTGAAAATGGAGACATCTTGTGGGCAAAACAAAAAGTTGGTAACAGTAACAAAACACCCACACCCAAGCACATTAACACACATTACCACCGAATTAAAAGCATAAGTAACTTTTAAGGGTGCTGTGTTGTGTTTATGGCACTTAATAGTGCAAATGGGGCTGAATAGTTTACATAAAAGTACACTGTTGTTGAAAAAAAAGCTTTAAATCCTTTATTAAAAAGCCACAAAACAACAGAATGCTCCTGCAACGTATAAATGGAAACTAATAAAAAAGTGTTTTAACTTGCAGATTAGAAGTTGCAAGATCTGTTCTGTTGAGATGATTCGTCTATGTCTGAAAACAAGTAAAAAAAAACAGTTTAAAATCATGACTTTTCTATTTAAATGACAGTGTGAGTAGTTAAATACAACCAAAGCAATAAAAATCCAGGCATATTGTTGGATCATCTTACCTTTTTATTCTGGACCGGTAAATAAAGTTTGAACTCTGCTGGAAGTTCATCTTCTGAGTACAACCGATCTGAGAAGTAAACTCTTCGAATGCGACAATTTGCATGAATCTGTGCAACAAGAAGTTTTGTTAAGCTTGTTTAAACTTTGGGGTATATAAATTCGGTGTAATTTTAAAAATAAAGAGGAGAATAGTATACAGATAAAGAAACATATGAAAAAGCACTAAGTTTATTACTATCAGGTTCAGTTAAGTTAAGATAGACTGTTGCCAAACTGCCAAGAAACAAATTTAAATGTTTTATATTCACACCTGAACTCGTAGAGTTTCAATGTAGTTTGTGCCGTAAGCTCTCCTGGTGAAATCGGAAAGGTTAAACTGAATCTGGTTCCAACCATCGTCGAGCCTCATGGGCATTGTGCAAATAAATGGCTTCACTCGAGTCGTGCTTTGGTAGTTTGATGCACGAAATCGCCTTCGGACATTCTTGTCGTCTAATACCTTGTGGAAAAATAACATATATAATTTTCATACTATAGCAAATCTAAAAGCTCTGAACAGTCTAATTTTAGAAAAATACTAGATGTTTAGTATAAAATTGTAAACTAATGAAAATCAACATATATATTCAATGGGCTGCATATTTTTACAATCTCAAGTTCATTTTACCTGAACCTCAAATGTGAAATATTTCTTCAAGTTCTTAATTATCATCACTAAGAAAGGAAGTTTGATTCCTAAGGTTTTGTTTGGGTCAGCAGGGCAGGTGATGAAGGTTGTGCTAACATTCGTGCCTTCAATTTCAAGAACCAGTGACTGAATGTCATTATCTGTGATTCGTTTGATGTGGCCGTTACGAACCTGAAATAAAAGTTAACTTCTCAGTTAAACCGATAAATCACTTTTATTACGCTAGTTAATATCCATTGAGTTAATACATAGAGAAGTTATTTATAAAGCCATAAACCATAAGTGTTTGCTGTATCCAATCCACATAATACGGCAACCTCGTAAAACTGTAATTCGGAGAATACCAAATTTTATCATACAAAATACAATAGATTCTATTAAATAGAATGAAACTTAGTACAATTGATACTTTAAAATACCAACAGTTTTAATATAATGTATCGAAGACAATTAAAAGAAATAGTTTCATATTTAATTTATAGCATAATGTTCTACTTTAAAGTATTTATTATAGTACAGCAGTAACATTATCTTTTGTGTAAAACAAAGTTTGTTACTTTTTCAGTCACTAACCTTTTTATCCCATATCTGTAAAGGTTTACTTCCGATGCTATATAAAATTGATAAAAACCCGCTTTGAAATGTGTTTTTAAACATCTTGACGCTTGTGAAAACTAAATGGAGCTCTATTAATTAATGCAGAAGCTCCTGTTGGGCTGCTGTTATTAATTTCGCTGCGAACACAACAAAACCTGCGGTAGCAATAAGCAAGGACCAAGAAAGATGCTCTCTTAACGGACTGAACTAACACATTGCCGGGGACGTCACGGTAGTAACGGTTTACGTTTCCATGAAAAAGAATCGTTGTCAAGCCAGCTTGCGGCTGAAATTGACAGTAACTATGCTGCCTAACGACCAGATATTCATCCGCGAGAAAGTAACTTGTAATCTACCGCCTTTCCGCATAAATAAAGTTGTATCTTTTTATTCTAAATCCATTAATACGTATAATTAAACGTAAATATAATATAAAAAATATTATTTAATACTAAATATAAAGAATATCGTTTCTTAGGATCTATGCTCATTTTAATAATGGTTGCCATGGACGGCGCACGAGGATTGGGCGATTGAAATGAGATACGCTACGTCATAAGTTGCTAAGGAACCGCAAGATGTGAAGTGGAGCGTGACAGAGCGTAAACAATAACAGCGCGGCATAGAAGTAGTATATTGGAGCATTTCAACAACTTTTCCGACTTAAATAAGTTATTGTATAGTAAACTTATAATACTTATGTGAAGTATTATATTTATGTGTTTCAAAAATATAATTTTCCAAAAAAAAGTTGCAAAAATTCTACAGAAATTACAATTGTGGTTGCAGTAATTTACAGAACTACATCATTGGGTGTAATAAACTGAAACACCCTGTCTTGAAATAAAAAAGTTAAACAACTAAATAACCTTTTTGCGCAGATGGCGTCTATGGATACATGTAACTATATACATATCGCACGCTCCAATGCACTGCGGTTTTGTAAGTACGGTACGAAGCTGCTTTAAAAAGGCGGCGGTTTGTTAGCTCTGGAAACAAGAGCCAAGCGAAGCTGTGAGCGCTGTAGATAAATGAGCACTTAATGGAATAAAGTTCTTTGCAGCTTATGTAACGTATAGTACAGTGGAAATAGACTTATGTCTGTTAACGTTCAGATGGAATCGTTGCTTCACAAACAACACAAGGAATTGTAAGTTTATCTGAGGTCAATACTGACAACAGAAAATGGCCGGTTGATTTTACCTTTTGAATGTAAACTACCCCAAATTTATTGTTCCAGAGTCAAACGTCATACTGTCTTAGAAGAGGAAATGTCACGAATTTGTGAAAACGACAGAAGTTTGGAAAAAGTTCCAGATTCATCAACAGCACATGAACGTAACATCGAAATATGGAGGAGATGCACAAATGCTTACTCTCAAATTAATAAGAATAAAGCTTTCATCGAGTTAAGTAACCACAAAAGCTTAAAAGAAAAATATGAAAAGATGGTGCGCTCACAACAAACAAAGAAACCTGTTTGATGAATGATCATCATGTTGCAAGGGCTTACTGAGATTACCCATACTGCAATATGTTTCGTTTTACTTTACCAATCAAAGTAAAAATGGTCAATTTAAGTTGGCAATACATGTCACTGCATTTGTACTACTTCATAGTTTCATACACTGGGTTGTTTTGTCTGATTTTAATGTGTGGAACATTTATGCTAGCCATAAAGAATACTCCAAAAATACACAATTATTGAGTTGGCATGAGTTAAAACATACAAAGAAAACATTAAGGAGGTGTTTGGGAGAAACATCAAGAGAATGGGCTGAAGATGTGACTGTAATAGATCCCCAAAAATCATATTTTTTACATTTGTGATGAAAATGGCAAAGCAGTATACATTCAAAACATAAGACACAACATACAAAAGCTTAAATGGTCATGAAATTTATTTCGTCGATCGAAATTCAATGGAAATGTTTTTTCTGCACACTGAAGGCAACTAAATGCCAGAAAAAGCACGGCAAACATGCCATCTTGACAATAAGCAACACCAATTTTTATAGACGGTTATATGTTGAAATGCTTCCAAGGCTTAATTCATTGATTGAGCTGTGTTGGATTGTCGGATGGAACCGCCTGGGGAATCCTTTAGGACTCCAGTTGTGCTAGTTATTCCACCAAGGCACATTCCTTAAAATAAAAGTTGAAAAGGAATTTAGTATTTTTTAACTATATAAAACTCTTATTTAATATGTACAGTATGAATGTAACAGTCGTCAGTTGTGTTATAATTTTCAACCATGGTATGTCAAGATACAATACCATGTGGTTTGTGTTGATTGAATACAAAAATAATGATTTTATATATTGACCAGCCAAACAAGTTCAAATATCTTTTAAAATAAACATTTAAAAAAATCCAATATTTAACAGCAGAAAAATAAACTGTCTATAACAGAAATGAGGTGCCAATTTTCACATAATCGATGTGCTTAAGATTTGTAGAAAGCCCAGTTTCACCTGCATGCTGCACTGGTTATACAAATGTTTTAAAAGGAAATTTGGTATGCATGATAAATGTAATTTATCCCAGAATCAAGAAGCAGGTAAGTGAAACAAAAGCAAATCTCTTCGCTTTTGTTGTTTTAAAAACAAAAAACAACTAATTTAATGTTCACTACACAGCCAAAATTACCAACAAAAGTTCCAGGCACAAAAATACATCAAGCAGAAGTAAAGCAATGGGATGCAGGTTATTTTTAGCTTCTAAATCAGCGCTGCAACAAAAGCATGCTCCAGGTACAGACAATTCCCAAGCAGAATCACCAATTAGTCAGCTCAGCATTACATGCAATTAGTTTGTGCTATTTTTTCATTTTTAGCAGCGACAGCAAGTCAATACGAGTTAACATTCTGTGATTAAAAACCACGCTGCATAACCTCGGCCTACCTATGTACAAGTGATGTGAGTGTGATGTTATAGTCGCATGCCTGCATAAAAATATTACAACATTAACAGTGGTAGTCTTGCGGCAATTAGATTTATACCGCATACTGTACTTAGACACCGCACACAGTTGTATCCGACAGGAATACATATGACCACTTAGCAACCGTTTGATTCAGTCTATTATACATTTGCTCCATGTATAGTTAAGTTGGCTGGACCACCTGTGTTTTCCAAAATACAACAGCTATAGCTGTCTTGACAACAGGTAAACAGAGTGGCTTGTACTCAAAACTGGTAGAGAGAAACGAACCAACAAAACGTGACTCGTGTTACGGTTTTGCGTTTGACAAGAAGTTTTTATTGATCATTGCATTAATATTTAACATGATGCTCATCGCACACAGATCGAACCCAAACCAAAATCCACTGCAAACTCGACAAACACAATCTTGTTTTCAACATGGGTAGTATTGGGAGTTGGGACAAAATCATATCAAAGGTTCAACTAATTATATAAGTGTTGAGACTTATACTAACAAATGTTGGTTAAACACATGTGCAGGTTTGTTTATGGTAAGACAGGGTGTATTTTCTAACTACCTGATCCCATTTGAACTTGGCCGAGTTGGGTAGAAGAAGAAGGCAAAGTTGCATTTGATGAAAGACCTCCTTGATCCTTAACAACTGGGTCTGAAGCAGAAAATAATAGTTAGATATTGTATTGTCTCTTCTTAACATACATTATACATGTTCAATGCAAGATTGTTAGAAATGTTTCACACCATGCAAGGTTAATTTTAAGTAATTTATTATGTTTTTGGTTTACTAAAACCAAACAAATTAACAGTAAATGAAATGAAAGGCTCCAGTTTCTGCCCTACATTCTTACGTGTTTTTTATAAATGGTAGGAGAGAAGTGTGCATGAAATAAAAAATGGTATGCGAAAATTTAATGAAAACAATATATAAATGTTTGTAAACTTACAAAAGTAGGGGTGTTCCATGGATTCACGAGCAGTGAGTCGTGCTTGGTGATCATACTTGATCAATTTATCGAGGAAGTCAATCGCCTCTGGACTTACAAGATGCTGATTGTCGCTGTGAACAAATCTCTCCCATCTCTTCCGGGAGTGTCTGAAGGGCAAAAGGATGATTACTGGATACCATTGCACAACTAGCAAAGGAACAGACAACTAACCTTTTCCAAATAGTTCATTAGACCAAATAGTTCATTAGAATAAATATGATAAAAATCAACAATATGCAAAAACTACCTTCCAAGTATATCATTGAATCTTGGATCTAACTCAATGTTGTATTTGTCAAGATATTCATACAAGTCTTCAGTTCCAAGAACCTTGGCTATGCGAACCAGCTAGAATATCAAATAAACTTTTAATAGCTATTGTTGTATAAGTAAATTTAATTATTTTACAAAGCGAATTAAAACTTAACAGTACAAAATACAAGAAAACAGCTGTATGTAACATCCTGGGTATCGAAAGATTTTTCATTATGTGATGTACATATAAACAACATGTATATAACTTTGAATTGTGCATTTACCTGGTCATAATTGTCATGGCCATGAAAGAAAGGTTCCTTTCTAAATATCATTGAAGCAAGCATGCAGCCCAGACTCCACATGTCAAGTGAGTAATCGTAAAACTGATAAAATCAGAACATAGCATTAGTTTGAGTAACCCGAGGCTATGAGAATTAAACAATTTAATATTAAAAGATCACGATTTCTTAAAATTAGCGACTCTTTCTGTGAATATCCTAGCAAGTTTTCAGTGCTTTACGTAAAGTACCTAATGGTTTTTCCAGTTGTGTAACTACTATAACTCATTTTAAATGTGGGAACAAAATTTATGACATTTTTGTATAAACATGACTTATCAGTGTTTGCCACATTATGTTATTATATTATGTTTAATTGGATGTCATATGTTTCCAACAATAGTTATCCAAGTTACTTGGTAGTCCACAAGAAGTTCAGGTCCTTTAAAGTATCTAGATGCCACTCGAACATTATATTCTTGACCAGGGTGGTAGAACTCAGCTAATCCCCAGTCTATTAAACGAAGCTGTAAAACATAAAGTTGTTAATGTAATGCAAAGACCATGTCTAACCTAGCTTTTCAATATGGAATTAGGAATAACATAAACTGCTTGTCATAATGTTGAAGCTAATTTTCCACACAATGTTACGTGCATGCATTATTTCTCAATAACTACAATTATGAGATACCCAGTCTTCTACTATTTTCCATGATTCCGCATAAGTGTATTCATAACAACAGGCTATAAATCTTAATATCTATTACTGAGTCACAATCAATTATTATTATATCAACATTATTTTTATTATGTATACACTAACAGTATAAATGCTAAATGTCACAAACATATTTCTTGAGGTCCTTGGTACTGGGATTTAGGCCAGATTTGGCCCATTCCCCCAACACCGCGTAATACCATTTAGGTCTTTTAAGCTAACCATATTTTTAGCACCATTTTTTATCCTTGTGTGCCTATGAGTTACCACACTTCTCAACTTTGTGTATGAGTTTTGCTTTGATATGGCCTATGGCTTATAATTTGGACAACCCATAGTGACCGCTGGGTTGGAGCAATGTCCGTTAAGTGTCTTGCCCAAGAACACATACGCCAATTAGTGTTAGTAATGCCGTCAAGCATCAAACCGGGGACATTTTGGTTACGATGCAGGCTCCCAAACCACTGAGCCACGGCACCGAACCAAACATTTATACTTACACTAAAGCTTAAACCATAAAAATTGACAACAAAATATTACCTTTCTATTCTCATGGTCGATCATAACATTGTGTGGTTTTACATCTCTGTGCATTATACCCATACTGTGGCAGAAGTCAAGTGCCTGGAAAAACAAATATTATGCTGTTTATTCATTTGAACTACAGTACAGATATAACAAGCAATTCAAAGGTGCTGATTATAAAGTCAGGCCTAGGAAGTCGGGTATAATTTCATTAAATACCAGGCATGTATATAAACCAGCAAATTACACAGACATAATTATCTGTGTTTGAAGTTAGCTAGTTTTTCTGCTTTGTAAGCTAGTTTTTCTGCTTTGTAATCCAATTTAAGTATTAAGTCCAATGAAGCATGGAAATTTTCACCATTAAGTATTTGTATGGTAACTTTCACGTTATTCTTACATTAATGCTGTGATACACATATAAACAGAAGTGTAGATTGGGCTATAAAGCTTTGTCAACGAAATTTAAATATTGGATAGAATGTAAACAAGGACCATGAAAACTAGGGGTGCGCTTCAAATTCAAAGTAATGAAGCTTTACCTTTAGTATTTCGAACATATAGTATCGGATGTCATAGTCTGTTAATGTCTGGTACAATTGCTGGAAGAAAAAATAATTTAGTATAAAATTTAGGTGGTATATGGCAAGTAAGGAAGTAGTTCACCACATTACCTTGAAGTCAATATTATTGACATGTTCGAACACCAACGCTGGAGTTCTGGACTGCAATGAAAACAAAACACATTAACGATAATAACCACTAACTCACATGAACAATTTTTGCCATGTACAAGTTATAAATTATTGACGTGTAGACACCAGCCATACTATACACAATACCCGTGTGACATATGAAATTACTGATATGCCTTTTGACAAACATTGTTGTTTATTTATTATAATTGAGAAATTATACTGAATACACATAGCTCGTTGTTGAGCAATTCGGAAAAAAAACAAAAATTCTTAGCTATGTGTATAATAAACCACAATGAAAATGTTTGACAATTTAATCTAAAGAAAAATCCAAGTTCTCAAACTGCACAATATACTTTTCAGGAACAAGAAACTACAACCGATGTGTGAGCACATGCATGGTTTTCGCAGCTTGTTATACCGTCACACATCGTAAATACTTGTGTAATACACATAATTCTACTGTGAACAAGGGAACAATCCAAGATTGAAACTTGGCAACGATAACAAATTGAGAGATTTTAATGCCAGGCAACATGCTCATTAAGTGTTTAAAAAGATATTTAACAGTACAACTAAATGTGTAATAAAGTTGTTAAATTAGGCATATCATATATAGATAAAATATATTAGAGTATTTTTTTCTGTGAAGTACAGATATTAAAATGTCTTACAAAACCTGGCATATTGTTTTGGTTGTATATATTGCTTTTAGTGATTTAACACTAGCCACAACAACAACACCACACCATTTTTTATTTAATTAAATACTTGAAAATGAACCTTTATATTATATTTTATTTTTAAAGTCTAGCCTTTTAACTTTTAAATAGCTGCATCAAACAATAAACATATAATTTACAGATACAATACAAACATTAAATCTTGTGTATGCCTGTAGGCAAAAGGCAGGGGCTTTCTTTTAAACCTCATTGTGTTATCAGATTATGGTGATGACAGGCATCTGTACCTTGACACAAGCCTGCATCTGTAAGCTTATTACTCATGCTTAGAAACTCAGACTCTGGTAGTAGGTACATTGGGAGCAACATTCCCAATTTGATATGTGTGGCGCTATTCGCCTCACATCAGATAACAAAGATTAGGATGTTTTCTAGATTTATAAAACACTAGAAAAGTTACATATCAAAAGCAAGCCACCCTTTGCCATGTTCAATCATTACATTAAGTTCTAACTTCACCTGCCTAGATATAAAATACTTTGAATCTAAATAAGTTAACTGTTGATACACATTTTACACTCGCTTATTTGTGTGAAAGTAAATTTAGAATTTAATTTGGATCCCTGAATGTATAAGTTATATTCAATGACTTGTTAATAAATGATCAGCTTTGAATTTTGCAGGGGACAAACAATTTTAAAATTGATGATTTATATTGAAAATTAGCAAGGCAAGTAGCAGTGTACCACACATACCTCTTTCATTTACATGTATATTCCTAACTTGCATACACTGGCTAAAAATCACCCTAAATCATTATACCATACTGATTGACTATAAAAAATATTTTAGTTAATAAATCTTATGTTTGCCTGATGAAACAAGCATCACAAAAAATGCAGAAACACTCTTTACTACATTAAATCGTGATCAGAACATTTAAGTCTACAAGATGCTTCATTTACCAACAGACAGCTGTTTCTTATAAAAGAATTCACCAGAGTAAATTGGCCCATGACCTATAATTGGATGATTAAGCACGACAAAAACGTTCTATAACAGCTATGCAGGTTACGAAACATGGCGCACAATTTTATTTCCAAACACCACTCACCACTGGATCTTTCACAATGTCAAGGAGTGTGATAATGTTGGGGCCACCTCCTCGTAAGTTTTGCAAGATTTTAATTTCACGTTTGATTTTCTTCGTCTTTACAGGCTAAAATTGACAACAAAAAAAACATTTACACAGTTTCTCAAAATGAATTTTACAAATTGTTTAAAACAGCCGTTAGATCTGTTAAAGCTAATCAAAGATTCTATCAAATTTAAGCCTATTGTACACAAAAGCAATATTATACAAAATTGTTAACCTTGTAGTAGGCCTATATAAAATACAGTTCGGATCCCAATGTACCAATACAGAATATTAGGTTCTAAAATATTTTAACTATAAAACAAAATAGTAATGTAGCGTTATTTTTTCAAAACATGCAAAGCAATGACTTTAACCTAAAAAACCTTGTCTGTAGAATCACATGAACGACATGGTTACTAGTAACAAAAACTTTAACAGGTTCCCATACATTTTTTTTCAAATGATTCAACTTATGTTTAAAAACAAAACAGAGGAATTGTAGGTAACTAAAGCAAAACTGACAAAGTATGAATTTAAAACTAATTAATTATTACCTTTAAAATTTTTATAACAACTTTTTTGTTGTCTGTAACGTTAAATGCTTCAAATACTTCACTGTATTTACCCCTTCCCAGTTTTCGAACAAGTTGGTAGTCATCCTGGTTTCTGAAAGAAATGTATGAATTTTAAATTAATGGTTAAAAAAAATTACTAAAATACCAAAAATACAGTTATGAATAAATAAAATACTAGTAAGAACACCGTTCCAAGTCTTCCAACATTAGTAACGCTAGGGATTAGGATTTCAAATCTAATCTGAAACAAAGAGCTACCCACAAATTAAAAAAACAGAATTTATCACCACCACGTACTGAAAATTGTGTACCTACTTCTCCCCATACTCCCTTGTAAAAAATACAATTAAGTAAAACAACGAAGAAAAAGCATTTTTTGAGTAAATTACCACCAATGATTATCATTGTTGGTAAATTTGCCCTTAGGCACATCACTTAACAACAATTTCTCCAACCCAGCGGTCATTAATAAGTTGTCCAAATTATCAGCCACAAATAAAACAATTAAAAATTTCCGAAAAATAACCACCCACAAAGTAACATGGTAACTGTATGCTGGCATGAGGTGTATGAACACCTGTGTTATAACCACTGTCGTTTCCCGACCACATAAGAATAAAGTTACATTCATTACACAAGTCAATCATAATGGGATATCAAAATATAATCAAATCGAAGTAAATATTCACCCCCAGTCAACGACATGTGATTCATAATCCCAATATTCTCTGGGTCGGTGGGTATTGACGTCGTGATAAACACGGGCACGACTTGGAATTGCCATTCTTTTGGCTTTGTGAGGAGCAATTTTTATTCAAATTAGCGACATTCACGTGGGAATTAGTATGAATTTCAACCAAGATCCCGTTGTCACTACTTTATCTCTAAGATGTAGAAACGAAAGAGAAATTGTGTGGGTTTGCAAAATATAATATATAAGGTAGGATTGAATGAAAAAACTTATATAGGCTATCAATATTAAGCACTATTCAAGAAATAAAAAAAATACTAACAGTAAAAAGCTGCTACTACAATTTAAAATTGGCTTAATATACATAACTGACACTGCCTGCATAAGTATGATGAACAACATTTACTATAGGCCTACAGTAGTATTCAAAATCGGATGTGTTTTTTTTAACTCAGTCTCCCATGACATTAGCGATATTTACTTGTCAAATTAATACGCCTACTATTACTACTATATTCTGTATTTTACTTCAACAAACCACATAAACCGCGTTGATGGTCGATGTAAAACGCGCTCGCCTCTGTCGCGAACGCCATCTCCATTGCTGACGTCATTTCATTGTGCGAAATGAACTTCGGGCACGGCTTCTGCTTGCCATTAGTTCAGATGGTTCGTAGGTCGCTTTGTATTTTTACCAGTACAATAGAAAATACCCAACGCGTAATATAAATACGCCGAGTACAGTTGCCAATTAAAAAAATATAAATATGACTTTAGCAGCATACTTATAGGTCCGGTGAAACGAGTTGAATGAAAATTGATAAAACTGGCGTATAACTTTATAGGAACAGTTTTGTCCACTATAACCAAAGCTATGTTTTGCTAATAACTTGGGAAAGGTTCACTAACCTACTGTGCATGCGCAGTAGCGTCTCGGCACATGCGCTATAGCGCCGATACAAATATATCAAACCGAGCGAATATATCACGACAGCTGATTAGGCAAATGTGTGTTTGGGATATCCCGCACCATCCAAAACTAAGCGATTGTTCCAACACATATTATACCGAAGCGGTTTAACTTAGGAGGGACATAGAAGAGATTTAATCAAATCACACGTGGTTCTTCTTGGATTCTTGTTAGAAAGGTAAACAACTGCGATTTTATTGCAAAATTTTGTTTCAAACAGAGAGAGACAGAACTTTCGGTTAACGTAATACCTGTAATATTTATCTGCTGCAAACGGGACACAATCGGTTAAGAAATGGAATGTGTATGGGATTTACTATCTATAATAAGTTGAATTGTATACTAGAAGTGTTTTAAAAAAATGAATTTATAGTACGTCCTGTTAAAAAAAAACTAAAGCAACAAGACGAACGACGTTAAACATGCTATAGGCACTGGCACGCAATAAAAGGCAGTGTATAAAGACAACGTGTTCAACAATCAATTCACAGAAGCGCTGACGGGACGAGCGGAAGTCCAGCCATCGAAAACATCTCTGCAAATTAAAAAAAAATTAAGAGTTTATTTTGTGTTATCAGTACGATATATACGGTAACCACGAAACGATCTTAAAACTTACCGGCAGTGTTTGATGACACATTCGCTCGAGCAGAATTCTTCGTCCCATTGCGGATCTGGTATGGCAAGATTACCACAGCCGGTGCGTAAACACATACGAACAGTTTGCTGAGTAGTTCCTTGACTTTCATGTAAAGATTCTTTGCTTTCAGAGATAAGAATCTTGAAAAATTGAAACAAAACGTTTTAAAGATTGTTGGGACTTTAAAAGCAGATCTAGTTTAATATAAAAAAATGTGGTGTTCCAATATATACATAGTCCAACTAGGCTTTGTTTTCTGGTACCACAGGGGATAACATTTGTACGGTTAAGTTATAAACCTACCGGTTCCCTATCAGAAGCGTCAGTTAAGTCGATTATATCAGTATTGCCCAACATATCGTTTATGGTGCCCACCTAAACACAGAAAAGTAAACGTTAAAGAACGGAAATCATTTAAGAGTTTGTTTCATAAAAGGTACATTTACCTCCTGTTGTTCGGATTGACCAATTGAGGCATTTTGTTCTTGAGTAAGAGTTTGTAGAATCGGTTGAACACTGCTCTGCTGCGACGTCATTTGCGACTGTGTTAGATGACACTTTAATTTAATAAACTGTCCACTCCGTTTGACTATTTACGACATAAATGCGCCAAAACAAGCAGTATTAAAAAGCCTATAAGTTGTCAACTTACACTTGTCGTGCTGACAGAAACGGACACGAAAGGCCGAATGACGTCGGTCATCTTTAGGATTCGGTTTCTGTTTTCCTCAAGACTGACGATGGTAGCGGCCTATGTGGAAACAAACGCGGTAAATACAAAACCAACTATTTAATGACCTTACAGCGCAGAAATAAGATTATTTTTTTATATCGCGTCATAAAGCACAAGCTCCAATAAAGTTATTGGAAATCTTAATAATTTAGTGCTGAATAAATTGCTCCTTAGGATCAAATGTTTAAGAACACATTATTAAAACAAACAGTTAAACTTTATAAAGTCTGGAGATTTCTACCTGGTTCGGTGGTAATACTTTGATAATTTGTCCTTTCGTTGGTAGAAACGCAATTGGAGAGTTCGCTTTTGGTACAATGTTACGTAGCTGTATAGGAGGAGGGGTGGTAGTTTCCCTTACTGAATTCTCCCTTGTTTGTGGCACTGCATGAACTACAACATGACATTGACCGTCACTTGAGGGCGGGTTAACCTTTATACCATTTGATGCCACGGAGGATGTTATAGTTTGTGGTGGACCAAGTGTGCATATTGGAACTGATGAAGCACTGCTGGATAGCCCTACATAACAAGTATTGCTGTGTTATTATTGAACTTAAGTGTACGTTTTACTTTCTTACAAAACTTTACTGACTTTTAAAATAAGGCTTTCGAATTATTTTGGTTTTATATGCACAGAAAATCAATCTTGATTGCTTTAATAAAGGTGATATACAAATCATCTTTTGGGTAATTAAATATCCACAGATTGAGAAAACTAACCTCGTAACGCAACATTCGGAGCGACTTGTAGCTGCGGTGGAGGAGGTAAACCGCTACCGCTAGACGTCGCTTTGTCCATCTTAATTTTAAGTATGGAGAGCGGCTGGCTGTCGTCGTCATCAGCGTCAAGACCTCCCTAATAAAATAAATGTAGATAAAGAAAAAATGTGATTCTAAAGCGGAGGTGTTATAACAAAGGAGACTTTAAAAGTTTGGGGTAAGTGGCAAAAATAAGGATTTAATTTATGAATAACAGGAACTTTGGTTTTTAAACCACTTATAATATTTACATAGGGTTACTTGGTAAGGTCAACGCCGATTATAAAAAGCTAGGAAGAGATTTACGATGCAACGCCCTTCATAAATCTTACCCTGGACACCAGATTAGCGCGGTAAGCTGCCAGCTGTTTAAGGTAGTCTCTTTTTGCAGTTTCCGTCTTCATTTTATAGATCTGTTGACGAAAACCTAAATATTTAATTCCGTTGATAAAAAAGCAACGAAAGTGGTTTTGGTGAGAACGTTTAAGAGGAAACGGCGCCACTGAGAGTCTGAGGCTATCACGTGATTAGATCAACATATGTCAAGTATAAAGTCATATGATACTCGGGTTCAAGATAAATAATTTATGTGACAAGGTTATGATAGCGAACATTATTCTTTTCTCCGGAGGCGAAAATGGCCGCGCCGGTTCCTAAAAACCGGCTACGACCGGTTAGTACCTGCTTCGCTTCCTCGCTCAAGCTGTCCCACATGGAAGCGACAATCTTTGAGATCTCGCCGAAAGTTGCACTCGGGTTGTCGGCTTTTATCGCAGCCTGGGTGTCCCTGGAGAATCGGCGAATCAATTTAACGAACAAAAACACATCAAAATTGCATGCACCCGTCAAGGGAAGCGACCGTGATGTTAACAAAGAGGCAAATTAGGGGTGGAACAATTGAAAATATCGTAAGAAAATAAATCACAACTTCGCTTATGAACATGTAAACAAAAAAGTCACGAAGAACAAACTAAATCGTGCCTAACCTGAAGAATAGAGCATACGCCGATACTGGCTTTTGTGGTTCATTGGCGCCCTTCTTTTTGCGCTTTTTACTCCCTTTCTTTTTAATGTCCGGAGAGTCGCCCTACAAAATAAAGACATGCGAAAATTGTTACACGCACGTTTCCCTTGAATTTAAAATTAAACTTACGTCGAGAAAATCGGCGTCCGGACTCGAACCTGAGTCGCCGTTCTGCAAAAGACAAAATACTAAGATGCACATGTTACCATAAAACTAAAAAAAGCGAAAAAAAGCTGTATACGACTTGTCTATGTTTATTGTAGAAACATGTATGTGGTAAAAATGGTAGAAAGTTTAGACACAGTAATAAGTTAAGACAGAAAAGTGTTTCCTTACCATGTTGCGTAGCTGTGGAGATACGTACGTCAGATGATGCACGGGTCCAGTGCGTGCGTTAACTGCTAAAAATAAAAAGGTGACATAAAGTTTAAGAAACAACATAGAAACAAAAAGTTTATTTTTTTGTTTGTAACCTGTATATGGCTGGTTGGCGTAAGATGGCTGTGTTGCAGTGCAGGTTTGGAATGACCGGAAATCGCCGGGAAAGTTTTGATTGACCTGTAAAATGCCTTATTAGCTGCATTGCTTGAAAACGCAAAACTACAATGTGAAAGCAGCGCATACAATAGTTCATTTGTTACAATCGGTGCGGGCAACTAAACACACAAACCGAGCCCGCGTATACCACAGAAAAAACGTAACGGCTCGTAAATGTTGGTACATACTACATATATGCTGCATTAGTTTCGTTTTATGTATAGACAGCTAATTCACCGTACCGGGATCGAAGGAATTAAGTTTTTTTTTTTGTTTCTACCTGTTGTCCTTGGTCCTGTATATATGTGGTAGAAGGCGTGGCGCCGTAAACCTCCCTATTACTGCTATTGTTGCAATTTAAATCGTAGTTTGGAACGTTGCTCTGCCACTGATTGCAATTTGACTGGTAATTATCTGACACCGTCGGGTAGGAAGAGTACGAGGTACACGGATACGAAGAAATCGGTAAAATCTGGTTTTGTGGATACGATGGCTGTTGTGGTTGCTGCTGGTTGGTGTTGGTGGTCGGGTAGTGCTGGTGGACTGGTGGTTTCTGCTGGTACGGGTGGTAGCGCTGGTTCGTTATGTTCACATACCCTCCCTGGTTCTGGTTGCAGGTGTAGGTCGGCATGTTTTGAGATTGCTGGTTCTGTATGGGATGGTTGTTGATGTCGTTGCTGTTGAAGCGCAAGTAATCATCTGGAAACGAGTTGAATTGTTGTTGTTGATTGGGTTGTTTCATTGAATCAGCCATCAGCGAATCATGAATAAACTGCTGTGTGACGTCATCGTCCATCATAAGTTGTAGCATCTTGAAATAACAAATCCTGAGCTTCTAACAAAATAACCCCTTATCTTTGCTAACGTAAACTATGCTGGTTGACTAGAAAAACAGGCACTTTGCTCGAACTAAAGGCACTTTGTTGTACGGTCCTTGAGTCAGTGGAACAGTTTATACGAAACTCTATTCACCGCGTTAAGTGCGGCACGCGTATTATGAGGAGAAACTACAGAAGAGCGGCATATGGCGGCGCAGATAAAGCCCTTATACTCTCCTTTCATCTATAAGTAAGGAAAAAAGGGGGAACTCTCGCTTACTCTCTCTCCACAACTCCGACCATGCGGCAATAACTTGCTTTTCAGTGGTATTTGATATGTTTCTGATTGGATTAGCATTACGACCGCAAAACTGGCGGCGCAAGTCAAACTTAAAACAAACTCGCATTCAAATTACATTGAAAAATAGAGCAGAAGTTCGGGGTAAAAATAAATTTGTAGACCAATACTATATGATAACACAGAAATTATTAAATAATTTATCAATGTAACGACCCATTTCGGTATATTTATTTAACACTGCAATGGCCGCAATAAAATTGTACCGCTAACTTAAAAATATGCAGCAATTTCAGGAAAATCGCTGTCACGTTTTTTATGTCACAGGTTACTTTCCATTTCTAGAACTCGTAAAAGACGATTAATAATTGAATATTGTACGCAGCCATGCGTGACGCAACACCTGCCGCTTCGAGGGCAGGTGCAGGAATCGCAATTGTTATGTCATAGTGGCGCCAGACTGGCGCGTGCTCGTCCTCAGGTCGCGGCCGAGAGTAAACAAAGATAAGGCGTAAACGTGTTCCGACCGGCGAATAACTGCATTTCATGCTTGTAAATTCTCTCCTCGAGACTTCGGGCGACGGAAACGGTGCAGAATTGGCTGGTTGGACCAGCGTTTGTCGCTGTCAATACGTGTTGATGAACAACGGCAGTTTGTGTCGCGTCGGCAACGTGTATTTACATTTCGCCTTCTGTTCGAGAATTAGCAAGACAAACACATTACGGAAAAGCAAACACGAAGCGATGACAAAAATCTCGACGTGGGATAGAAAACACAAAGCGTAGAAAAGAGAGAAAACCAATTTCGCGCCTTGGGAAAGCAAAGAAACCTACGGCGTGGCGAAAATATCAGGCATAATTCATCTCCGCCATTGTTTAGAGAATGGAACATCTGCCGCAAGTCGAAAAATCTCCAACTCGAAGCACATCAAAGCAGTTCAGCCATAAATCAAACAAGAGTGTGGTGGTCCGTAAGACGCGTGGCGCTCCGACATGCCATCAAACAACCATAATTAGAGGAGTTTAGATCGTTTAAAACCTAACTGCGCGAGTTATACGACGTTAAAAAAAATGGCGCTGTGTCACCCGCTCGTCTGGTAAATGCGATAGCATCAACCGATATATTCTCAATAACGTGTTGTGAACATTACGGTTAATTTAAGGAAATAGAGAAAAAGTATAAAGCTGGTCTAACTACTCATACCATTGTAATACCAACAAACCAGATATTAATGGATTGAGTTACGTAATTAGTCACATATATTAGAACAGTGCTCTTCAACCAGTGTGCACAGTGTACCCTAGGGTGGGTGCACCAAAATACGCCAGGGGTGCACCAGTGAAAAAGGGTATACAAAGGTGTATCACAACCAAAATTTTGAGCATTTTTTTGTCAAAATTTTGAACAATTTTAACAAATTTAGCCACTTTTCTACAGTTTTTTCCTTAGTTTTTGGCGCTATCTCTGCGAAACTGGTCTTCTCTTTAACCGCAAACAACCTGTTTCTAATAATTTTGACTAGCGCATATCTCCTTGATGAAGTCATTAGTTTTACTGTAAAGCAATCAGGGGTGCATAAGTTCGTCGCAAAAACTTTAGGGGTTAACCAACCCCAAAAAAGGTTGAAAAAAAGCACTGTATTAGAAAGTACTGTTATTTGTTATCTAAAGAAAAAAAACAAGAAAGACTTTTTAGGACAAACAAAGACTATTATTCAACAACAAACAGAGATTATGAACATGTAGTTGAAACAAATGAATGAATTGAATATTACATATACGTTAAGTACATTTGATTGTAAAGAGCCTTTAATTCTATATGGAGGAACCCTACACGCTACAGTACAACACGACATAATACATCCAAACCAAAGCAACACGTAATGCCAAACTCTAAATAGAAAAGTTTAAACATTTGTATATTTTGTTATTTGCTACGCCGAATCACATAGATGTACACATAATTTCTGATTTTGACAAACGTGTTAAATAAGTTTATGGTTCTCACTCACATTTAAAGTGTATTTTATTTTGTGTCCAATAAATTAAAAAGTTGCTCCTGACCTACTATTGAACTGTTGACCTGAACTATACCGCATCATTTATTTATACTGAAGCACAAAGCTTTATTAAAAAACAAAGTTTTAAGATTTAAAGATTCATGACACTGTGACAATCATTTGTGTAAGATCTATAGTTTTACCGGGTTGTCATTAAACTACAAGAAAGTAAAATTTGCATATGTAAATTATCAAGATCCAACTAATTGTATCTAAATCCCTGTGGTTTATAGTTAATGCATAAGCTGCTTTAGGAGTATATGGCTGCGCAAACACTAGCTCTTGCCACTTTTATATCTATTTTATTCTCTATTCTTTTCTGTATGGGTAAGGTATTTGGAAATTCTTTACTCTTGTTTGGGGTCCAGCACCCCAACCAAATCCACTTTTCTGTCCCGACTTGTGTTCGTTGTCCCACATTACCCCATCTACGAAGTCAATCTCAAGCCATTTGACAACTTCATTGGAAAATTCTAGTGCTCACAGCATGGCAGCCGGAAGTAGTCCGGCAGAATGTTTGTACTGCTTGCTTTCTTTTTCTAGGTAATTGTTTCTCTGCATGACTGTTAATTTGAACAACCCATTTTTGACCACTGGGTTGGACCAATGTCGGTTAGGTGTCTTGGCCTAGGACACATATGCCAACAACGATAACAACATTGAGCATCGAATACCATACCTTCGGTTATGATAAAATCACCCAAACCACGCCACCACAGCATTCTATTTGTCTTAGAAATTATTCCACTATTGCACAACCATGTTGGCATCTATTATCCTTATTTTCTTGTATGACATTTTTCTTTTACTCATAGTTTCATGACGTTGTTATAAATTGAGAATGAACTTTGAAATTTTTTCCACTATTAAAGAACCACTAGTATATAAAACAAATTGTTGAATCTGAATAAGTTACACATCCAAGTTTTACTTTTCACTATTAAAAGTCTTTCTTGCGGGATAAGTTGCTGTCCATCTTCACCTATTTAAGCAAGGAAGGAAACATCGAAAAAGAAAAGGATGAAAACAGTTAAGACGAGTTTAATAACAACTCAGTAAAACTACAGATTTGTTTAGTGTTTATTATACAAACAATACACACAGTACAGGAACCCTTGCTTTTAGACAGAAATGTGGTTCTATAATACATAAAAAGCATTTCTCATACAGTTATACCACCGGTACGTTAATGAAAATAAAGAAACTCCAAATCGTCGGAAATCGACACGAAGTGTTTTACTTACCCGAATCGTTTTATGATTTAGATGCAAGAGTAGGTTCTCGTGTCTCGATTTAATAAATTCCAAGAACTTTAACTTGAAGCAAAGATTGCAAATCAACGATTGTTTATCACAAACACGTTGCACCAAATTTTAACATAGCGATAACTGACAGATTTTCATAATAATGCATTTATTGACATTTTTAGGATTTCTATTTAAAAACGAAACACACATGAAAGTGCAAAAACAGATACGAGCAGATAAATATCACCAGAAAGGCATAAAAAACAGCACAGATATAATAGATGGAAAACACGCGTTGTAATAATGGAAAATAGATGTAAAGTTTAGATCAGAATCGGTGTTGTGATATATTTGTTCCGACTGTTGGATTTGTACCGGGCGCTATTGGGCATGCGCCGCAACGGTACTGCGCATGCGCGGTGAGTCAAAACGTATGCAATGACCACCCACTGAAGTCCAAATTTAATACAACTATTCGTTGAAAACGTTTTAGACACACACTTTCACATTCTGTAAAAGAGGGAATGTAAAACGTTATAAGCATATTTGACTTGATATATACAGTAGGGTGGGGGAAGATGGGACACTTTGTCATACGAGACTTTTTTTAATTTCTTTTTACGGACCCCCATTTAAAGATAATCAGGAAAATAAGGTTACAGAACTATTCGACAGTATTATCACGACTTTATAAAACGCCCGTCAAAGCTGATTACTGTTTTTAAATAATAAAAAAATATGTAAAATAGAAACAGTAAAATTTGAACAGGTAAAAAAATGCGAAATAGTAAGGTGCTATTTTTTAATGCTCGCTAAATCAAAAAGTAAAGCCAATGATTTTTTTTAGTTTGCGTGTGCGAACGAATAACCTATAGTTTGATAGCTTTATAAAACAACCTTGAATATTTTGTACAGTTTGATTTTGTCTCATAAAACTAGTTTTAGTTTTGTAAAAAAACACTGAGATATAAGCATGAAGAAAATGGGCAGGGGTCAATATGACTTTAATTTGAGATAAAAACAACAAAAAAATATTGGTTTAACGTTATATATATGAAGCTTACATGGCAAAGAAACTAGCACAGCCTGTTAAATTCGGTAGGTTAACAACAAGTTGCAGAATATTGCTAATGTAAATATATTTCAATTGAGAGTCCCGTCTTCCCCCACATTATACTGCTGTGCGGATCGCTAAATAACTCCTCGTGTGTTTTATTATATTTTATTAAATTGGTGTCAATTAATAAAGGAATGATAGTACTAATTCGTGGTATTACCCCAAAACCGTCATCTATTTTGATTTTGGAAATATTTGGCAATATTTGCTTAAGTGTCCCATTTTCCCCCATTGTACTATAAATGAAGAGAATTATAAAACTATATCCTCACAACTCCCATAGACCACCGTTAATTGTTTAAAACGTGATCAGGATACTTAGATATTATGTGCTAAAGGTGTCCCATCTTCCCCCACCCCACTATATAACACTTTTCTCAAACAGAATGCCTTATACACACCATACTTTTTCTTATTTATTGTAAAATTACTTGGAAAGGCATGCTGTTTAAAATGCAAACTGAATAGTTGCCTCAGTTGACCAGTGTCGAAATATATTTGTTCCGATTGATATATGTGTAAAGGGCGCTATTCCGCATGTGCCAAAACGCTACTACGCATGCGCAGTAGGTCGGAACAAATACCATGACGACCCGGTCCAAATTTATTACGACCCTCCGTTGAAAAGGTCCTACACGAGGTAGTGGATCAAGGTGATCTTTGGAATTCAAAAATTATAGCGGCTACTTTGGATATCTTCTACTGGTGCTACTCACATAAAAGTTGTGCACTGTAGCCAAAGAACATCTGTTTACTTTGCTATAGCCTACTTATAGACCCCAGCGGCACCGAATCTAAAATAAAAACTTTCGAAAATATTAACTATAAATATTATTAATTGTCATAGAAAAACATATTTATAGAATTTTCTATAGCGCTACGTATAATACCTAAAAAATAGTCATTATTTTCCTTAAAATTGTGCGGAGGTGGGTGTTAAATATTTAAAAAATAGGGTCATAACTTCTTGTGAACATTAAATTTCATATGAATATTAAATTTTCAAATATTTTCGCGAAAATATAGAACTTACGCATAGTACATCTATGATGGTCACTTTATTCATATCGCTAAATAAGAAAAAAATAAATAAAGTAATATTTTTCTATGTAATTTTCAGTCGGATACGTATTTATTAGAGCTCGTATTGTATTTGTTCCGACCGACTGCGCATGCGATAAATATTATCATTATTAATAGTATTCTGCAACTTTATGTTAACTTACCAAAATTAACCGGCTGTGCTAGTATATTTGTCATGCAAACAAAAAATTAAAGCATTCATCCCTAATTAATCCTGCCTAAACCAACATTGTAACATGCGTAGTCAAAAGTTGCAGATTGATGGTAAGTTCATAATCTTTTTCATTTCGCCCTGTGACGTTACCGCATCTAAAAAGCACAGATTAAAGAGGTAACAGTTGTGCACTGTTTTTCGTTTCTATTGTGTAAAAGTTTATTCGGCCTGCGAACCTTATTAAATATAGTAGGGTGGGGGAAGATGGGACACCTTTTTGTTTAGTTTTCTCTTTCCATTTGGTAGTAAGCAAAGAACATTCGATGAATTATAAAACCGTATCCTCACGACTTCCACAGACCGTTGTTAATTGTTTAAAACACGATCAGGCTATTTGGATATTATGTATTAAAAGTGTCCCATCTTCCTCCACCCTACTATATTTACCCTTTAAGTTTAGGTGATTTTATACTCTACGGTTTATATAGAGGATCTTGTAAGGTTTTATTTCTTAGAAGATCCATAGTTATTCGTTCTCTATGATTGATAACAACAGAAACTCCGGATGTACCACGTAACCTCTCTGATGTCTTTTGAATGAGGATTAAACAGGATGTGCATTTGCCCCGTTGCGTATGTGTATTTGCACCAAGCACTCAAAATGAATATACCAAATATCAAATTCTCTGGTGTCGGAATGACCAGCATTATTTGGAACACACAGCACAAATATAACACAAGTATGGTTGTAAACTTAAATGTCTGCTTAACAATACGTGACAAGATAGAAACAATATAAAACGAAAGATGTACACGCGCACGAGTGATAAATAGGAATGTAGATTGATAATGTTTTATGTTTATTTGGATGTGTACTTTATATTCCTTGTTTAGCACGTTGTGAATAAATATCAGAAAATACAACAAAAATAAAACTCAAATTAGGATGCGTTGCTACTGTATATGTTCTGTCGTGCCACTTCGCGACTGTTTTTTACCACCCCGGAGAGAAGCACGTGACACTCGCAACAAACCTCAATTTTTCGTGAGCGATTCCAAATTTGTGACGTCAGAGACTCTCCGGAATCACGCTGGTATTGCTGACGTAACAAAGTAATGGGGGAGTTTGGTAATCCCACACTGTCTCCTCTAAACACAGAAACGGAAACTTAGTTTATTACAATAATGTTAAGCAGCAATAGAAGGTAAACATCGAAATAAAACCGAAATGTCATTTACACACAGCATATGTGGGTTGTTTGGGTAGAATAACAGGTACAATGACGTAAATAGAATATAATATAATGCTAAGTAACATACAGCAAGTTATTTTTTTATTCCATCCTTTTTATGCATAGCAAGCAGCGTCCATTTCCAACGGGATTGTCATTAGAGTTCAATGACACGAATGAATGTTATTTGAAAATTAAAACACCAAAGTTATTTTTACCTCGTAAAGGAATAAGCGGATCGGGTGCTTGGCAACTTATGTAAGGAGGGACTTAAGGTAAACACGGGAGTTTCAATGTATTTGTCAGTGGGTGCACGGATCTGTGGATTGTATAATAGGTTTAAATCAACTGTTTTATAATGGGTTACACATTTTTTTTATATGTAGTTGGGTGGAGTAAGATGAGTCATTTTTTGTTTTCTTTGGAGTTGGGACATATTATAACCATATCGAGTGTTGGTAATTGTTAAAAACGCGTTTATGAAATATGAAATACGTGTTCTGATAGCCTGATAGTGTTCTATCTCACCCCACAGCCATAGTAGTATATATAATATAATTAGAAAGTAGCACTTGCCTTTTTAGTGCACTTGGAACAAACTTTCATCTTGCAAATTCCGCAAGTGTAAGGCCACGAGAAGACGCTGAACTTCTTCGTGCGGCAATTGAAACATATCTTTAATAAAATGAGAATACTATTACATTGAAACCGCTAAATCGATCCAGTTGCAGTTACGGTTAATGTATTTAAATTAGTGACCAAACGATTCGTACGAAACGATCAATTATGACCGGTCGGTATAGACTTATACAATTAGTGTCGATTCATTGATTAATGACAGCGTTTTACTATTCATGATCAGTTCTGATTGTAATTTAGAAGCAATAGTTGTAGATCTTTTAGTAGTAAAATAATGATGGACCGGAGTCATTTCTAACATCATATCCCATGCATTTAAACATGCTGTCAGTATGACATAAAAAGTTGGAATACCTTCTCATGTTTCAGAGCATGATAAAGCTCCTTGTCGGGTTGGTATCTCTCTAACTCAGCTCGTGTAAGAACCTGCCTTATATGCATCACCTCTTCAACTGTTAGGGATAAACTGGCCACTGGTTGACGCCATTCGTCCTTTAAAAAGATTTAAATTGTAGGAATTATTTAGGAATGGTTTTTAAAAAATCTTTCGCTTGATTTTGTGCGCTATAGAGATATTTTTTTTTATTTAAGTGACAGTTTACATCATGATTACCTTGTTTTAACATTATTATACAGAAGTAGCATTTTATTCAGTATATATAAGCTATACCTCCAAAGTAGAATTTTTTCTACGTTCCGATTTTGTGCGTCTGAAATATTGCCTTTTCTCCTCTGCCGTCACTGGAGGGCGCATGGTGGGCGGTAGTTTGACGTCACCCTTCGTGACGTCATCGGTTGACGAAGTTTCCAGCCACGTAATTTTGCGACCCATTAAACTGGGACGCTGGGTTAGGTTTGACCGTAGCGCGACGCTCTGCGACCGGCGGAGACCGTGTGAGGGCAGTTTGCTTAGAAACGATGGGACAAAAGACGAAAAATTAACCGGCGAATCGGTGGGGGTTTTAGCAGGGCTCGGCGGTAACTCCAATGGCAGTACTGAAATAAAAACAGTCGCTTAAAATTAGGAATTTACAAAGCATAAAAAAATTAAATTCCTAATTTATCTTCAGATTTTTAACATTCCACTATATAACCTACATCGTTTGCGACGGATAGAATCCGAAAATCGAATCGACAGCGGACGGTGAGTGTTGGCTTCTGTTCCGTCACTGACGTCACCGCTCGATGACGACACACCTGACGTACCTGGAACACATTTGTATAATAATAACGAAATCTTTATCATATTAAGTTTATCACATACCCGATGATCTTGGAGACGGAGAAGTTCGATTGAAACGTTTTAATGGCGAGTACGAATCATCAAGATTTTCAGACGTATTGACGTCACTTAAGTCGCCTGTGACGTCATACTCGATGTCGGACTAAAGAATGTGAAAATATCAAGTTAAAAATGGAAACTAATCTAAATTCCGTGAGATAAGAGAGTCGAGTCAGTGGTTTTACAATTGGTTTCCACGCTCAATCCTATAGTTGCCTTGGGCAAGAATACGGGAGTAAAGTCGAGTTAGAAATCAATATTTCTGCCCGGAGAAGTACGCCAGAGCACTTGGAGCTATGATTTGTGACAATTGTTTGATAAACCGACGTTCAAGTGAACGGGTTTTCATTTGTCCCCTTGAACTCTTTTCAAATCAGAACAGAAATCAAAAGCCGTTCCTTTGGTGTTCAATGTTCTTGCTATTTGTCCCCAACCACTTTAATACACATTCACAGTAAATAGGTTGCATAGAATTTATAACAGACTGCGTTATGTGTTGTTTGTACAATCATTTCGTGCAAGGTAAACACACACGCGCCATTGTTGAATAATAACGTTGTTTTTACGAAATATTCCTTTAATACGAAACTGTGTGTTATGCTGGCTAAATCCACTTAGCGAAAAGTGCCGGATTACGATTACACAAAGACGTTTAGTGTCTTGCCACAAGCAGAAAATGTCAGCGTGGAGAAACTCCCAATTAGTAAGTAAACGAACGACATATACCTCTGTTAGTGAACCGTCATCGTCGTCATCACAATCCGAGAAATTTTCCAACTTCAAGATTCTACGACACGAAACAGATGACGTCACACCTCCGACTGGATCTGCAATTACAAGAATCGGTTTAAGTTTGCTTCGTAATGAGCGGCGGCTTTATGGCTGACTGAGAAAGAGGCTGGTGGCGATAATTAGATGTTTTAAAATGTAAAACGCGGTCTACAGTAGCATTAAGCAGACGTAACGGCAGTTATCGTTTTCCGCTGACACTGATCCGATTGCCTATAGCTCGTTAGAGGTTCTATTAAAGAAAATGACGTTAGAAGAATTTTCCGAGGAAGAAACATGCAGACGTAACGGCAGTTATCGTTTTCCGCTGACACTGATCCGATTGCCTATAGCTCGTTAGAGGTTCTATTAAAGAAAATGACGTTAGAAGAATTTTCCGAGGAAGAAACATAAAATATTCAACTTCGCATGTAATAATTATGCGTGTTTGCCATTCTCAATATACATCATGTAGGTAAAAGCATAAGTAGCAAAACTTATACTCAAGTGAACATGACATTAACCCACTTAATACATTAGACGATTACAGGTTGGATTAAGTCAGGACACCAACCTAACCACGACTTCAAAAGTACAAAGCAATAAGATCAGGCAATTTAAGAAAAGGTGAAATATATGACTAATATAATCAAACTTACCCTTCACAGGCGGACCTGCATCGAAGGTTCTGGAAGACTTCATTGAGTTAAATGGGACCGGCTTGAGGGGAACAGAATGTTCATGTATTTGTTCAATAAGTTGTTCATGTAATGACTTTGACCTTGGAGGAGTTGGGGCCAAAATTCGCTTATGTGCCTGTCGGAATTTCGGCGGTTTTGTTAGATGGCAAGTTTTAATAGGGGGAGGTTGACTGGTTTAGATGTATTAAATAATGCGTAAGCGTCTGTGGATGGCGATATTTCGTTTTTGAATTAGTATATAAATCACAGTGTAAAAAATATGCTTATAGTATACACCGTGTAGTTGTGTAGTAACAGATAGTGACAATGTAATTTGATTGAAGAATATTACGAACGTTAAACAGAAACTTAAAAAATATGTAACCAAATGCTCTATATTAAAGAGGAAGCCGGTCTGAGACGTCGGAAGGTAGTTTTCGCGATAAAGCCCCTGAACAAGCATAGACGAATGCACATCAATGCCACATTGTGACCCTGGAATGTCGATTAATACGGAACAAAGAACTCACCGGTGATAAATTTGGACGCGAACGTATAAATTCCAGTATGACGTCATGAGCGCTTTTTTTCACAAGGGGTGCAAGAATATCGTCAGTGGTTACCTAGCAACGATGACATCGTTAAAATATGTGATGACGTCATCCAAATACAAAGCATCGGAATTTAGGATAGTATATAGTACTGTGGGGAAAGATGGGATACCATTTGCACCTAAAACCCATATTTACTAATCGTGACTTAACAATTAACAACGCTTTTTAGAGTCGGGAGCATACGATAATATATACTATGCGAACAATTAAATTCATTCAACAACGGCCAGATATTAGTGATAAACCATGCTCGTTGACCCGGAAGTGCGGAGATCGTATATTCAACTTGACTTTATATATCAATATACATGTGGGTACATTCGTCGAAATACAACACCTTTCTCAAAGTGTATTTCTTTTGTCGTATGTCTTCCATGAGTATTTCGTAAGGTGTAAGTTCAAATTCAACCGAGCTTCTCGTCTGTTGATCGACTTTCTTTAACCGGGTAACCCCCCTTCGTAACTGGTCCAACACTTGCATCCAAAGATGGGCCTATGACGTCATGTTGTTATGTTAACATGTTATTATGAGAGTTTCAATGGAAACAGAGATATTTGTTTATGTTTCATTTGATAACGTACAGGAAATAACATGTTTATTATCTCAGAAATGACCTGTGTTTAAATTAAACCTAAACAATAGATTTTAAATCAAATTGATCGCACGCACTACAGGTTATACCACGATTTTTAAACCATCATGTATCATCATTAAGCACAAACGTTTAAATTATGACATTATGTTGTTTGCTTTACATATGCGTTAATCATGTAACTAAGGCGAAGATAATGGTCGAAATCAAAGGTCGTATATACTCTGGCAGAGAATAAACAGATACAAGAATGTAATATGTTCAACATATGACATGGGGGATTTATTCCGCTTATTACGTCTACGAATTTCATCATTGCTTCTTCGACAAAGTGGCAAATTATGGTTCGCACGCTACCTACCCATTCAGCAAAACCAAGGTTTGGAATGTCGTCCGTATCTATCTCACCATGAATTTGGTCACGTGAGGATGACGTAGCTTGCTGTGTGAGTTTACGCAAACTCTGGAAATAAAGAGAATTGGTGAAATTAAATATTGCTTTCAAAACATTAAGAAAGAACAAGCAAAGAGTTCAATGTTGGTTGATTACCAATAAATATCGACCACTAATCAGCCGTATATGCTTGGTCTGCGGAAAAGCTACGTATAAAGTTTATTTATAGTTGATATGTCATGTGTTCGTCGCAGGACGACAAATACACACAGTAAGTATTGGTATGCAGAAGGGTTTGAACTTTGTATTGTTACGTTTGAAGGATTAAACACTTAAAATGCCACCGGGTGTTTCCTGGATACCTTTCTAATTGCTTTTATCAGAGGATCTCTATATGAAACGTGTAGTTGATTACCAAGAGTCCATAACCGGTTATCACCTGTTTAAACCGGTAAGTGCAAGGTAATTGGGGGATGCGAAATTAACATTGTGCGGTGACTGTGTTGGTATGTGAGCCGCAGGGTTGTTCTGATAGTTAGTCGTTAGGGAAATACTAGCTCTTCCGCCTCACGATAAAAATGATACATTTGTGTAATAGTGGTGACAAGCATTCTATAAAACACCTAATGAGATGGCTATGTGTCCTTACAACGGTTTATGCAACGATTACAGGGAAATAGAGTATATTACTGTTTTGGCCACACGCAACCTTATATTAACGTTTAATGTCGCAATAAAATATTGTAACATTAATTCATCACATTCCAGTTTTACAAGCACCTTATGATTTATTCAAGGTGTGCCCGATTACGTCACTCATGTATTGAGTTTCTAACTTGAGTGTGGCACCCGAAATCACTATTTGCCACACCAATATAGGAAATGTGTAGCGAAAAACCGCATTGACGCGTTAAAAGGTTTCAGACAGGAGAAATAGAAGAATCGGTGACTTTTTATACTTGGTGAAGTTTGTAATCAAAGAGCCAGGTATATACAATGATTCACGCAGGCGCAACTGTCTCTTAATGTATCGCTATATCTAAACACGGAGAAACTTGTAACCGAAATTAAACAACTAAAAAGCATCGATCACCCGAAATACGACGTTAAGGCAATTTACGTTTAATTAGAATTCGTTTTGTTTTTATTCGCAATCGATCGTGAATGACGTGTTCACTTTTAACAATCTTCTATTTTAAGAAGGCGAGTAAAACGATCGTTTATAGACTGAACGTAGGCGTTATTGAGTAAGGGGGTGCGGGATTGACGAGTTCGCCTTTTAACGTTACCACCGTGAAGCCAACAAAGGTTTCCATCATTTAAAGTTAAAGTTAATTGGGGAGACGGAAAGTTGGAAGGCATTACATCAATTATTCATTTCTATTTAGCTAAATTAGAATTCCATTGGACACAGAAATCAAACAATTGGCTAACTTTTTAAACGGTCATCTTCATTTAAAACTCAAACTGTATAGTTATACTACTTTAATTTAAAGAAATGAGTTTCCAGTACAGGAAAAATCATGATTGATCATATAACCTCAGCAATAATTACATACATAATTGTGTGTACCTGGTTGGCGGATTGTACTTTGCTAAGAAAAACTTTAAGTTCTTGCGCCTCTCGCAGCATAGCAGTACACACAGCTGTGTAATGACTCTCCGCTTCCCATCTCCCCGAAAGTCGGTTTTCACAACACTGAAAATTAGAAATGATCACTTTATGTCTGATTTGTTCGAACAAAACGATCGATATTACAGTTGATATAAAGAATAAAACAGTAGGTCGTGAAGTTTTTAATGATTCAGGCAAAATTTTAATACAGGTTAATTAATTTATATAAAGTAATGGTTGACATTTTCACGAGATTATTGAAAATAAATAATCAATGAGACGTGTACAGTACTCGCAATGCTGCTATATTAACAACGATAAAAGCTAGTAGCTACCCTTTATATGTGTTTAAAAATGTTGACAATCGAGCGACTATTCCCTTATTAATGCAAAACTTTCTGTCTTTTTAAAGTCCTAAAACTAAATCGGACTTGGCATTGCGTAATTGAATATATAAAAAAAAAATTAAGTCAACTTACGACGATAATTGGCATGATAACGCAAATCAGGAAAAAGAAGATTCGGCCTATGACGTCACATAAAAACACCAACAAAACCAAGACAGCGAAAAATCGAGCGATACTTTTTGATAAAATATTTCTATTAGCGACTGCACGTGATCTGTAAACTACTCTCCAAGCTGTACATGGGTGCAAGTCACGTGGTACTTCCTTGTTCATCTGCAACTAGGTTCCGTATTCATTACGAAGACCAGGCCCTACTTTGCATCTAAACAGCATGCGACGAGCGAGCCTCTGGTCATCAATAATGAATGAAACGCATCCACTTGCTACCACAAGGTCTCTGCACTGCTGACTGTATAATCAGACAGCAAGCATTTTAGTTTCCCTTCGTACACTTCCTTAAGATTCCACTGCAGCATAAACCTTACCAAGCAAAGAAGCGCACCAAGATATCTATATCGACCCATGTATACGTATTCAATCGATAGCAAACTTAAACTGCCGTCTTAGTGGACCGCACGATGCGCAATGTACCAGAGGAATGCTACCAAGCCAATGAACAAAACATTGACAACAAAAATAGCATTTTAACTGCACGGAAACAAACAGCTAACGAATTTTAGAACAATAGGACACAGATTCCTATTGCTTTTAAAACAAAGTTGACCAATAAAAAACGCAGAAAGTTATTTTACGATGAGAAACATGCTTGGTAGTATCGAACATGCTGTGTCTGAAAATGTGAAACATGGAATTCATATCTGTATCAATATTTCCAATTCAGGCCAACTTGGAGTTGAAGTTAATTTAAATTAACACATGAGGTCTATATACTTAATAATGCGCATAACAGGCAGCAGTCCACTTAATATATAGTAGCATGAGGGAACATGGGACACCTTTAACACATAATATCTCATTATCCTGATCCTGTTTTAAACAACTAACAACAGTCTATGGGAGTCGTGTGGATGCCGTTTTAAAATTCTTTGAAGATGTTTTGTTTACTACCAAATGAGATGTGCAGATGTGCAAATTGAATGAAAAGGTGTCCCATCTTCCCCCACCCGAATATAAATTTAAAGAAAAACACAAGAGTCTTGATGGGCAATTAACTATACATTGTGTGACGCACTGAGGCGCAAGGCAAAACATTATAAACTGGAATGACCGAAAAATCCAATTCCATCGGGTTGTGATTTATGGTTTGACCAGACGCAACATTATAAGCTAATGCGGGCCTTGATGAGGGTTAATGAGGCTTGCAAATCGTGGCTTGGCAGATAATTATTGATGGGAAGCCGGATTGGATTAACGATTCGTATCAAAAAACGCGCTCATCACAAGAGCAAGGGTCAGCAGAATTATGGGATATAAGCATATCTTGCATATACAGACTATGTACAATCTCTCTCTGGGGTAAGAGATTAAATGTAATTTGTGAACATAAAACATAGGCAACCTTCGCAATTAAAATGTGTTTTTTTATAATTTGTTTTGGGTAATCTCCGGATAAAAATGGCCCCATTGACTCGTACTTTTGTACAAATATTAAATATTTAGCAATTGATTTGTGTTATAAAACACCACGCACAATTCAAGGAAATGTTCGTTCAGTATTGGTTGGCTTAATTGCAAAACTTAATTAATTTTCCGATCGGTAACGAATCAATAACTGACCTACTCAACACGCGGAAATCATGAAATATCTGAACCATGTTGCTGTAGAGTAATTAAAACCGAACAGTTGAAAACATAATATTAGATTTGCACAATGTAAGATCTGGCGACATGGGCATTTTGGTGTTAAGGGAAGCCCATCTTACACCATAAAGCGCTATTTTAAAGATCTAAAAGGATTGTTGTGTGGCATACACTTACCGATATCAGGTCATCAACGGAGCATGGAAGTTCCTCCGTGTTGGCTTTCTCATCATCATAACCTTCATCGTGATTATCATCATCAACTTCATTATGAATCACTGACGTCATTCGTGATATGAGGTCCTCCAATGAAAGCGAGATCTCCTGCTCTTGTTGCTCATCCAGGCCAAAATCGAGAGCAGAGAAGACGGAGACGCCAACGCGGGCAAGAGCAATCTGCAAGAAATATAATACTGTAATGTATAATACTGTTCACTTCAACTTCATAATCGGATGCTTTGTAATTGTAATCACAGTGTTTATCTGGACCTTCCAATCACTTTAGAGACATTCTCAATTGATTTTCAGTCACCGGTTTCGTAAATTAAACACTCATGCGTACGTGTTGTTCGATTTTACACTAAATATATTTTTTTAGAAATTCATGGAAAATTTTGCAAAGTGTACTCATTGGTCGTAGAATCGATGTGACTTTAGTTATTAAAGTTACATTTTATTAGGCAGTAATAGGTAAGCAAAACTACAAACATTTATATTCTTTTATTTGTATTTTTACTTTAGACCTCACTGTGTTCGTGTGTTAAACACATTATAGCATTTTAAGTACTGTTGCGCGAACAAAAACCATACATATTTAACATTCAGCTTTGCCTGCCGAGGACCCTTTAGTTCATAAATAGTTGTAAAGTAAAACTAGTATGTTTGATAGAACAAATAGTAATCAAGTCCGAGTGTGCTTGTGAAATGACGAGTGTGAACGGTCGAAGATTCGTGTGTTTGATTAGGGAGACGAAACTACGGAATCGTCGACATCATGACATGTCTACTACTCTACTTACATTTGAATATAAGTTAATAGGACTTCCAAAGTTGGGTCTACTATTATTATTAGTTGTGCAGGATCAGAGGTCGACCGTGGTAATAAATAATCGATGGAGATGAAAACAAGAAAAGCTGCATTTTAACCCAACCGCATATCGATCGCAACCGTTGGGTTTATTATCACAAACTTATACCTATATTACTGTGGGGAAGATTGAGATATAGTTAGCATCTAAATGTCCCATTTTACCCCACCCTATAGTACTATATAGTTATTGTTTTACTTTCCGCAAAAGCAACCTACTATAATCGATAAATGTATATCTAGTGTGTAGTGCCCTCTGAGAGAGGGAAATTTTGTAACTTCTAAATTACTTGCGTGGAATTGACATGGCTTTGTATATTACATCATCGATCAGTTTGCCATAGTAATAAAGGAACGGCAACATAGCTTTGTTTATTGATCGAAAACCCAGTAAAGATTTGTTGAGAGAAAAGTAGTGAAAATGTTTACTTTGTGGTTGATTGATTATTGCTTTAACTGGTTATCTTACTATCTTATATAGCGTTTTATAATTAGAGCAGTAAGTACGGTTAAAGATGTTACGTTTAAACTGCAACAAGAATTTACAACGATTAGAGCGCTCTTTCTTTAAATTATCGTTAATACTGAGACCATGTACAATAAAACGACGGCCATACGAATCTTGAGCACGCAGAAACGTGTTTTGCGAGATCGCGTGTGAAGACGCTCAAAGGGAAACGATTATCGAGTTCTATTCGCTTTGCCGCGAGGCGGATTCTCGCACAAGCACTCCGAAATCTATACAGACTTTAAACAAGCATATACAGGCGTTGGCTTGAAACCAACAATTTGAGACACTTGTCCATGTTGATTTAATGTAAATATCAAGAGTCAAGATGGCTTTATGACCAATTAGTTCTAAATTCATGTTATTGCCAAAGCCCTTTAACACCGACAGTGTTGTAACTCAATTTTAGGATAATTTTTTGGAAATTATAATAATTGTTAGCGAGCTAAAGGTTAATGGGGTTAAACATAATGTTGTTCCCACAAAAAAACAGTAAGTTTAAAGTATAGTAACCAATATATTGGTGAGCCCTTATGTTTGAAATACCAAAGATTTCTTTGTTGTATGTTGCTATGTTGACTATTGTGGGCTTGTTTAAATAGAAGGATCCGCCCTTGGATTTAACTTAAAGACGTTAGGCCATAAAAGTCAAACATATGATAGCTCATATTACACAGGCATTTATTGCGAAATATTAACTGAAAGAAAATTATTATAAGTTACAAAATTCAACCAAAACACAAATAAATAACAAACTATTTAGAGAAATCAATAAAATCAATTAATAAGAATCCTATAATCAGTTTGCTATTAAAAACCTGGGGTTCGGTAAATGAGAACAGTATCATACAATAGACTTTGTTAACGTGGGTGGTGCATGTTGTTAAATGGTTTTTAAAAGACAACCAACCAAAACATTAAAAAGGTTAGTTTTACAAATTTAGGTAAAGTTTAGTAACAGTAAGTACCATATGAGTGAATTCAAGTGATTGAATGGCAAAAATATGAATAAGTGGCTGTACATGAAACAAGCAAACTCATGCTAAGTAAAGTTTGTACCTGTTCCTGAAATTCATTTGGTGGTCCTAGCAAGTCCACATGTCCATTTTCATTAAAATAAATATTCTTGGGTCCTTCTGGGGCAGTAAACACCGGTTTTGTTGTGTCTAAGTGTTCTATTTCCTGCTTCTTTAAAAACTTGCCACACTGATGGCAAACTGCCCAGGCTTGTTCTTCTTTTATCGGAGCATTAAAACACTCGACTATCTCTTTTAAATCCATTATATTGACCTAAGTTTGTATATCAGCAGCTCACTCAATCAAACGTTCAATAAAGTACACCATGCTAAAGTTCTGTCGGACCACACTGCAACGTGGCCGTGAGAGAATGTTTCTAAACCACTGACTCACTTGCGTCTGTGTTGCTACCCGATCAGCTGTTCAATTCTTTCGAAATAATGCGCCTTTTTCGTAACAATACTATGAATTGAACAACTCATGCGTAAAACGTTTTAAGGGAATAGTGAATTTGTTCGGGGAGTATTCTGAATGCGCGTTTGAATTCCTTAATGAAACTGCAATACTTAAACTTATTTAGAAAATAAAAATACGTAGTATTCATAAAGTAGCTTAGTGCTACCCTCCAAAAAAAAATTTTTTAGAATAAATGAAAAATTAACCAATTCTCCGAAAATAGAAATTCAGTTTAACTTTAAAGAGATAAATTTGTATCATGTTGTTGAAGTGTATGAATTTTAGTAAGAATCTATTATGAAAATGTTTTACTGAAATACTGCAACTTTCTGTTTATAGTTACGTAAACAGTTTAACAGAGGTGTATTTAGTAACGCGATGACATGTGATACTGAGTTGACATGACATGTGATATACCTAGTTGAGGACCTCAGTGTTAGCAAATAAACAACAAACAGAAAAATATCACTGGTCACATATTAACTGCTGGGACGACCCATGATTGCGAGATCCGTAACAAAGTCTAATTGATTTTGACAAGTCCTTAAAGTATTATGAGAGCACAGAACTTAGTGATTTTAAGTACGAACAACAGTGTGCGGGGATGTAGCTCAGTGGTAGAGCGCATGCTTTGCATGTATGAGGCCCCGGGTTCGATCCCCGGCATCTCCACATGTTTATTTAAAAGTGGTTTCGTTACACACTTGTATTTTTCATCCTTTTGTTTTTACTTTATTCGTTCCGACTAATATATTTGTACCGGCTCTATTGCGCATGTGCAGTATGTCAGAAAAAATAAAACAAAACCATGCCCTCTACCACTGAGCTACATCCCCGCATAATCTATGACTCTATGTGGTACTTAAAAATACTTTTCTGTGTTCTCATAATACATCAAAGACTTGCTATTGCGCATGCGCGGTAAGTCGGAACAATTACAATACGAGGTCTGTTAAATACGAACCAACTGAAAAAATGTTCTGGGGCAAAATGTTACTAAACACATTTTGCACCGTTTCAAGGTACATTTTGTACCATCTCGATGTACTGTTGGCATCGCTATTTCTGATTACGTCAGGCATCTTGCTGTGTCGAATACCAGTAATAAAATAAACACTAAAATCACTTCGTTGTTGCACTTGACTCTGTCAGTATTGTTCCATTTTGTAAAGCAAAGGCAAAGAATATAGTTTGCATTTAGCATTGTTCATTTTTAATCAACTGAAGCAAATGTTTATAGTATTAGACACAGCATTTAAGTAATTTTACAATGAATGAAAAAAGCATGGTATGTAATCCTGTTTGATAAAAATGTGAGTATATTAAATAAAGTGTGCTAATTAAACTAATCCAAAAAAATGTGAACCGGGTGGTCACTACATTTGTTCCGACCTACTGCGCATGCGTAGCTATTCACATCCTAATAATAATAACTTTTACTGGTTGTTAGATTGATGCTGTTATACAATATAGTATAGAGTGCGGTGGGATAGGACATTTTTTTATTTTTTCGGTCTCATTTGCTAATAAAAAAAGAATATTTACAGAATTATTTAATCGTCCCAGGAAATATGAGATATTATTGTGTTAACGGTATCCCACCTTACCCCACAAAATACAGATAAACCTGTATCAGCTCACAGTTGCTAATGCGAAGCCATTTGTGTTTTTGCTGTGTATATTTTATGTAATCTATTAGTCACTCTGGGTCGGTTTATTTTGCTATTTGTTTGACTTGCAATGTCTGCACATTTAAACTATCAGACGTGTTTACTGTCTGTCGCACATTCGTTGATTAAATCTCCTAATTGGTCAAAGCAATTACTTGCTGATGAAAGGCGTTTTGTTTATCGCTGTTCGAAGGTCACAAAAGACGCACTTTTGTCGCACGACACAATATTTATCAGCAAAGTCGATTGATTTAATATTTAACTTCGTCAGGTTATATATTCCAATCAACCACTGCGCCACAAGACCAGTGTAAATAAGTGCTTGCATGTCACAGCACTGGTACAGGCTAGCTCCAAATCTCTTTATTTTTTATTTTTTTTTTGACGAGACCTGCTCGGCAAACTAAAGAATTTAAGACTTAGTGGCTTTTATATAAACTTTATAGTGTATTATAGACTGAACACAAAAAGGGTAAACATGTAAAAAATGTATATTTCAGAAAAGAATAAAACGCAGGCAGAAAATAGGAAATAAATAACAATATGAAAACTTGGCTCGTTATTTCAGCTTTTGTTGTTATTATAACAGGTAAAATGTTGTATAAGACGTGCACTATACTTACAACAGCGTATATTATATTACTGTGGGGGAATATGGGACAGCACATTAGCACATTAAATCCAAATAACCTTATCGTGTTTTAAATTAACAACGGTCTGTGAGAGTCGTGAAAATAGGGTTTTATATTTCTTTGAATATGCTTTGTTTTCTTCTAAATGGAACGAGATAATATAACGAAAAGGTGTCCCGTCTTGCCCTATCATATTCTGTAACATTACGGTTGTAATCAATTTTAATTGTTTCAGTGTCTGCATGCGATGCGGGGCCCATGCGAGTGAAAAATCCGCAGCAACTAGCTGAAGAGGTTCGGGTGAAATATAGATGCAGTAGAGGTATATAGTAATTAATATTAAAATTCATTACGACTTGGATGTATTTGTATTTGTATTTGTTAACTACTTTATTATGGTGTTAATTCCTGCCTCTGTTATATACATGTTTATTTCATGTTTGCAGCAAACGAACCGACTACAAATGCTTACATGAGGACCATGTACGCTTGTGATGGCGGTAAGTTTATTGGTTCAAGTTTATACACCATCGGATTATCCCCTTGAAAAGTTATGATATATATATATATTGCTATTTTAATGATATAGTTGCCAGTGGGGGGGTCACACATATTGCCCAATATTCTTCAATTTTCTGTGGTATTAAAAAGTCATTAAACAACCTTTGTTTTTAGTCATTACTGCTGCAGCGAACATAGCTCCGTTGCTCGACAGATCATACGCCTTTGTTGACGTTAATGGAGACAACCTGGTCACCCAACGAGAGATTACCAAACGGTTCAATCAGATTGGGATAAAAGAGAGTAAGATAAAAGTTTACCCAATATTTTATACTTAGGCTATCAGGATTAAAGTGCAAAAATACACGTTCAATATGAATGGGATGTATTTGCCCATTAAGGCGCCTATATAAAAAATAAATAAATATCCAACATTGAGGCCCGAGATGCTTTGTATCAGTTTAGCCCTGTAATTATACAGCTTTTGCAATTCTCTCATTGTTTCGTGTTTTAAACGAAGTATATATAGTAAGGCGGAAGAAGATGGGACACCCTTTCTTGCTTTTTGTCAAAGTACATTCAAAAATTAATAAACCGTTTACTTCTCCAATACATCGTTGTTATTTGTGTAAAACAGGATCAGGACATTAAAATATTATGTGATAAAGGTATCCCATGTTACCCCATAGTACTTTTCTTGATATTTTTGGTGAACTATAACTGCGCATATACAAGGTGATGAAGATCGAGATCGGTTTGGAGTTTGTGATGTAAACAACAACGGCGAGCTTGACAGGATGGAGTACAACAAATGTTCAGTGATAAGTTACAACATAATGATTGGTGTAAGTGTCCTTAGATATTCTAGTTGCGATATATCAATTAATTGAAATCTTGCGTTTGGTTTTTGAGACAGTCATATACAACCCAGTAAAATGTATTATAGTCTGGTCCAAAATTTTTAGATTAAAATAAAATTTAGAAGTCTACGTGATAAGTTATATAAGTATAATTAGTTAGGAGTTAACCGAACCCCCATTGAAGAAAGTTTTCGTAACACTATTGTATATAACCTACCTAAACTTCGAAGTATTGTTTCAACATTACTTTGTATAACAGAAAGTGGATTTTGATAACGATCACCAGTTATCTCGAGCAGAGATCATTATGTTAGTGAAAATACTTTCACAACATGTCTACATCAACATGACGCCTGCTGTGCAGCTTCAAGTGATTGACAGTATTGGTAAAAGACCAGGAGAGTCTTTTAGCTTGCACGACCTTGTAGCAGTCGATACCACCCTCTTTGAACGATTCCTTGATGGACGAAATTTGTAAAGCATTCTATAAAGTACAACTTTAACTGACTAATTAACTTTAAATCACAACTGACTAATTAACTTTAAACCGTACACGTTTATTAATACAATCGCAACTTAAACATATGAACTGTGTTTTTGTGTTCTGGTAAAATTAACCCTATACATCTTGTTTATAATTATCTGACAGTTTAACAAATACAATATAATCCTCCAAAACTTTATGACTCTAAACATTAATATTTTACTATTCAGTTTTAGTCAGATGGAAATACGGGTGAGACGCTTTTATTTCCTCTTCCATCGATTAGTCTAACAGTTTTAGCGAGTGCCATAAACGGCAAGGTGCATCCATAATCAAAGAAACGATAATCAGAGCTCGTTTAAGGCAGCTCTGTAGCATAATTTTCTCATTTGCCTAACAGCTCGCTAATTACATTCGGGGTTTTGCGCGCGAAAGAAAGAGGTTCTTGTATGTGAGAAAGCTGATGTTGTTATTGCAAGCTCATGAAACATGCATAACCGCTTGAGGTAATTATTGTGTCTTAATTGATACAAACGGCTGTCTATCTCAGACTATATATAACACTGTGGTTGTCGTTTTACGACCATTCTGGAAAACAGTTCAATCTATATACCCAGTCAGCAGCATGATCGAGAACGAGTTACTACCATTGGATTTATCCAATAAGAAACACTCCAACCAGCAGAATGACGATTCTAAACAACATGCTTGCGAAAATCAACAAACGAACAAAGATATTCCAGAAAATTTCAGCGCATCACTTTCGTTCAGAAATCGTTACGAAGCAATGCACAGAGAAGATGCAATACGGCGTCATAGAACAGCCTTCTCTCGATCGCAGTGTGTTCGCTTGGAGCAGGAATTCTTAAATGACAATTACTTATCAAGATCAAAGCGTTGCAACCTTGCCAAGGATCTGGGATTATTGGAAGGTACAATAAAGGTGAGCTTTAAAACTATAGAGTATAGAATAGACCTAACCCCTTTGCAAATCCACTGCGACACAGCATGTTTTATTATCACACACCCACCATGGCAAAGTGTAAACGCCAGTGGTCACTAATGAATTGTACGAACTAACAGCATTCAGACACATACATTAACGAGGTGTATATTTGAACCCCCGTATTATAACGACTGTGGTTTCACGGTCACGCGAAGATAAAGCAAGTTAAAATCAATTGAAATAGATGAATTTGCGTCAAGCATTTTATTAAAATCGGTATATAGTGGATTGGGGTAAGATGGGACACCTTTTCATTCTATTTTTTTCTCGTGTCGTTAGGTAGCAAACAAAGAACAATCAAGGAATTATATTATCATATCTTCACGACTCCCATATAGACCGTTGTTAATTGTTTAAAACGCGATATTTAGATATTTTGTGCCAAAGGTGTCTCGTCTTTCTCACCCTATTATATAAAATAAATTTATGTTACAGGTTTGGTTTCAGAACCGAAGAATGAAAGAGAAACGGAAGCGGATAGCAATGTCTGCTTTTCATAACTATAACCAGCAGTGTATGATCAGAAGCCCATTTATAAGTAACTCACGAACTGTGTTTCCACCTCAGGTTTTGCCTTACTTTCCATACTTTCCAGCAAACTCTCCAAATGGTTATTACGGTGAGATACAATTTGAAATAGATAACTGGTGTATTTTAACGAATTTGGGAATTCAAAATTTATTTTATTTTAGGATCACATCGCGATCATATAAATGCAGAAATGCACATGCCAGAGACAAGCTGTGAGTCATTATCTTCCTCATACGCAGGAGGGACGTTTCAATCCTTCCGAACATCATCATCAATTCCTCATTAGAACTCTACATCTCTGTCGCACCTATTTGTTGGGTATCGTTCCACGTTCTTTGCTTTTTATTCATCACAACCTTTGTTGCAAATCGCTTATTAATAAAATTGTATTATGTTTGTACCAGTTTGTACTACATAGCAGAGTTCGTATACATGTTTATACATGGACTCTGATACGCAGTGGTAGGTAGTTGCATTATTCTTTGTAGAAAGCGTAGTAAGCACATACAGGTAGCAGCGCATCACCAAAGTTTATAAAATCACTGGACATTGCGCAACACTATTTTTTACCTTAATATAAGATTTCTACAAGATAAGATATTGGGGAATACCCGTAATTTATTGTTTTTGCTTTTTCCTGCCAAGTCGTTTTACTTATGAAGTTGAGCTATACATAAAACACAAACAAATGCGTCGGTCATTAGTGTACACAAATAAGCCTTTGTATAGGTATTTAATGATTTATTGAACCTTCAGTCAACATATGTGGTGAACCGCAATTCTCCCAAATGAGACCGGTATATCGTATAGTATATCAATAACATATATTCAGCTTTTTAGACATTAGGCCTAATAAATAGTGAATGCATATAATTTCCAGACTCCCGATATAGAACTGCAGCGAAAACCGTGAGCATATTGTTACGTATATTTGATTTCGTTTTTTTGGCCGTGCAAATGACATTGGGATATAATTAGTAAAATCAGTAAGTTTGTAGTGATCAACGTGTGAAAGAGGTCAGTCTAATTGTTTTTTTTTTGTTCCGTTTACCGAGATTGCATGACAATATCGCTGGTGGTGTGTACCGCCATTAAACAAGTAACTGCCACAATTTCCTATCGGTTTCCTAATCCTGATGTTCGTGGACTAGGCTCAATGCCAAGACATTGTATCTGTATTTTGGTTGTGTGTAACTGGTTGAAAGCTTTTCTTCTCGCTGTTCACCTCTGTATAAAATGCGATTGCGACATAGATTCTCCAGCTTTGTTGAGTCCCAAAGGGAGATTATCGTAACCGTTACCTCGCTGTCAAGTTACTAATAAAGGAGTCGCTAAGTGTTGATCTGGTTCTAATCTAATTCATCCGTAAATAGACGAGGTACAGCATATAGTACATACGAAGAGGAATACGACTCGACCAAACCCAACAATGTCATCTTATTTACCTGGCTTTATTAATTACAGTTGTTTATTATCATTGATAAACTAAAATTGACAAATAAGTTTGTAACTAAAGACACCCCACTGGGTTTAAACATACCAAATAATGATGGAGCAGACCCAAAGAAGAAAACAAGAAATTGAAAATCGGTTATCTGAAGTAAGTGATAACTTTGCTTTAGCACAGATTTTAAAATTTTAAGATTGTTTAATGTGACGTCACTTTGGGCGTTAAGTTGCACTACTATTTATTGCGCCACATCATGAATTTTTTTTTTCAGGAGAAAAAAAGATCTGAAATGATTAAAGCAAGTTTGGAAAAAGCCGACCAGTTGACCAACAGCATGGTGTCTTAAATATGCTTTAATTATTTAAAATTCATGCTTTTGTTTTGCTAATACCCTTTTTGCATGGTCACTTTTATGCGCGTAAGTTCTCGCATATTTACGCGCAAAAACAAAGTTAACACGCATAACGTCATAAGCGTGTCATCTTCTGTAGAAGGTTGGTTGTTACTCGCGTTATGGGACTAAAGAAAAGTATTGGGAGGTACAGTTTCACTTTTAAGAGATTAACCTTTTTCGGGTATTATTTTTACAGTTTTTAGTTCGTAATAGCACCATAAAGTATCAGAACTTATTTTATAAACTACATTTAACAATATTTTGTTAAAATAGGCTAACTCAATGTTGATATGCGCATAAACCAATGACCATGCAAAATAGCGCGGTAAGCGAGTTATCATATGACGAGTTAGTGCGGATCGTTATTTGCATTAACTTTTTACCATGCAAAAAGGGTATAAGATGTTTGAACTTTAAACCCCTGCCAACATTAACTACTGTATGTCTGTATAGTTCAAAAAATGGAAATAGGTTATGTAAGATATCTGCACTGGTAAGATGAAGTTTTAAAAAATGAAGTTTTTTTAGGTGACAATACTCAACCAGTTTGATGAAAGGTTGCATAAGTTGGAGGATACAATCTTGCCTGTTCACCGAAAAACTAAAGACCTACAAAGACTTCAAGACAGTACGTAATTCATATCAAATATATTGAATAACAATAAGTACTTGTAGTATGAATTTTAGGGTGATAAATAATTTATGATTTAAAAAAAAATAATATTAAAAATTTCCTCCAGACATTGAGAAGACTCTGAGTTCATTAGATCATGTGATTAGTTATCATCATGTTGCTCATGATGTGGAACCTATCGTGAGACAAGGGTGGGTGGATAATATATTCATAATTTTTTCTGATAATATATTCATAATTTTGTTATGTATCTTAGTAACTTAATTTTTTAACAGTCCATCTCGTCAAGTTGACAAGTACTTATCATGCATGGAGCGACTTGTTCAAGCAGTTAATTTCTTCTCAGAAAACAATCCAGACAGTCCGGAATTAAACACAGTTGTAAGATTTTTAATTTTTGTGTGGTTGTTATAATTTAAATATTTTGAATTACACATAAACTTTAACAAGATTCTTATTGTGCAGCATACACTTAACTTTTTTGCATACAGAACACATTATTTACAAATGGAAAAGATGGTTTAGAGAAAGAATTCCAAGCTCATTTAAGTCGGCACACTAAACCAATGCCACCTCAGAAAGTCGTTGAGATGATTAAAGCTGAAAACATGGAAGGTGAGATATGCTTACATGTTTAAGGTTTATATGATGCACATTAGTCATCTACATTTTAATAACGTGTTTTATTGTGATTTGAATCATTTGTTAATTCAGTAATGTTTGATAAAAACTTTAACAATTTGACTTTGTTAAGCATGTAGGATGTAGGCATGTAGCAGTCTAATAGTATGTAGAAATGTAATAATTTGTAAGGTTCTGTTGTTCAAACGGTGATTCTTATTTTTTCGGGTTCTTAACAGCTGAATCTTACACCAATTTGCCAGAGAAGACAATGTCTGATCTATCTCAGATGGCAGAATGGTTGTCTGGAGCTGGCAAGTCCCAAAGTAAGTATTGATTATTAACATAATATCCTGTGATGCTGCCTTTATTTATTATAATTTTATTTATTTAAAGTTGATTCCAAAATGTTTTGGCAGGTTTCGTGAATGTTTATTCTGACATTCGCTCCAACAATTTGATCAAGACATTGAATGGGTTCGTTGCACTCAACTTTGATTTTATAACAGCAGCACAATATATTTGTTAATATATGCACGATCACAACAAACAACAGCATTATATAAATTATATGATATATAATTCAAGAGAATTAAAAATTAGCCCTTCTGTAAAAGTGACTTTAATTAAATATTAAAACTTTAAATTCAACAAAAATATACACTAAAATGTGTTTTAAGTTTATTCAAATTAAGTTTTACGTTTATTCAAATTTTCTTTTAACTAGGTTGAGTGATCATATAAAAGGGAATAATTTAAACACGGTGAGTGTATACTGTCTCGTGTTTACCATGTGAATAGAATGTTAAAAATATCATCAACAGGGAAGAAAAATTAGTGTAGCTGTTACTACACCCAAGAAACCTGGTAACCGTCGAGCAAGGTAAGGATAAATTAAATTTTTCTTATTGGTTGTTGCTGCAATACTTTATGCTGGAAGTTTTTGGATGGTTATCTTGAGTTTGTCGTCAGCTGTCAACACTACTACTGTATAATGGGTAATGTGACGATTCGCGCCTAAATCCCAGGTGCTTACGGTGTACCTGCCATAGGACCTACTCGTTTGTGACAGAATAAGCATCACTCTGCTGAAATGTCTGTGGTTTTGGTTAAACAGTTTTCCTTGCAGTAACTTCCGCAAGCCGAGCACTTTGTTGAGAAAAGAGTCGCTACAGAGTCTTAGTAGTATGGGAGGTATAACAGTACGCTGACGAGCGTCAACCCGTTTTTAGTTGGTGATATTGCTTGTCGCACATTCATGTAGTGAACCAGTGATTATGTAGTTGCAATCACTAACAATTAGGACCAACACAGTGTAGAGAAAGTGGTGTGTCACATATGATGATTAAAATTCCAATGTGGTGGCAAGTTTTTGTTGAAAAATTTATTGTAATTTCATTTAGTTCCTAACAAAACTAATAATCATGCAGATTATGTAAAAAATAACCCCCAACAATTATTTCAAAAATCATCCATTCAATTTCTATTTTGTACTTTTTATTATAAATTGAGATGATTACAAGTTTAATAATCTGTGATAAAGTTAACAGGCACATTAAAAATGTTGACTGAAGTATGAAAAAAAATTATACTGGTTAAAGTTGCCCTGATTAAGGGTAGGGGTTGTGGATGGCTGTTTTATAAATTGTGATGAAATCCAGCCATTCCAGCCAAATTATATGTGTAACTAACTTTTAATGTGGTAAAGTTAATATGAAATTAACCATATTTGGACATGGCTTTGTGTTTGAAATTACAGGCAACATGATAGAAGAAAAGATGCAGGTTTTCCCTGATAAAATCACTTTTATTTTACTCAGCATGCCACAAGGCCCAAGCATTCACATATTGCTATGGAAAATGCAGCTTAGCTTCACTTTTCACACCCTGAAAATATTGTTGCTTTGTATTTATTTTTTTCTGGATTGACTTTCAAACACATTTAAGCTGAGATAGACTTTTCACGCTCTCTATCATCTGCTTTAAAAATAAACCACAATAAACGCTAAGGCAGCCATGTTTCAAATCCTTATTACTAACCCTTACTTTGCAATGCAGCTTTATGTTACATATAGTTACTTGCATGCATGCTTATTTTTATACCTTTGCATGTGTTATTCATTTCATTCTTGCATGCGCGTTTTTTACTCGGCTCACTTTGTCTTAAAACGGTCTAAATTTTCCAAAAAATCAACCAGGCCTGGGCAAGTCTTCCCACGCACCCATTGCTGAAGAGGAGATAATAGAAATTGAAATTGAGCCATTCGTTGCCATGGTATCTGCATGCGCAAAACTATTTGTGGTAAGTACATATATAGTTGTTACAGTATTGCAATAACAATTTCCTATTCCATGTTTTTGTGCAGTGAGTTTCCCAACAACAGGTTGTGTCATTTATTTGAAATTCTTGAAGGGAAGAAACCGTTCTCAAACATCTCTTCCACCTGATTTCTAATGAACATACAAATTATTAATTATGATTTTTGTTTTACAACTTTTAGGTAGAGCAGAGTATGATTCAGTCAGTTATTCCAGAAAAGAACAGACGTCAGGTATTTGACAGCATCATTACTGAATCACTGAAATCTGTGGAACAAGCTGGCAATGTAAGTCTAAATTGCATTAAATAAAGAATTAAGTTATAAAATTACTGTGTAAGTATTACAAACAAAGATTGTAAGTATCTTATATTGTATAATCATGAATCCAAATAATATTCACTTTATGCAAATTTGAATGCAGAAAATTGTTGAATACGCAAAGCAGTGCATTACCAGACATGACCATCCTTCAATTGTGAATGTGTTTCCTGCTATTAAACATCTCAAAACAACCCTGCCCTCCTACCAAGCTGTGTTAAAGGTACTTTTTGGCTTATTAAGTAAATATTTATTTACGGTCCAACTTTGGTACTGAAAAAATGCAACTGAAAGTAAAGGATAATTACTTTAGCTTATTTATTTTGGTATAGAAAATAACTTATTATTTTACATCAAAACATCACATTCTCATGCGTTTATTTTCTTATCAAGTTAGTTACTCGTTTTAATATTATGTCTTAGGGAGTTTCTGAGATGAATCGACTTCGAATGCCGAGGTTGATTGGTGAACTTGAAACTGTTGGAGTGAAAGTTCTTGAAGATTTCTCTGATTGTGTGAAGGTAAGTAATGAGTATAAAAACAATCTATAGGTATTTTACATACAGCATTTTAATGCATGACTTCAATAACAAATTGTTCTTTTATAAAAAAGTAGATATATTATCTCTTTTATGTTTCCACTCCTTCTTTATATATAAACTAAACATAATAATGATAAACCTTTGAAACAGAGTGACCCAGAAAAAGAATCCAATATGCCAAAGGATGGAACGGTTCATGAGTTAACTAGTAATGTAAGTATCATGTGAATGATGTTGGATTATTCATGAAACAGAACAACTCAAAACCATAGCATATTTAAACTAATTTAAAAATTTCAAAACAGTTTATAACAGGTTTGAATGTAAAAAAGGTTGCAAGATTGTAACCAAAATAATTGTTGAGAGTCACACCAGTTATCAAATTTTTATCTTCGCAGACAATGTTGTTCATGCAACAACTTGCAGACAATGTTGAGATTGTTGGTGGAATGCTTGCCTCAAAGTTCGAGTCTCAGCAATCTATGGAAAAAATACGCAGCTGTCTCGCAGATTATATAAGTAAGAATTTTTGTGGTGATCTGTCCATCACTGTAATAAAGTCACACCTTATATTAAATGGCTTAATGTTTTGACCAGTTCGGAAATGTGATTTTAATTATGTTGCTAATAAAAGGATATATTAAATTAATTGTACAACTCTACATTCTCTTGCTTTAAATGGCAGTAGGTGATGCAGTTATTTCTCTTTTTTTGTAATCTCTTTATTACTAATTTCATTTTAAATATAGCAGCTTCTATCACTTACCACACTACAACCATACAGGTCAAGTTCTTGGTGCTCTAAAACTAAATCTGGAAAACAAGTCTCGTGTTTATGAGAATTTATCACTGGCTGCTGTTTTTCTTCTCAACAATTATCACTTCATTATTACAGCACTTAACAGGTACCTTATCTCTCATTACTGGGCTTACTGACAAGTTAAGTAGGTAGACTAGCACTGTGTTTGACAATAACCATAAAGTTTCAAAGTAAAAATAATTTTTTATGCTAGTCATGCTGCACATACCCCAGGATTTCTCTTTTAAATTTAACATAATATTTGAATCTTTATTACTGAAAATTATATTTAAACTTTTCAGGCATAACTTGCTAGGCTTGGCAGAGATAGCCACACCAGGTATAGAGAATTTGTACAGAGGTTTCATTGACCATCAGAAACAAGCTTACCTGCAGTGTTGGAACAAATTTGATAATTATCTTAAAAATAAAAACAAAGGTGTGGAGATACAGGCTCAGCCTGGTGGAAAGGTAAGACACACCAAGTTAAATATAAACTGACATTTAAAGATTGTTACTGTATTTTCCATTGTAATAGAGGAGTGTGCACTTAACTAAGACATTTATAAGCATATCTGACCCTTTAACTACACAATGTAAACACGAATGTACTCTCTTTCACAGTTAAAGGACAAAGACAAATTAATTGTGAAGGACAAGTTCAAGACGTTTAACAACGACTTTGACGACTTGGTCAAAACTCACCAGCAGTGGGCGATGCCAAGCTCTGAAGTTCGAAAGGAGATCAGAAACTCAGTGAAAACAAAACTCGTCCAACCGTATGCTGAGCTTCATGAGAAGTATGTTTTACTTAGTATAAATTGTGCAATTAATCAAGTAAATCTTAAATTTTAAAAGTTAAATCATGTTTAAACTATCTTTTTGCACATTTACTTTAAAAAAAGCTAATCTCAGCAAAAAAATTACTCTGCTTGTTAAATTTCCGTGGTGATGGTTCTGGGTACCAAACTGTTTAACCAACAACTCAAATCAAAAAAATTAGCCTTTTTCGAAAACCCTTTTTTAAAGAGCAGCTTGTAGATATTTGATTCACTCAGTTCACATGAGGCTTGAGCCTGGGTCAAGTATGTTGATAATATACATCATAAACTAATGCTTTCAGGTACAGGATGGTTCAGTTCACCAAAAACATCGAGAAGTATTTAAAGTACACACCTGAAAGTGTGGCGGAGAATATTGACCGAATGTTTGGGCAGAATGCTTCATAATCTTATCCATGAATAACCAACACTGCATGATTGATGTTGTATTTAAAAATTATTGTACGATGATTTGAGTATACAAGTGCAATAAATTATATGTAGGATGTGATATAGATTAAGTAGTAAGAGAAGCAAGACATCCTCCGTCAATAGGAAGACATGATCCAGTCACCATTCCGGAGTGATCACTCAGAAGAAATAATATCACAGATACCACATCTTTAACTTCTGCAAAATAAAATTCATAATTTAGATAGCAGATCGCTTTAGACACAACAGATAGAAATGTTTGTTTCCTACCTGCGAATCTACCCAATGGGATTATTCTTCTCATTGGATCTGCCTTGACTGGATCACTCCAACCAACTTTTCCCATTTCAGTGTTTACCACTGTTGGATTAATTGCATTTACTCGAATCTGAAAAAAAGCATTGCAGTGGTTATGGCTGATGAATCCCGTTAGTACTGCAGTCCTTTTTAAGATTTTGATTAGTTATCTATTTAAGGCATTTCTTGAATTGTTGACAGGTATATTAAATGCTGTATGAAGTTTTGAAATACAGTAACTGTCAATATAGAAACATAAAACTTTACTTTGTGAGGACCAAGTTCAAGTGACATGTTTCGCGTTATTTGATCAATTGCAGCTTTGGTTGCACAATACACTGTGTGGTTCTCAATCCCTCTCATAGATGCCTGACTGGACACATTTACAATGGAACCTCCTGTTTTTCTTTCTATCATCCCTTTTGCTATAATCTAATAAAATAGTTTGGTATTTTAATTTAAATGAATATTTAGGGACATTTTATTTATCTCACTTGGGCAACAAAAACTTGTGCTTTAACGTTGATGGCAAATGACCTGAAAAAAATGCAGTGTAAAACAAAAATGTTTTGCCAACGTTTAAAGAATGTCTTACTTGTCAAAGATTTCCTCTGTCACTTCTAAAAAAGGCTCAAGTATTGCTATTGCTGCATTATTAACCAGCAAGTCAATTGCACCACATGATTTAACAGATTCTTTCAAAGCTTCAGTATCAGCCAAGTCACAATGAACAACATGTATCAATGGACACTGTAACAAACACATCATTTTATAATCAAGCTTCATGTTAGAAATATTTAAAAGTTCAGAATTAATACCTCTTGCTTTAGAGAATCAAGGTCAGACTTAGTTCGACTGAGAGCATAAGTTTCAGCTCCACATTCAACAAGTTTCTTTGCTAAATCTCTTCCAATTCCTGTCATTAAATGTAACTTACTTTATTCTCATGTAGCTGGAAAGGATTTTTTTATGTGTGGATGATAAAAATTAGTGACCACTGGGCTAGAGCAATTGCCGTTAAGTGTCTTGCCCAAAGACACATACGCCAACAATGGCAGCAGCGAGGCCTTGAACTCAATACTTTGGGTTATAGGCAGTGCTAACGAACTGTGCCACGTGGCACGTGCTGTCAATGTTCTATCTATGTAAACATAACAACTTTGTACCTTTTCCCGCACCAGTTACAAGAGCTCTCTTTCCATCAAATCGAATGTTCATTTTTACCAGATACAGAATAACTTATTACAATGTTTCAATAACACTGTTAAAGCATTAGAACTAGCAGCACCTGGAAGTACACACAATAGGAGAAGTAGCTAAATAAAATTGCAAAGATGTAAGGAACACAACGTAAGGACACAAAAATTATGAATATTCAAGGGTATGAGGTTTGAGAGTTAGGTTATTAAAGTGCCAAAAGAAGTATTTACAAACATTGGTGCAATTAGCGCATCATTCACCATATCAAGCATATCAAGAACGCTTGGAAATTATTAATTAAAATTGCAACATATGTCGAAACATTGTTAATATTATTACACAGAGAGAGAAGCAAGACATTCTCCGTCAACAGAAAAACATGATCACCATCCTGGAGTGATCACTAAAAAGAAATAATATCACAGATATCACATCTTCAACTTTTGCAAAGCAATTTACCAAAGATGAATACCCAAAGTTTTTAATTCAGCATAAACTGATCAAGGCTTTGCTGCTTTTTACACCAAAGGAATCATATTCTATTTTAAACAACCAAAGATATAACTAAATTAATAGCAAAAGTGGGCAATATACACCGAGATACACAGTTTAAGTAATGCATTGGTTAAAGGTTATATTAAAAGGTAGAATGTGATATAATGTCTAAAAACATTACTTTTTTAACTAAAAACCATGTGCAATCCTAACCGTTGAACATAAATTTAGTTAAAAAGATGAAAATCTGCAGGCAGGATCTCTTCAGAACTTACACCAGTTGCAGTGGTCACTAAGTCTGTTTTAAACAGTCATTTTTATCTTATCTTTTTGGACAATAAGGGTGCGATTTCCACAATGCAATTTTCAATTCTATGATAAAACCTGCCTCGTGATGTGCATGAAAAAGTCATATGACGAATAACAACATGATTTGCAACCGCATTGCAATGGCAGAGATCCATAGTCATACTGTAGTCAAGCGAGTAGAGCCCGACCGATATTGCTTTTTTCGAACCGATACCGATATTTTGTAAATTTCAGTTGCCGATAACCGATATTTTAGTACACCTAAAAAACTTGACTGATTAAAACGGAAAAATCTGATATAGCTAATAAAAATCAACTAACAGACTTAATTATTATTAATTAGTTATTAGTGAACTTGTAATTACTTAATTGGTTAATTTGTAATTTTTTCAAATAAATTTTACCTCCCTTCCATTAAACAAACATTATATTTATCAGCTAATGCAGTTTATTTGTGTATCACGTTGACGCGTAAAGACGCGTAAGTGACCTAAAGTAACCTCGACGTTACACGCGCCTGATAAACATGACATGCGGTGGACGCGTGATCAGACGCTTTGACCTAGTTTAATACGTTAGATTTTTACGAACGAGTTGAATTAGGTATACGAGTGAGTTTACGTTTATGAACAAGGTATCGCTCTGCATTAATTCTTACGAACGCACATTGCTGGCCGTCTGGTTACTTAGCGCCGATAATATCGGCCGTTTTTTGCCCTTGCCGATAATCGGTAAATCACCAAAAATGCGGCCGATATATCGGCTAACCGATAATCGGTCGTGCTCTACAAGCGAGTCACAAAAAGATGCCCAGAGGGTGGTATTACACATACCTAAAAATGTTTTAATATATATCACACTAGTTAGAGTAATACCAACCAATTCAACAACTAAAATCAAAGAAAAGCTGTTTATCATAGTCTTCATTTAAGGTACTGTAACCGAAAATTCCCTTCTAGTATCCTCACAATGCGTTTTCAAGGCTAAAAAAAGCTTTGGGAAACCTGAACAATTCTTGTAAACAAGAAAATCGCAAATCTGTATTAGAAAAAGAGTTAACAGCAAAAACTTGGGACAAAACGGTAGTATTAAGTTTGCCAAAAAAATGTTCTAAAACTTTGACATAACAATACTTAATTTTTTTTAACATGTGATGATGTTTTATTGCTGAATTTAAAAAAATTACTTTCTCTTTCTAATGAGACTAAACTTGCAACCGAGTAAGGAGAAATTACAACCAACAGCTATTTAAGTAACGTGTGGTCCAAAACCGACTGGAGTCGCCGTGGACAGTTAAAGGGTTAATGCTGCGGGAATTTTATGGACTGAATAATTTGTAATCATAAGGCCACAACCATACTGGATTTACCTCCAAACTCTCCAAGTGGAATTAATTTCATTGGTTCTGCTTTGGCTGAGTAACTCCACTCACTATTTGCCATGTCCGTGTTTATCATTGTTGGATTGACCGCATTCACTCTAATCGGGATGAAACAAAATCTGGTTACAAAACAAGCTCGGAAATGCTTTGTGTTCTCTGTTGTATACAATATTTTAAATTACTTTGTGTAGGCCCAATTCCAATGACAAGTTCTTGGTTACATTATCCAATGCAGCTTGTGTTGCTCCATAAATTGTGTGGTTCTCAATCCCTCTCATAGATGCTTGACTAGACACATTCACAATAGAACCTCCTGCGTTTCTTTCAACCATCCCAAATGCTACAATCTTAACAATACGTCAATCATAAAAAATAAAATTATATATTATATACATACAGTGTAATTTTGTGTAAAAATTATATAGTGTAATTTTGTGTTCTTTCAAATTAATGTTGAACAATATACAAGCAAAAAGTGTTGTATACATATGATGCATTTTCCCTAGATCCTAGTAAGCTAAAAGTTGTTTTTCTCACTTGTCATAAGCTTCTCACTAAATTGTAAAAAGGTTTATGATTTGATGTAACCAGCAAGTCAATTGCACCAGATGATTTGACAGATTCTTTCAAAGCTTCAGTATCCGCCAAGTCACAATGAACAACATGTATCAATGGACACTGCAACAAACAGTCATTTTATAACAAAACTTCATGTTTGAATTAGGTAAAAGTTTAGAAGTAATACCTCTTGCTTTAGAATGAAGGTCATACTTAGTTCGACTGAGAGCATACATAAGTTTCTGCTCCACATTCAACAACCAGTTACCAATGCTCGCTTCCCAACAAACTGAATGTTCATTTTTATAAAAAAAGGTCCTAAGATCTAAATAAAGACCTACTTGAAGTTAAACACCAAGTTTAAATGATCCAGTTATATTACATTGTAGAGAACATTGTGACATTATTCATTAAAAGCATTTAGAAACTATCTCACCAAAAAGGCACAGCAGCAAGTAGATTAAATCAGAAGATGTCAAGCATAAAACATGGCAGTGATAACATGATTAACAAAATTTTTGTTATTGCGTTCATGCTTTAATAATGGCATCAGTTATAGCAGCGAATAATACATTAGCAACATCCATTGTTGGATCATCAACAAGAACAATGTCCCAAGCATCAATATAGCGTGGTAACAAATGCTCAACTTTCTCATTCAAATATCCGATCTTCAAACAAGTATTGACATCAGGCACCCCATCAGCCATATGTAAGTCACCCATTGAGTCGCCGAGAAGACAAATGTTGTGTCTATGCTTAATATCCTCAAAGTACCAATAAGCAGAGTCAGTCAGTGCTCCCTCATTCTTGTTATAGACATGGATAAGCTCGCCTTCAAAACCCACCAACACTCCGTTCTCATCGAACTTCATGAAGTTTGAGACGACTTTTATGTTTGGCAGAAAAGATGATTTCTGATACAACACCTCCATCAGTACATCAGCAATCCCTGCAGAAAAGATTAGCAGAGGAACAGAATTCTGATTTAAAATTTGAAACATCTCCTTACAGTTGTCTTTAAGTATGACATTAGATTCTGTCACAGCTTGTTGTATGCTAGTGCGCTTAACTTTCGATTTGATCATTATTTTATGGGCAGTTTCCCACCATTCCACCATGTATGGACATTTTTCCTCAATTGTCATCGTAGGGTCAATTTCAATCGCATAGAATCGTTTCTTTAACGCTGCCAAGTCTTTTTGCGTCTCTTCATTAAACACGATAGAAGATTCTAAAATCCCATGACATGTAGTACACTTTTCACCATTATAACTTGCTCTGCTCAAAGTCCGATCAAAGTCACTAATAACTTGAAAAGAATCCACTCCTCCATCAATCAGATTCTGGATTTTCTTTGAAACAACATCTTCATCCTTGATAAAAATCTTCCCACCCTTCTCTTCTCTCATTTTTTTGATAACTTCCATTTTGCCAGTGCAATTAAAAACAACTATGATGATATAGAAAATGTGTCAGTTTCAGATGAAATCGTACTACAAGAAGTTTATTAGTTTGACCGGTGATTCGAGCTGTTAAAACTTATTGGTTTGACATAATGGGTGTAAACAGTATTTCAAGAAACTAAATTGAAAACTCTAGAATTTAAATGAATGTAACTTGCTTTATCCTCGCCAACCTCGTGTGACCAAAAATTACAGTCGTCATAACACCGGTGTTCTTTTTCATACACCTTGTGCCAAGCTTACCAGTTAACAAGTATGATACTTAGTGGGTGAATATTTTGGGGGGATTTTTTATGTATGGCTGGTAATTTGGACATCGCATTAGTGACCCCTGGATTGAAGCAATTGAAGCAATCGCCGTTAAGTAGCTTACCACATCCCCCACAATGGTAGCAGCAACGAACCTTAAACTCATTATCTCTAGGTTCGAGAAAGGCGCACTAACCAACTGTGCCAGGGCACGGGAGAATTAGTAAGCATTCATTTTGCTACGAAACCTTTCAGCATAATGGTGGTAAGCGCAATTGTTATGTAAAAAATTACCACATTAATTGCTGCTACTCCGTATGATCACTATTATGCCGAAAATTACAAAAATATATAAAAAGTATACAATATATTTAATTTTTATGTTTTTGCTGCAACAGGTTTGGTAAGAGCAGACTAGCTAATTATGTATCTTCCTCCTATGAGTATGAATTAGAGGTTTAACAGGTATTATAAAACCTAGAGTTAAGCACGTCATGATCATATAAATAGTCATAAAGCCATTTTGTGAGCTAACTTACATCGTGCAATTACAAATCATCAATGTGTCATATATGTAACAATTACGCCAAGACAAAATAATACTTACTGCAACAAGAAAACAAAAGACTTACAATTTGGTTTACAATAAAAGAACTTTCACTATATTGATTCGTAGGGGTCCTACTAAAACACGCCCGACGGGGCCCGGTGGAAAAAAAATATACTAAAACACGCCCGGTGGGGCCCGGTGGGACCCGGTGACGACCCGGTGGAACCGGTCATACTAAAACACGGCCGGTGGGGGGCCCGGTGAGTATTTCGTGTAAAGGGAGCTTTACCTATGCAAGACCCACCAAAATGTGTGTGTGAAACGGAACATGTGAAAATATTGGAAGATATTGTCCGTCTTCGAGGCATAAAGCGGACAATTTTCGGTGATAGAAATTACATTCTTGCTCCGCACGTCATCGTAGTAACAAAATGTGCATGGGAAATGAAACATGATGATGAAAATGGACACGTAATTCGCAAGTTCTTTAATTATCGCTCTGGTAAAATGGAAACAAACGTGAGATCGCGCGACTGGGCTTATAATTCTATTAAAGCTCGACAACGTGTCCGAATACGGAAAAGCCGAACACGCCAACCAAAAGACCCATCATGTCTAATATTTACATATTATGTTTTAAAAGTTACATTGTTCGTTTTTTAAAGTTTTTAATATTAAAACTTTAATTTTAATAATAAAACTTCGATCAAGTATAAGTGTATGTATATAGTACTGTGGCGTAAAGGTATAGGGCACTTTTAGCCCATATAATATAGGGTGGGGGAAGATGGGACACCTCTTCATTCTGTTTTCTCGTCCGATTTAATGTAGAAGGATGGGGGAAGATGGAACACCTTTTCATACTATTTTCTCGTCCTGCATGGCAGTAAACAAAAAACATTCAAAGAAATATAAAACCATATTCTCACGACTTCAATAGACCGTTGTTATTTGTTTAAAACATGGTCAGGATGTTTGGATATTATGTGCTAAAGGTGTCCCATCTTCCCCCACACCACTATAGTAAATAAAGAACATTCAAAGAATTATAAAACCGTATTCTCGCGACTTCCATAGACTGTTGTTAATTGTTTAAAACACGAACAGAAAATCTGGATATATATGGTAAAGGTGTCCCGTCTTCCCCCGTCTTACTATAATATTTAAATATCCTGATCGTGTTTTAAACAATTAACAACAGTCTATTAAACAATTAGCAACAGAGTCGTGAGGACATGGTTTTATAATTCTTTGAATGTTCTTTGCTTACTACCAAATGGGACGAGAAATAGAATGAAAAAGTGACCCATCCTACCTCACCCCCAATTAACAAAAATCAACGAATAGACTTTTGCTAAAAATACAGTTCATTATGTAAGTGTACAACGAAACAAACTTCGTACATCCATAATCAAATTTATTTTTTCAAAAAAATCAACTCGGGGGTGTCATTAGGCTAAAAATCTGTATACACGCATCACATTTTGGTGCATCTTGCATAGGGAAAGCTCCCTTTTCACGAAATACTCACCGGGCCCCCCACCGGGCGTGTTTTAGTATGACTCGTATCACCGGGTCCTCACCGGGTCCCACCGGGCCCCGCACCGGGCGTGTTTTAGTATATTTTTTCCACCGGGCCCCGCCGGGCGTGTTTTAGTAGGACCGATTCGTAGCGCACATGAACACACAGAGTTTCATAACAGGGGAAATCCCTTGAATTTTTCCACGTGTGGGCATTGTTCGACTACTGTAGCGTAAGTTTGCATTGATTGTCCGTATATATGAAGCGTCAGTATTTTAAATTATGTAGTTAGATTACTTGTTACACAGTATGTATCAATATAAAGATTTACAGTTTGTAGTGTTTGTTAAAATAAACTTAAACCTGTTTTGCCTATACAAATATAATATTCTGTTCTCGAACGGAAAAGGTTTGTTAAAGATATCTTAAAATTGTATTCGTTAACCTGCCTAACTACTATTTACTACAATAGTTCATTTTGAGTATATACTTATCAATGATCAATATATAAAATAACAATTTTGTAAAGTATTTTGCAGAGTGTTGATAATTTAAAACAATGAGTCAAGGTAAAGGAAAACCTAAAGCAAAACCACAAGCAAAACTACAACTTCGTACAAAATATGATTTAATAAAGAAATGGGAGCCATTTTTTACAGGAGGTCGTGTTGAAGTTTCCAACAGTGAAAACTATTTACTGTGTGTATGTGGGGACAAGATAAAAATCGTGAATGTGGATTCCGGATTGGTCGAAAAAGAGCTGAGTCATGATGGAGATGATGTGACATGTTTAGCTGTGAGTCCGGATGACTCTATGATCGTGACGAGCACCAAATCTCTTCTGTTGAAACAATGGGAGTGGAAGATGGAAGTGAAATGTGTTCGCACTTGGAGAGCAATCCACATGTTTCCGGTTGTTTCGATGGATTTTGATCCCACTTCTACTCTTCTCGCCACAGGAGGCAGCGACGGCACAATTAAAGTATGGGACATGATTCGACAATATTGCACTCACAACTTCAGAGGTTCACCTGGGATAGTGAACTGTGTTGCTTTCCACCCAAACAACCTAACTTTATACAGTGCTGCTGATGATTACAACATAAGGGTATGGGACCTAAACTCAAGTAAACTTGTAAAGGTTCTCAACAGCCATGTAAGCTCAGTGACCTGTTTAAAGTTTTCAAATGTGGATTGCCTGGTCAGTGCTGGAAGAGATAATGTTGTTTGTTTATGGAATGTAAAGGAAGGTGGTAACGAACCATACAAAGTGATTCCTGTGTTTGAAAGTGTCGAGGCAGTGATACTTGTACCGAAGGAGCTTGAAAAGTGTTTTAACTTTGAAAGAAAGGAAAATGAAACTGGATTTTTGATTATAACTGCTGGTAGCAAGGGTCAGTTAAGGGTATGGGAAAGCAGTAACGGGAAGTGTGTGTTTACAAACCCTGACAATGATTCCAACGTGGCAAGTGGATACATACATGCTAAACTCATTCCTGATACGAATAAAATGGTTGCTGTAACTTTTGATCATTGCATAGATTGTCTTGATATGAATGGGTTGGTAGTGAACAAGCAGATGGTTGGCTATAATGATGAGATTGTTGATCTAAAGTTGTTGGGTAAAAATGACAGTCATATTATTGTTGTTACCAACAGCCCTCATATTAAAGTGTTTAACATGAAAACCTCTGCTTGTCAAGTACTTAAAAAGCATAGTGACACCGTTTTGTGTGTGGATGTTTTTAAAAATCGCACTCATTTTGTAAGTAGTTCCAAGGATAATACAGTGTGCCTGTGGAGGATGGAAGAAAACACATATGCTGTAACTTGCTTGGTAGTTGGGGCAGGTCACACACATGATGTAGGTGCTGTTACTTGCTGCAACAACAAGATGGAATTTTTGGTTTCGGGCAGCCAGGACCAAACCTTAAAAATTTGGACAATCAATGAAACCTTCCAGCTTCGTGTAAAACATACAGTCATGGCACACTCCAAGAACATTAATTCAATTGTCGTTTCACCCAATGATAAACTAATAGCAAGTGGCTCCCAGGACAAGCTGGCCAAACTATGGAAAGTTAGTGATGGTTCTGTTGTTGGTACATTTAAAGGACATAAAAGGGGGATTTGGTGTGTACAGTTTAGTCCAATGGATCAAGTTTTGGCAACATCTTCTGCAGATGGTTCAATCAAATTATGGAGTTTGTCTGATTTTACATGCTTGAAGACTTTAGAAGGACATGATTGTTCCGTTTTGAAAGTCATCTTTATCGCAAAAGGTACACAGATGGTAAGCTGTGGGTCAGATGGTTTGCTAAAGTTGTGGACAATCAAGTTATCCGAATGCATTCAGACTGTCGAAGCTCATGACGAAAAAGCATGGGCATTGTGCTCTGATGTTGAGGACACAATGATTATTTCTGGGGGAGCAGATTCTATTATTTCATTTTGGAAAGATGTCACTGACGAGCAGAGGAGAGAGGACATAGAAGCGAAACAAAAGACAATGTTGCATCATCAGGAACTCCAGAACTTGCTGCAAGAAAAAAAATACGAAAAGGCTCTTCATTTTGCAATAAAGCTGAGTCAGCCCTTTACTGCATTAAACGTTATCAAGGAACTAATGTGGGAAACTGATGGTTATGATTTCCTTAATAAATATTTATCAATTTTACGGCTGGACCAAAAAAGTGAACTACTTAAATTTGTTGTGTCGTGGAATACCAACTCCAGAAATTGTCATGAAGCTCATGCAGTGTTGAAAGCACTGTTGTCTAACACAGCACCAGAAGATTTTGAACAAATAGAAAATTATCAATCAGTGATAGAATCATTGTTACCATACACAGAAAGACATTTTCATAGAATGAACAAAATCTCTCAACAAGCTACATTTGTTGATTATACTTGGCAGCTCATTAAAATGAAAGAATAATTCAAAATTCTTTGTTTTTTTTAATAATATAATTACATTGTAACTTTAAAGTGACAGCTATGTGTTTAACTAATTATACCATCAGTTAAATAAGATGTTATTTTGTGTAAGTGTCGCATGCTTCTCTGTTCTCTGGTTTAGTTATTGGTCAAACACAATTGTAATTTTTGCGTTTTTTTTAATAATGTGCGAAGTGCCATTACATTAAATAAGAAATTTCATTTTCGTGTCTTGCAGATGTTTAAATTGGATCAAATGTATGATTGATAATGTTTAGCATATTTCGAATTCAACGATGCTCCAAAGTATGCTGTATCTGGTCACAAGTAAAGCATTTCTCTGGTGACTTGTCTATGTGTTATTTTGAACCTCATTGTGTAAACATTGCTCAAACTTTTTGTTTACAGGGAAAGAGAAGTTTTACAAGGAAGCGCGAATCTGCCACAGTGACGGTGAGGATTATATTGAAAATATTTTGAAATCAAAATATAATATTTGGGGAATGTTTGCATTTGCAGGAGGTTTTGAAATTAACCTTGATAACAGAAAACTAAGAACACCAAATGGAAATATTGTGAAACTTCCGACTGAATCATTGGCACAAGCTGTATCAGTTGAATGGAACAATCAGAATAAAGTGCTGAAGTTAGACCAGATGCCCCTGGTATGTTTTATTTGCTTTGTAAATTGATATAATTGCAACCATGACATTTAATTAGGGTAGCTTTTTAATTTTTTTTCTAGACCACTCTTTGCTTCTCAGCTGTTGAAAACAAACCAACAATATCTGCAAAGACTTTGGTGTCATCCTGTTTCAATTATCTTCACACTGACACCATACTGTAAGAATGTCAATTTCACTATTAAATTGTAAAGAACCAGTATCTATGTTAACACATTTTGATAAAATTGTTTAAAGCCACAGGTAATTCAACATAAAGTAGGTCAACATAAAGTATTCCAAATGTTGTAGTAAAAATTGTGTGATTGATTTTCTATCAGGTGTAGAATAAATGAACCACCCGAACTGGAGAAGTTTCAATCTGAAAGATGGGATCCCATGGTTAATTGGCTGATGAAGAGACATTCAATTCAAGTCACACCAAGCTCTGGGTTCGCTATGCCTGTTATAAGTGAAAATGCTGAACCAGTATTGTCAAGATATCTTCTATCGTATAACTACTGGAGTATAATCGGTACATTATTGTGATTTCTAATGGGTTTGTTATATTTTTATGTCACTGTTATTATTCAGGCTTTGAAAGAATGGTTTCAAGTTTAAAATCATTGATTGTGCCGCTTGCTCTTGTTGATCGGGAAATATCAGTTGAAGAAGCCGTCAGTTTATCCAGGTTGGAACTAGAATACCAGGTAACTGAACCGATTGACAATTACCATATACTTCGATGCCTTAATTTAATTGAGGTATCTGTCATTCTGTATATTTCTTTTTTAATTTTATTAAGTATTGCTAGTAACACAATATTTATTTTGTAAGTAATAAAAAAAAATTGTTTGTGCAAACATTATAAATTGCAAAGGTAGTAGGTATTTTACAGCCCATTTATACAAACAGATATCAAAATGGGGAAATATTGCTTGGCATCATGACATTGAACTCGCTGAATCAAGAATGAAAACTGCAGCTGCTGTCATGTTCATCCAGCTGTGTAGTGAGGACTCCAAGACGGAAAGATATCGAGAAGCTTTGAAGTCACTGTGATGATCAAGTGTATCTTATTTATATCACACAAGACTTTGTTAATGCAGATCTGTAAACCCTTCCAACCCATCTGTACAATTGCTGCATATTTTTGTTACAGTGGGAGATTTTTTTTTATTAAACAAGCGAAAAAAATCCAAAAAATTATGTTTACAGTTGAGATATAAGGCTCTGTGTTGTAGCTTCAAACATGGGAAATCTATCTTCACGCAGGTAAAGGTAAGACCTAAAACAGCAAGATGTCAGTATATTATTAATCAAGATGTGAATCATGTGACTGATTACTGACTTTACAATCTTTCGTGATTTTCTTTTATTAATTACAACCAACTTCCCGGAGATTGGGTTGCATGCAATATCAGAACATACTAGTCCACTTTCATTCTCCATAAGCAAGGTCATTTTCAATACGCCCTCCTGTGTAATCAAGAAGAAAAGTTTATTAGAAAGATTAACCAATTAATTCCAGTGACGAATTACACAATTGATGGAATCATTTTAATCAAAGAGATTATAAAATCCAGCGCCATGGCACAGTTGGTTGGCACAGTTGGTTGGCACGCCTGGCTCCTTACCCAGAGGTTATGGGTTAAAGGCACATTGCTGCTACCATTGTGGGCGTATGTTTTCTTAAGCAAGACACTTAATGGCAATTGCTGCGACCCAGTAGTCACTAATGAGTTATTGCCATAATCTAAACTGTCAGCCACACATTACAAAAAATTACCCACAAAGTAATACTCTTGATAACTCATCAGCTGGTACGAGGTGTATGAAACATAACATTTCTTGTGAGGATAAAGCAATTCATTTATTTATAAGTTAAAACATATCAAACCTGTAGGGTTGTAGCAGAAATAATTCTTTTTGTGATCTCTTTATCACCAATACAAATTTTCTTCAGCAAGGATCCAGTTAAGTGATTCCTAAAAAAGAGTTGTGTTTATATACACTAAATTGTTTCTTTCTTTTGAACCAACCATATGCAGAAAATTGTTGCAGTGCATCCGACAAGAACACGAGGTTCATTATTTAAATTACCAAGAGAAACAATTGGCTGCTCTGCAGTCTGCATCACTCTCTCCAGTGTAAAGTCTCTGTAAAATTGTGTTAACAAATTCTGGACACAATTTTACCTCTTGGCAATTATACAACTTGGATAAGTTTTTTTTACATACCTCGTGGAATTCTTCCAAACATATTTCTCTGGTTGGGTGTTTCCTACTACGACACAAAGTGAAGGAAGAACAGCAGCACAAATTGAGAATGAAATACTAGTTTGAAAGTGCGCTATGCTTCCACCACTGTTTACTTGAACTTTAGAAACCCTGTTAACATCAAATTAAAATTTGCACCAGAACTACTTCTGTTATTTAACAACTTACCACAAGAGTGCACTACATTGCAATAATAGTGGATTTTCATCACTTGACATCATCCACATCATGTTTTCTACCTGTGTTTCAATGATAAATTAAACATCTTTAATCTTGTAATAAAGGTATTTAATACACATTGTGAAATTAATATAGTAAAGAAGAATGCTTAGAATGCAAGAACCTCTAAGCTTACTTGTCGAGTCCAGGAAGCAATTTCTTTCCAAAGTCCGGTTATCTTTTCTTTGATGTATAAAATTATTTTTTCATTAGCTGTGGCAACTGCAAGTAAAATACTTCCTTCTGTGAACTTTTTTAATGAGATATGATTGACGGTTGTCTAAAAACAAAAAAAAAATATTTATTTATGGTGAAGATTAAAAATGGTATGGAGAACCTTGTTGGGCGGTTGTGATTTCTTGCTGTGTTTGTTTGTTGGCTCTTCTGAGTTTACAGTTCCATCAATATTCTCGTTTGATTCCACCTTCAAGTTTTTGTTACATGAAATTTTCTCTTCATGTTTGTATATTTTGCTTGCAGTGGTATAAAGGATGTTTGCCATGTCTAGTTTAAGAGGTTTTTTAATGACGGAGATAGATTTCTTTATTAAGATGTAGGAATCATAGGACTTTGGCAAGGTGAAAAACGAACTAAACTTCTCATCTGTTAATTTCCTCAAGATTTCATCGGTTATTTTTGGGAAGAACTTTCTTCTACGTTTTCTAACTTTGATTCGGAGGACTGGAGAAGTGTAAGGATTGGGACGGGATTTTGACCTGCAAGAACGTCGAACACACAAGTCATTTCTCTGTGAACAACTATCTTCTTGGATTGCAGAACTTGGAATTATATTTTGTGTTTCTTCTTCTGTATTTAACTTTCGCTTTTCTTGGTATTCAGACGCCTTTTTCTGTGCAGAAGTATTTATTACATGTATGGCAGTCTCTCCTAACACTGTTTCAGCTTACAAGAACTTCAAGCACATCGCTGTCCAACTTTGCCTTCAAATCCAGTATCTGCTTTTTGACCTGGATTAAAAATAATTACTATAATGTTCAGGTTAAAAATACAGTTATATGAAACTGCTACTGTTGCAAAAAAACATTTTGATATTAAAACTAAACTTAATTCGTAATTACTGATAACATTTACCAGTAATTGTATATCTTCATCAAACTTGTCCAAGTTGTAAGATACAATAGTATCCATTTTGCCATATATTTTCCTTAATCTAATCAGCTATTTGTTTATAAAATCAATCTTCCTATACAAAAGTAACAATAATTGAACTACACCCATGTATACTTAACTACAGACATAAAGGGGAAAATTTACAATAAAAGAAGTAAAATATTGCACAAAGGGATAATGTTAAGATGCGAAAGTTGCAGTTTCATTAAATTCTATGACAGTCTTCATCAATAGCTCATTCTGTTCAGTGGTGAGATGAGAACTGTGATAAAAAAATAATTTAAATAATATCATATAATAGGAATGTACATGCATCAGTTGATTACAATAATGTTAGTATTATTAAAAGTATAACAAACTAAAACAATCTAATACAGCAATTTTTTTGGCATTTAAATATATAATATAGCAGTGGTGTATCACCTCAGTTCCTGTTGGAGATATTTTATTGCTGTAATGTTTCTTTCCTTGCATTCCACCTAAAACAATAGTGGTAAATATACCTAACTACTTTACAAATGGAATACAACATCACATACAACTAGTGACTGCATCAGAATAAACAAATCTTCATTCATCCCTTGGTGAGGGTTGGTGGATGAAAGTGATGAATACATTTGTAAGACGCCTCGGTGGAACGACTTTTGTTTCGATGGATATGGTTTCATATACAGAAGCAAAAGGACAAGCAGAACTTCACATTCGGTGTATAGGTTGGAGTATAAACCTAGAATATTGTTTGACAAAAATATTACTTCATCAATAAATTAAGGAAATAAACTTAAAATGTGTCAAATTATCAACTAATTCATACTTACCAAGTAATGAAAATGATTGGGAAGGGTTTTGGCCTGGTATTTGCTGTAGTATTTCAGTACAACTGCTCATTGCACCCTGGTAGTCTCCTGTCACAAAATAAACAAAATTATTTAAATTTATAGTTGTATGATATTCTACTGACCTAGCAATAACTTCATGGACAACGCTTTCCTTAATGAATAAACACTTTGAAGAATATTCTGAAAACCAAGTTCTGCCGAACGCTGGTAATGTACAAGTGCAATGCCATAATCTCCTTTGTTCTATAGTGATGTAAGGTTTAATTAATATGTGTTTTGCTTATAGGTATAAAAATGACAATTTTACTTCTAAGTATTGCGCCATTTCATAACACAGAGCAGCAGCAAAGCAAGGAGCATCTTCAGTGATGCATGTCTAAAAAAGTAAGCATTTGTTACACCCAAGTATTTTTACTTTTACCAAAAAGACATAGGCAGATGAAAACAATTGAAAACTGACCTTTACTGCAAAATCAAAGCAATTCATTGCACAGTTGCCATGCTCATTGAAATTGGGTGACATGATATCAAGCAAACTTTTTTCAGCTTCTAGAAAATGCCTTCCTGCTTCTGTTAACCCCTGAATCTCGCCAGGTGCATTTGACATATTCTGCTCACATCTAAAAAATTCACATATATTAAAACAACATTATACATTATTTATTGTAGTATACACTATATAGAAAAATTTTATTAATTATTATTGTAGTAAATTTCCTAAAATAATTTTAATCAATGATGGGGGTGACTGAGAGTGAGCGATATATTTTATATTTAAAACTATAATGACATTGTATTCTTAAGTCTTGTGCCAAAGCTAAGCTACATAAAATTTACCGAGCTAAAGCTAAACTACAGAAAGCAGCATAATGTGAACATCCTTGTTGTGACAATGTTTTTGTGAGCTGACCAAACTCTTCCCTTGCTTCAGCAATGTTTGGTTTCTTCATAAAACGCCTTGAAAATAAAGGCTGTTATTTAAAATGTATTAAGAGAGGTGTACCACAAAACAATTTTTTTTAATTAACATAAATTTACATGCCATTTGTTTATATTTACATTTTTATTATAGTATATTAAAGTTTAAAAGACGGTTGTTAACAGAGATATTCATTAACACTAACTTTTTCAGTTTGTTTGATGCTGCTTTATAACTGGCAAAGAAATCATTGTCCTGATCTCCTCTAAATGACATGATTCATATATTTAAAAAGAATGAACTAAACGAATCTAAATGTAAAATTGCACGACAATTGTTATTCAAATAATTTATAACTTTATGTACAGTTTTCTGCAATAAACCATTTTTTTCGTTCTTTCATTATATTGACAAAACGATGCTTACTTAACAAACTCATTAAAAAGCTTTATAACAAATGGTAGGTTGATAAAGTTATACAAGAATTAACAAAATAATTTTTATCTGATCTAGGATACAGTGATATTGTTTAATGGACCATTTAAGAATTTGGACATGCATTCAATCTTGGCTTTTAAGATTCCAAGTCCAACAGTTTTGTCAGCAAACATACACAGTAGCAGCCCTGAAGATCCAGCTCTTTGGATTGCAACATGGCCTGTTTCACAAGCCATTAACACACATTGCAATGCATCCTCCTGTAGAGCATTATGTTTGGTGTGCTCGTATGCTGCCCAGATATTGCTGGAGATGGTGGCTTTTGTTCGAACTGCAGAATCACCGAACCCAGAAAAGGCAACCAGAGCTCCATGAGAATTGACAAGCAGAGTGCTTTGGATACCCCCAGTGTTGGCTTGGCCCAGAATCTCTGTCAAATCATGAGGGTTTAACATTTTTCTGCTCTTATTATCTTTTGGAAAATCAATCTTCTAAAATAAACAGATTATTCTTAACTACAATACTGGCAGTTTACATTAAAAACCTGTCAACAGAGAGCCGAGACAGGCACAGTACAGTAAGTTTACATTTTTTAAATTAGGTCATAAGGTGTCAGGTAGGTAACAGATTCGCATGACTAAATAGAGACACAGGGTGGAATGTATAACATTCTTTACGGTTAAGCAACGACTCTATAACTTATACTTATGTTGAATAAGGGTTAACAACACAATGGGAAAAATCACGCGCAAATTGTTTATATACGCTTGACTGATTCTTTACTCATAGAGATCACCGCCACGCATGACTGGACTATCTTATGAAGCACTTTACATTTTTCCGGTTCGCAGACAGTTGAATTGGACGTGCCTTACATGCGTCACCGGTAGCTTAATATAACTACGTTGTAGGCGTGCTGCACCGTATTATCCGGTGGCTGTGCATAAACAAGTACCGTCTTCTTTGTTTTATAGGAAGCGCACAGCGTTAAAGTGTTTGCTTTGTAACTAATCATTTATTGCCTAATACTCATTTAGTTTATTGATGTTGGGTGTAATTGTTGCATATATTTAACAACTATGCTGTATTGGAACTAAAAACTGCATCAGACACCTTGTATCTTAAAGAAATTTTGTACTTTTGTTTGAGAAATACCAAATCAATTTTGCTCTCAGTTGGTTTGTACTGACTGGATAAAATGCTCTTATAAATTAGTTAGCAACTTGTATGTGCTGTTCACTTATAGTGATTCAGGAAAGGTTTCTAAATACTGATGCCAAAATAAGGTTGAGTCATTAAATATGAATATTTTTATATTTGAATGTAGGTAATATACTGCCGCACAGCCCTTGACAGCTTGATTTATCAAGTAGCTCTTTTCTTTTCTCATCACTTGTTTCTTATATAGCATGTTGTGTAGGAAGCTAAGCTAATGCCCTATATAAGTAATTTGAATCAAGAAATGGATAAGGCTGTAAATTTCCTTTGTACAGGAAGCCTATGTGAAGAGGTGTATTGTAGTTTTAGATAAGAATAAAAAATTGTTAATGCTTGATTTGAATGTTTGAAATTTACTTGATTTTAAAACATGAATGGACTGTATAATATACCAACAGTTTTAGTTGCTATAATTCATTATCTTAACAAGAATTTGCTCCACCATTTGTTTAAAGTATGTGTAATTTGATTCATTGAAATGAGTCACAAACCATTAAGTGTTATTCAAACAGTAATTTTATTACAAAGCAGCATTGTTATATATAAGTGTGTTATTTTCTCATTACTATTAAATAAAACATGCTCAATCAATTAGAAGTTTAACTGCTTTATAAAAGTATACTTCAATCATTATTTTTTATGTGTATGAGCTAAGTTAGTAAACCAATTTGACATTTTTTAAAAATTAGGGCTACATGTATTAGGTCCAAAAATATAATTTAATAGTGTTTCTTATTGGCAAACTTAACTGTTAAATAACTAAATGAACATTTACCGATCTTAATTAACTCTGTCCTGGGAAATGGTAATGTAAATTTATCCATTGAAGCTTTGCTATGTCCGTGTGAAATGAACTTCATGTCAAGTTAATTTTGATAAATAATCCCTGCTGCTAAACCAGAACATGTGCCAGTTTTCCAGACACAGTAGGTTTGTTGCTCAAAGTATTCTACAAATTTTATAAGTGCACTCCTTGTTTATGTTATGGTACATATGAGATTTAAAAACTTGTTTCATATCAAAATGAAGAAAGCAAAAGCTACATGTTTCAGCTATGTATTAAAGTGAAATAAACATCACTTAATATCACTGTAAAACAGATGAGACTTACTAGCCAACTCTTTTATTACCTTCCCATTTCTCATTAGTTTATTTATACAGGTTCAAATTAGGTCAGTTTCACCAGAGAGTTCATATATGCATCCCACAGTGAGGTATTGCTCAAGATTATGACGTTGCCTCTGAGACATGTAAAGGAATGTGTGTGGGCCAATAGCTAGTAAACAGGGCATTTTTCAAATTTTGTAGACGTATTGCCTTTATTAAAACCTGTTAGAGTTAAGCAATTTTAAAATATTATACAATTCTACTAAAGCTACTGAAGTAAATCCTGTGGTTGTTTTAAACTGTAGTTTCTGGTTTGTTTTTGTACTTGTTATTTGTTTTAAAACCTTAAAAATTCTAAATATAGCTTGTTCTTTGAATTATAAGTTTCCCTAAACTTCATGTTAAAAATTACGAGTAAAAGAAACATCTCTATCGGACAGTTTTAAGGCAAGAATCCGCGGTTGCAAAGAGAAGCACGTACGCTCAGCCAGGGCGCAGGTATTGACACATAACATTCGGTGCTTTTGCGTTAAGTTCTCCGCATTCCTACTCGCCACTCGAGCGATTAATGTGCGACCACAGGTAAGCGCCTCTTCTCAGCACTGTCTTGCAGTTCACGAAAAGAAAAATTTGTCTTTGGTTCCTCCAAAGCATTTTCGCGTCGATTTGCCCTTGGTATAGGCTAGTACCGTTTTGTAAATAAGTAATCGCACACCGTTTATAAAATCTATGGTTTAATCGCTAACGAATAGTTTTTGATTTTCGATATGTCCAAATACAGTTATTCAAAGAGACTATTTTGTAGAGCGATGTAAACAGCAAGTGTTAACGTCGTGTCAGCGCTAGCGGGTCAAGTTTATTTATTTCTATAAAAGAAACAGGGTTGGCATCTAGCCGTGTCCCATTTAAGAACCAAACAGAACGTGTTAGTTCAAGAGTTAACACCCATGTGGATGTGTGCAGCCAAGAGTTTGAAACTGTTACCAAATAAATCTCGTTCGTGAGTGTGAAATAAGTTTTCACAGGCCGAGGTTGCACTGCAGTAAGCAGTGCACTCAATCAGGAATGACGTATAGTGGGCAAGCGGAAATAGACTTTCGTCATTGTGTAGCGTACCTAACTGTATAAGTTGCTTTTATAAATTGAAAGACTCAAGCCGGATACAGCGTGTTTCTATCAGTTCAGGATAGGTCTGTACGTTGACTGGATTTGTTTCCTTCCTAAAGCACCCAAGGTGTTTCGAGCTATGCTAATTCTCAGAGAGTGAGTTATATAAATGTTTTCGGAACAGTCACGGGAACAGAATAAAAAAGAACCGTAAGTTAGAATTTCCTTTTGTTACATGTTCACAACCACCAAGAATGGAACATAAAAAATCCTAAGCACAGTTAAGATTTTCTTATATTTGGCTTCTGAAGTTTATTCATTTGAGTGACTCACATGCGATGTGAAGGACGGATATTCTAGCTCTAGCTTGGTTGCTCTTGCTATTTCTGTAGTTCATTGATGAGTCACAACGTCATCCAGTTTTAATTTCTACCTAAAACGGCATCCGATGTCAAAGAAAGAAAAGAGGGAAAATGAATGTTAGCGTTTCCTAACGATGATTTTTACTTAAAATGTTACGTCTGACCACAGTTGTAAATTACTATGAGATAGAAACCGAGGCCACTACATTGTTTGTTCGGGATAGTCCGGGGAGTGTGAGGGCAAACATCAAAGACAGTATTAGTAGGTTATGTCAACAACAGCAGCCATGCAAAAGTTAGTAAGCTGTATTGTACCCGTACTTTTTGTGTAGCTGCTACGATGCTGTGTAATACAAACGGAAATCGTTTCATTATTCAAAGCTCCCTTGTTTACAAACGAGTCATACGATTCTGTTGATGTTATTGATATCTACTACTGTGTTTACAAATTAAAATGAACGTACATGACGGTAGGACAAGCATACGAATTGCCCGCAATTAACGCTGGCTCAATTATCTATTATCTTTTAACAGAATTGCCAAAAGGTTTTGGGATTTGATATAGATCGTCCCACGGGTAATGAGGTTTTCGTGCGTGCACATTTCGTTGTCGCGTTGTAGATATTTTATTTCGAACTATATATGTATTTCCTTCCGTCATGTTAGGACAGAGTGTATAAATCATAGTTGAGGAAAAAAGGCCTTGCTATCAACGATCGCTTCTGTTGTATATATTAGGATGTGGGTAAGGTAGGACGAGGGACGTGTTTTCAACCTTTTCCTTGGCCCAGTTTTCTAGTAAACAAAGAATGTTCACAGAAATATACAACCGTATTCCCCTGACTCTATCACGATCAGAAATATGGGATTTATGTGCTAACAGTATTCCATCTCACCCCGAAAAATGGGACACCTCTATAGCATAATATCCAAATATCCTGGTGATGTTTTAAACAATTAACAGCGGTCTATGTAAGTCGTAAGAACACGATTTTATAATTCTTTGAAGGTCTTTGTTTATTATCAAATGAGACAAAAAAAAGAACGAAAAAGTGTCCCATCTACCCCCATTCTACTATATATATTTGCGTCAATGTAATTAAATTATTAGATTTTTTATGTACTAAAAACGCGGTTTTAACTTGCATTTCAAAGCGACACCAGTGTTTTATTTTCACCACGCACTTCAACTTGGAATGTTTAGACTCGCTATGATCGAGACGAGGTTAACTATCTTAAATTTTCTCCTGCTCAACCGAAATAATGCCTGACTGAGTTACAAGTGCTCGTCAGTATTCATTACAGGTGTTAGAAATATTTTCTTTTCGTGCAGATAAAATAGCATATTCTCAACCGAAGTAGTTGATTTAAACTCGAAAATCTCAGTAAAACGCCATTTGTTTTGACACGGGGCAGTGGCACCTATATATTTCGAAGTAGTTGTTGGACAGAGCACGATTAAATGTCATTTCTTAAAGAGAACAGTTTCCTTCTGTTTGGTATTCATTATTAACACATTTGCTTTTGTCACGTAGATAACATTTAAACCAAATGCGGCAGACCACAATTTGATTAAAATCTGATTTGTTCGAGTTTTTTGTAATCGCTGAGAGAAGGCAAACAACAAGCAAGATGGTGCATCTTAACCTGAAGATTCACATCAAGCAGTCGAGTATGACAAGAACGATGCAATTCGACCCTGCCTGTATTGTATACGACGCTTGTCGTATTATCCGAGAAAAGTCGCCGGAGGCACAAGTAGGCCAAGGTATGTTGCAACTTTCCTAAAAGAGGTCTAACTTCCGGCTCCCATCGTTTGCCCTTTGATGTCTCGTCGTCATCTATTCGACAATCACTTGCCTATTCGACAGGTTTTAAGCACCTGCGAACAGCGGAGCATCGTTTTCCTAGTTTTAATGGTTGATTTGTATTTGTGAAGCGTATCAACCACGAGCAGATAAGATACACGGAAAGCTATCGGTTGTTTTACTCGGCTGCACATTTCCACTAACTTTCGGTTGCAATCTTTATGCAAGCCTCTGACGTACGATAACACGCAGCGAGCGCTGTATTTGCTTGGGGACTTTCTGGCCGCTAACAGTAAATATGCGCCACCGCCCTTCGTAAATTGAAGACGCGCCTACAACGCGAATAGACACTCATGTTTTTATAAATTTACTAAAACTTTAACGTTTTTAACTTCCAATGTTTTGCTTGCGACTTGTTCATGACGTCACGAGTCCGCGCGTAGGTCCGTCACGCGTGCCTTCCTCTTGGCCATATAAGGCATTTCCTGTGTTCATTCATTCGCTTTATAGCAGACAATACTGCTTAAACATCACTATTAACATCGGCTTTGATTGTAGTTTCTATAGATAATCCGAACGTCGTGAGTATTAATTATGTTTAAAAAGAACCTCACACAATTATAAGCAACCAATACCTTTTAATTTGCTCAAAATCATTTGTTGACATACTTTCACACATGCATTCATTATTCACTTGTGTATTGCAGCTCAAGATTACAGCCTTTTTCTGGCTGACAAAGATCCAAAAAAGGGAGTTTGGCTTGAATCGAGACGACCACTAGAGTACTACCTTTTAAGAGATGGAGTAAGCTTGTGAAGCTTTTGCTTTACTTGTCACTTGAATTACCAATATACCTTATAAAGAAGTTTAATTGTGGCCAGAGCATATCATAACTTTAAAGCAAATATTGATTTTCATCATTGTAAAAATATTAAACAAATTGTTACACAGGATATACTGGAATACAAACAAAAACAAAGACCACTTAAAGTGCGAACACTAGATGCTTCTATCAAGACTGTCATGGTATATTCATTTAACATCTGACTGCTTATCCATTTGCACTGAGTTTCATGCTAAAGAAAAGGAATTTAACTTTTACGATATCTTGTGTGATGATATCATATGTTTATGTAAAAATAAATGCGTCTTACAACATGCATACTACATGGCTTGTTCCAGTGAAATGTTATGTTATAAGAGGTGTGGATTCTTCTTTTTTATTTATTTCTAACATCAAGCAACTGCTTTCAGATTGATGACAGCAACACTGTAGATCAACTTATGATCACAATTTGTACAAGACTTGGTAAATGTTTTTCATTCACTTTCTATTAGTTGATAAATTGTTTTGTTTGTTCTAAAGTAACCCAATTCTATATCTATAGTACTGTGGGGTAAGATGAAATACTGTTAGCACCTAAAAATAAAAAATTAACAATGCTTTTTGAATAAATATTCTTTGTTTGTTACCAAATGCATCAAGAAAAAAGATAGAAAACATTCCATCTAACCCCACCTTAATACATCATGGACCTTTAAATGCTTTGTTATATTCCCACGAAAAATGTTCATCGTAAACTTATTGTGTTCGTGCTTCAGATTGTTGAAAAAACTTTCCTCTTACTTATTTCTGGTATTAAACACTTTTATCTTAAAACTTTGTACAAAACTGTTTTGTCTAATTTCTACTTTTTTACTCACACAGGTATTGTGAACCATGAGGAATATTCCTTGGTGCGTGACACAATTGTGGATGAAGCGCCTCTACAGAAGAAGGCAAGTTAAATCATTCTTACCTTCAGAGATTTTAATTCCAATTCCTCAAATCAATTTCACAGCTTAACACCACATTCAAAATCCGTACAACAAAATGTCATCACATGAATTATTTAGTAATCGAAACATACCAATGGTCCTGTACTCGTGTACAAGATTAACTTATTGGGATTTTACATTATAAAAATACATTAGAGTGCTTCTTGGTTTAGTTTTTATTAAATAATTATTTGTGACAGTTACATAAGACATAAATTTTATACCTTAAAATTGTGATCCAAGAAAAAATATTTTAGTTTTGCAACATAAATTAGTTTTAAATGTACTCTCCTAGGAAATGGTATTAAATTTCTTAAAATGCTAACTTGAAGTATTAATGAAAATAGGACACTGGAACTTTACTACGCCCTGGTACTACAGACCGAAAATTTGAAACTTTAAAAAAGAAGCTTCACACAGATGACGAGTGTAAGTAGTACGGTATCTCATCAACTTGGATAAGTTTTTACATCTGCCATTTTAACTCTGAATAATTTATAACAGTAAACTGGCTGAGCCATGGACAAACGTTACGTGAGCAAGGAGTGGAAGAGTTTGAAACCCTCGTGTTGAGGAGGAAGTATTTTTATTCAGATCAAAACGTTGATTCTCGAGATCCCATTCAACTCAATTTACTTTATGTCCAGGTACCCTTTTACCACCCTAACACATTATTAGAAAAATGGCCGTCTTAAACTTAAAAGTACAAAACTTTTGTGTTTTAGTGTTATGTATAAATTTGCTTGTCAGAATTAATTGTTTTTACAATTAGGTATATGGAGAATAGCATAAAATATAACCATTTTTTATATATTTTTTTATAAACATATATAAACATATATTTAATAATAAAAGTCTTGTTGCAATTCATAGACAAGAGACTGTTTTATAACTCGACTCATATCGGCTGATTTCTGTTTACATATGTCATAGTGTTTATGGGTGTGTTTGATAAATACCAAGAATGTCTGTTAAAAGCATGATGTATTGATTTATTTTGAGAAACTGATGGTCTTACCAAGAATTTTGTGCTACATACATTTGTTGGTCAGTTTCAGACTTTGTACCGAAGTTATAAAAAATATCAAAAATTCTTCAAACAATATAACCAAGATTTAAACCTGAAGTCTTGATATTGAACTTAAGCCTTTTTAATATAAAAAACTAGTTGTTCCTACAGAGAATAGGTTACAACTCAGATGTTTTCCTGTTTATTTTTTTTTAATTTTATGTGTTTTACTTTTTTTTATTATTAAAGTCAAGAGATGGAATCTTGAAAGGTCAATATCCGGTAAGTGAAAAAGATGCCACAACCTTTGCTGCCATCCAGTGTCAAATTCAGCTTGGAAACCATGATGAAAAGAAACATAAACCTGGATATATAGAGTGAGTAAACTTGGAAAAAGTTATACTTAAATTTTTTATTTGTATAGACTGCCTTCACATAAGCATTGGCTAATGTAATTTTCACTGAAAGACAATATTGTCATTGCTTTTAATAATTAACTATTTTCTGTATTTTCTTTACACAGGCTAAAGGACTTCCTACCAAAAGAATATGTGAAGAGTCGTGGAATTGAAAAAAAGATATTTGCCGAACATAAAGCATTTGAATCATTGAATGAAATTGAAGCGAAAGTAAAATATACAAAGAACTGCAGAGCTCTTAAAACCTATGGGGTCACATTTTTCTTAGTTAAGGTAAAAATTATAAAAAAAACTAACTTATAACTGTTTTAGATATCTATTTTGTTTTATTGTTATGTAATTAATACTAGGTAAACAAGGTTTCAGTAACTTTAACTATTTTAATGGTTTGTATGATTTTTATACCAACTCTTTAACAAAATGATTCTGTAATAAAATTTATCATGATTTCCAAGTATAACAATTTTGCATATTATTATTTATTATGGAATTCATTTTCAAGGAAAAAATGAAAGGCCGAAACAAGCTGGTTCCACGTTTGATGGGAGTCACCAGGGAGTCTGTAATGAGAGTGGATGAGAAAACCAAAGACATGTTAAAAGTATGGCCACTTACATCAGTTAAAAGATGGGCTGCTTCACCAAAATCTTTCACTCTGGTATGTTTTTGTGACTTTCTTGAGCTTTACATTTTGTAGCTGGTTTAGTAATAATTGCATCTGCTCAACACCAATTGTGGCCTAAATCCTAGGGCCCATAGCGTGCTACGCTGCGGGAACTCACCCACAAAGAATAGAATCGAATATGCTCAACACCATTACATGATAATTTTAGTCACTATTTTAAATTTAATTTACATTTGGTTATCCACAGGACTTTGGAGATTACCAGGATGGATACTACAGCGTACAAACCACTGAAGGTGAACAGATAGCTCAGCTCATAGCTGGATACATTGACATTATTCTAAAAAAGAGGCAAGCAAAGGACAACTATGGACCAGATGCGGATGAAGACGCAGCCATGGTGGAAGATGTTGTTTCCCCTCACAGGTTCTTTATTTTAAAAGACTGGAATTAGTGTTTGCAATAATTTTAAAATAATGTTTTTTCTATTCCATCAATAATCCACTTTAGAATTAAACAAATACGATTACTTTCCCTTAACAATCTATCCATTGAAGGGCTCAGTTGGTTGCCATGCACGGTGGATCAGCAGGTTCCTTCCACTCTGGCTCTGTAGCGATGCCAGGAGTTATCCGGAACTCCTCTGCACGACCCGACAGTTACTCCATGGGAGCTATGCAGCCACCAACACAAGTCACCACACACCAAAACTTATCTTTTGGTGGCCAACCACTGGTTAGTACAGGTTTTTAACATTTTTTTATATTATTACAATTGTCCGCTGACTCTTGTAGTATATTTACTCAAACCCGCTACCGGCTAGAGGGTTTTATATTGTTGTTTGGTTTGAAAAAAAAGTAGGATTTGTAAATATTTAGTTTTATGAATACTTAAAAAATATAGGTTTTATAAAGCTTTTTACGTTTCATGATGATTAATTTTGTATGTTCAGATTAATGACAATGCTAATCTCTTTTACTTAATTTCTGTTCCTTTAACTCAAAGAAAAACACCTCACGGACACCACATCCTAAACATAAAAATTAAATTTAACATTTACTATTGGCTAGCTACCATAAATTGTCATGTTTTTCTAAAAATACAAAAGAAGGTGTTTAGTGAACTACACACCTATTTTTGCATGTAATCTCATTTCTTTTTTTTGAAACCATACAGACAGCAGCACAGCAGGCATTCATGGGCAATATAGAGCACGGGTTCAATGCATGTCGTGCTGCACATGAAGGCTTCAACAACAAAGCAAATCTTCCACCACTTGGTTCAGACGCTGTAAGTTCAATATTTCTTGGAAATAAATAAAGTTCTTATTGTCCTAATTTTTTTTTTATATACTTATCATTTTTATTTGAAATTACATATGAATATTTCAGTAAATAAATATTTAAAAAAAAAACAGTGATAAATATTCTTATCTATTTAAATTTCCTTTAATCTATGAATCAGGGATATGAAACCGGAACTCGATTGACTTTTCTTTGTTACAATGTTGAATCTGGTACTTCCCCTTATAAGTACACATTCATTCAGTCTTATTGTTTGACTTTGTGAATTGGTTTCATAAACTTTCCCACCAATCCATAAGTTTACACTGTTATCTGTGTGAGGGAATGAAGATGGTTGTATTACCACAGTCAAATAGAATCATCCAGCACTTTAGATTTTTATATTATCTTGGTTATCTTAAGCTAACACTTGTGTTGAAAAAATATTAAAACTGTTTATTCAATGAAGGATTATATATATAATGGTGCATTGAAATATTATATATAAAGTTAAGATGAGAAATCATTAACTTCCAAACAGTTACATTATGATAATACATTACTTTTTTAATCCAAACCTCTTAACAGTGTTGCAATTGAAAAAAGGAATCACTCAGTTTCATGTAACTGAGAAAACTTTTATGGTCTAACTAATATACTACTTCACTCTGTAGGCATCCAAACAATGGAAGTTAAACGCATTGGAAGAAAATCGACACAACATTCAATCAAACCTTGCAGCCATCGATGCAGCAACAGCCACTGTCATCACAAAAACATCTGGTTAGTTTCCATTTGTTTTGTTAAAAATACAAATAATAATTGTCAGTAGTTATATTATGTTTTTTTTATTGTACTTTAAAGCTCACTTCCCACTCTACTTATTATGTAACGGAAAAAAATATTTTAGACATACATTTTCACCACATTTAAAGTAACTGTTTTTAGTAGGACCTTACTAGCGTTTTATACTACTTTCTAACTTTTTATATTTTTATTCTTTCAGGTGATCGTGAGGGTACAAATTACACCACTGTAGGTTCTGCAATCACAACTATCTCATCCAACCTTAATGATATGACCAAATCTTTGAGGTTGATGGCAGCTTTGCTTGATGATGGCAGGGATGGGGATGGACTGATGAAGGTTAAAATAAAGAATTAAATAAAAATTTAATAAACATCTTTAATGTAGTAACTACAGTTCAGTTTACTCCAAAAAAATATTAAATGTTTTTTAAAGGAAAATTTGATTTTATCAGACAATTTTATTTAAAATGCATGGTTGACATAACCAATGATTTAAGGTAATTTATTTAAAGTTTTAACTAATATCTGTGCTCATTTAGGCTGCTAGGGATCTTACTGCAGCTATCCAAGATCTTCTGAAAGCAGCTCAACCCAACAGCGAAGAACCAAGGCAGAATCTTCTCGGAGCAGCTGGAAAGATCGGAGATGCAAGTCATGATATCCTCAAATACATCGGGGAGGGAGGAGATGATGAGTTTCAGGTAATGAAGAACGTGGAACTATTTTCTTATACCGTAACGGCTGTTTGAAAGTTTGTTTAAAAATAATTTGTCAAAAGGTTTTTCAAAGTAATTAGATTTATGGTAAGACATACCTTTTATAAATAGTTAGAAACGGTTCTCTGACACACCTAAAATAAAATGGTATTAAATCGTGTAAGTTTTAAAAACTGGCCCAGATATTATTGCCATTTTCTGTTATCTTAGTAAACGATAAATTTATTTACCTAAACATTTTCATGGTTGTCGGTTTTTCTTTTGGTTTGTAATTGATGATACTTGAACATCCGTACCCCCAGGACATTCTGATGAACTTGGCTAAAAAGGTAGCAAACGCAACGGCAGCACTTGTGTTGAAAGGAAAGACAGTTGCAAGTCAATCCAACGATCAGCAAGTACAAAACCAAGTGATTGCTAGCGCCACCCAATGTGCGTTATCCACTTCACAACTAGTTGCGTGCACAAAGGTATAACAAAAAAAGAAGGAACGGAAACTTTAATATTATACCATTAATGTGTATCACCACTGTTAACAGTATATTAGTTTTTGCAATATTCTAGTTTGAATTACCTTTAACCATTATATTGCTATAATGTTCTGTGTAAAATATTGTCTACATTTATACTTTTTAATGTCATATCACACCTTTCTTTACCTTGTTTAATTTTTTACCACAGGTTGTGGGTCCTACCATTAGCAACCCATCATGTAAAGAACAACTGATTGACGCCGCACGTGAGGTCTCACAGTCGGTTGAAGGATGCTTGGAATCAACACAGATTGCCACCGGGGATCCAGATTTGCTTCGGGCACTTGGAGATGCTGCATCTAATGTTACCCAAGCTCTTAATGATCTGATCAACCATATTAAAATGGTGGGTGTGTTGACAGTGTATGTTGTAGCGTGAAAATGCAGTGTATGGTTGTGGCTTATGCGAATTTATTTCATGACTTTCTGTTTTGAAGGTAGAAAATCCACTCGTTTTTCCCAAAAGGTGTATTAAAAACATGTTTTTGCTAAAAGTTCGTTTTGTTGAATCTGAAAACATAGATAAAAAGATTACTCAATTTAACATATACTTTTTCTTCCACTTTACCAGGGCTCAGAGGTCAAGGATGGTAAATATGATGACCAATGTGAGGCTATATTAAATGCAACTGACAAGTTATGCAACAGCATGGGAAATGCTGCGGTTATGGCAAAGCAGGCCAGGTTGCTGGGACAAGTGAGACATTGTGTTTTTATTGATATATTTCCATTACGTAGTTGTTGAAATAAAACAATTAGCAGTAACAGTAGTAACATGATTTTTTTTAATTTTATAGAAATTGCTAAAATGGAATTGTAATTTTTTACGAAATAAAGCCCTGACCTAACTTGGTCCCTTTGATCTACAGACAACCTCAGATCTTGTGAACTTGCTCAGATTGGAGGCAGAAGATGCACAAGATGATGATTGGAGGAAGTGGCTTCTCTCTACTGTGAAACTTGTTGCTGATGCAACAGCAAAGATGGTGGAAGCTGCAAAGGTAGTTGTTCTTTTACTGGTGCTAGATCAATCTGTTTGCCTTCTTCTCCTGTGGTTTAGTTTATATCATGTTTAACCATAAACAGTTTTTGTAAAAAATGTAAAATGAGCTCAATGCAAGAAGCATTTTAATTCTGTTGTACAATTTGCATGCTTTTTTATTGCATTAAATGAAAAACAGTAATTTAAACTAACTGTTTTCCCAGGGAACAGCAAGCAACCCGCATGACTCCCAGCAGCAACAGAAACTTAAACTTGCTGCTGAAAACCTTCGGGCAGCCACCAACGCTGCCACACAGAATGCTCTGCGCAAGAAACTTGTTCGTAGACTGGAACAAGCAGCCAGTCAAGCAGCAGTTGCTGCCACACAGACCATTGCAGCAGCCAACGCCGCAGAACCACACAACACAAATAAAACAAGCCAAAATCAACTGCTTACACACAGCAAGGTAAGTTAGTTCTTACTTTGTTTAAAGAAATGTTACAATCCTCCATATATTTTGACTTAAATTAAATCGGAAAATTGAAATATAGAACTTTTTTTTTTGTACTACCTGCGTTCATATGATCTGTATACCTATAAATTTATCAGCTTAATTTACTGCTTTTAAATAATTTCAACACTTTCTATGACAGACACTGCAGAGTGATCACATTCCCAAGTTACTGCAAGGAATACATGGAGCATATGAGGACTTGGAGAATCCAACAGTGCAACAGAATCTCATCACTGCTTCAAATGAATTTATCCCAGTAAGCATACTGATAACAGCTACGTGGTTAACCACATATTTCTGATGGGAAGTTTAAATTCCTGGATACCCAAACTAGAAAACTAACATTCAGCACAGCTTTGAGATAATACTTTTCAATATTAAATTTTAATTATTGCCCCTAATATTATATTCAATATTTTTGAACACACTGTGCAGTAACATAAAATCCCATTAGGGATTTAAGCCTTATTGGGTATTAGTAAAACATATTCTTACAAAAAGTTTCAGAGAGGTTCTATTTTTAAAATAGTTCTAGAAGTCCCACAGTTGCACTTCCCAAACACAATTAATCTCTCTCTCACTCTAGCCTGCAACAAAAATGGTTGCATATTCAAAGGCAGTCGTGCCAACAGTAAGTGAGAAATCCACAGCTCTTCAACTGGCTAACTGCACCAAGAAACTTGCACTGGCTGTTGCTGAACTCAAAACTGCAGCTGTCAAGGTAAAAAGTTTAATTTTATTGTTCGTTACTCTTTACAGTTTTTACCTTTTGTAAAATAAAGTGATTTTAAGAATCACTCATTTTGCTTTATGATTTTGGATTTGAAAATTGACCCAATAAGCATGTGCCCAATTGTTGTTTATTAATATTTTTCCTAATCTAAACAGGCTGGAGAGGTTTGTGGAGCAAGTGGAATTGATGCGGCTTTAGAAACAGTGACAGCACTCGACCGCCAACTGTCAGTCTACTGTGCTGATGCCAAGAATGGAGAGTTACAACCCCTCCCAGGTCAAACCATGCAATCTTGTGCACAGGAATTGGGAGCAACCTCAAAAGCTGTGGGATCTTCTATGGCTCAACTACTTACTGCTGCTGCTCAGGTTTGTGGTAGTTTTTCTTTTAAGGAAAAATAAATTGCTTTATTTCAATATTGTAGCTTTAAATTTTGGAATGCTAAGAATTTATTTAGAAACAGTTTTTAACTTGCCTGTATATAACCACACAACTCTTATACAAACTCAGGGTAATGAAGACTACACAGGAATGGCTGCACGAAATACAGCAAATGCACTGCGAACATTAGTCGGAGCTGCACGAGGTGTCTCAGCCAACCTGCCTGACCTAGAATCACAACTAAACCTACTGGAGACATGTCGGGATGTGATGGATAAGTCCGTGAATCTGATGCAGGAGGCAAAGTTGGCTGTGGAGGATCCAGAAAACCCGGAGAATAGACAGCGCCTCGCTCAGGTTATTATCCCAAAAGTAGTTGTGTGGGTTTCTTTATGTGGTAATTGGAGTGGAATGCAAAGATGTGCATCATATAGGGATTTTATATTTTTAAATTTAGTTTAGTCTTGATTTTTATGTTTCTAGTAAAATATTAAAGAAATGTAAATAATTTTCAATTAACTTGCATTATGTCAATAACTACTGTCTAAAGATTGTTAAACTTCTGCTTTGTTAATTATATAACTACCACAGGTTGCCAAGGCAGTTTCCCATGCATTGAACAACTGCATTAATTGTCTTCCTGGTCAAAGAGATGTTGATGAGGCTCTTAAAAATATCGCAGAGAGCAGCAAACGTCTCCTCTCTAACCAAGTAAACAATTGTTAAACATTTTCTTTATTCAAAAAATCTTTGTGTGTCAAACTACATGTTATTTCTTCTTCTTTTTATTTGTCTATACAAATTATTGGCCTTTGTAAATTTAGTATTAGACTGATTATATTTCAGCAGAAAGCAAATTTTTTTGTTACCACAGCCGATTGGTGCAATAGATGTCCCAAGTTAAAGAATATTATGTTTGTGCACATTACATAAGCAATCGTTTTAATAATTAACCAGTACTTCTCTACTATTCTTCTTAACTTTGTCTTCCTTCTTCCTTTATCCTCTACATTAGTACATGGAAGAGATCAACATGAGGAACCTGTCTTACTCTAGATTGTGTTCTGAACAGTTAAGAGGAAAGGTTGACCCTTATTTTTCACTTTTTCTTTTTCTAGATCTCTTTATATTTCTTCTTCTTCCCTAATATATGAGCTAAGAGAAACTTTAGAACTCTAGAACTTTTTTTTATAATGTTTTAACAGTTCTTGTTTTCAATTTCCATCATAGTAACCCTTTCACATCACTTTATATTTAACAGTTTCCAGTCACCAACTCAAACTTCCAAACTGCCCAAGCACAACTGAATAAGACAGCTGAGGAATTAAACATTGCAGCAAATGACTTGGTCGGTGCATCGCGCGGAACTCCATCCGAACTTGCAGCATCAAGTTGTAACTACAACGATCGCTTTACAGAATTACTGGATGCCGGAATGAACGTGGCTGGCCAGTCCCGGGTATGGGTTAAGCAAGTTCTGTTATTTAGTCTCGTAGTCACTTCATAGCATATTTTAGGAAGAGTTTAAAGTTTTCTGAGGCAGGTTTTTATGTTCATTTAATGTACAGTCCGAAATGATTCTTGTAAGTTTTGTGCGACATATGCACATATTTATATCTCAACCAGATCAACATTCTGCCCCCTAATCTTTTATCTTAACTTTAGTATTTACTCTAGGACAAAGAAGATCAGAATCATGTGGTTGGAAACTTAAAAAGTATCTCCATGGCATCCAGCAAGCTTCTTCTTGCAGCCAAAGCTCTTTCTGCAGATCCAGGAGCTCCTAATGCAAAGAACCAACTATCAGCTGCTGCCAGGTGAAGTTCACTGTTTAATAATGCTAGTATAAGTTAAGAATTATTACAAATAATAGTTTGCAAAAAAGTCAAGGGCACATTGCCAAATAAGGTTTCCTTTTTCTTATTCTGTTAGTATTATAATATTAATTAAGTCTTTTTCACTTTTCAGAGCGGTGACCGAAAGTATAAACAACCTGATCACACATTGCACTGAGACTGCACCTGGACAGAAAGAATGTGATAATGCTTTAAGACAACTCAAGGTAAGTGTGAATAATTCTGTTTTCAACTTAAATTTACACTTGTAAGGCAAAAAAGAACAATTTTCACAAGTATGAATGTATGTAAGTGTAAAATATGTTTTTATTTGATGCATTGATTTTAATACAAACCTGTTTCTCACTCAGACTGTAAAAGAAATGCTTGAAAATCCCAACGAGCCGGTGAATGACTTTTCGTACTTCGATTGCCTTGAAAGTGTGATGGACAACTCAAAGATGCTCGGTGAATCAATGAGTGGAATCACCCAACATGCAAGAGCAAGCGAGCTTGAGAGCTTTGGAGAAGCAGTCACTGCCACACAGAAATCCCTCATTGGACTTACCGAGGCTGCAGCTCAGGTTAATGCTCAATCCACAATCGTTGTGGTAGTTTTATAATGATGAACCGCAAAACTGTATTTTTATAATTAAAGTATTTAAATGTAATTGCTTTGTCTTTATAAGAATGAAAGGCATGCAATACTGTTTAGGATCTAATCTGTAGTAATTTTACAATTTTATCCCTTTAAATTTTCCACAGGCAGCATACTTAGTTGGCATAGCAGATCCTAACAGTGAAGCTGGCACTCAAGGTCTGGTTGATCAGACTCAATTTGCACGAGCCAATCAAGCTATTCAGATGGCTTGTCAAAGTTTGCTTGATCCATCTAGCAACCAGCCACAGGTAAATAGTTACTAAACTTTTTAATTTAATAAAGGATATGAAAATTTAATATGATAGTTTATAATTAACCAGTACATCAGTATGGGAATCCAATTTAGTTTAATCAAATTATCTTGATCGCCAATTACAAGCATCAAAATTCAATTATCATTTTTAAAATAAGATTTTCTCTTTTTAAATTTATACACCACAGTTGACAACATTAGCAAAATTGCGCTTTTGTAAAATTAATTAAACTTTTGCACTTTTCTTTAGGTATTGTCAGCTGCCACTATTGTAGCAAAATACACCTCCGCGTTATGCAATGTGTGCAGAGTGGCATCCAACAAAACTACAAATGCTGTGGCTCGCAAACATTTTGTGCAATCTGCCAAGGAAGTTGCTCATGCTACTGCTAATCTGGTCAGGACTATTAAGGTAGGTGTGGTGGTTGCAATAAATGTTGGAAATCTATGTGTCCTGTACTATAGGAATGAACCTTAGAAATTTTGTACATATACGCTATTTAAAAACTGTAATATTTTAAAGATTTTTGCAAGCCTATACTTTATACCAAAAAATTAAATTTACTTCTCTGTGCAATGAAATGTCTAAATTCATCACATGTGGATACATTTGTTTTGTTTCGTGGTATATTATTAATTTAAAGCACAAAACATAGAAAAGTTCAAGGAAAAATGTTAGTTACTTACCTTAGGCATTGGACGGAAACTTCTCAGAAGAAAATCGCGCAAACTGCTCACAAGCAACCAAACCATTGATAGATGCAGTGGAAAGCCTTACCACTTTCGCTTCCAACCCTGAGTTTGCAAGCGTCCCTGCCAAGATCAGTGATGAGGTGATGAATATGTAACTTCCTCAGCTGTTAGTTCTATTCTGTATGGGTGAGGTCCGTGAGGACCTAGGGTTTGGGGAAAGTTTGGCCGTGGGATTTAGGCCAGATTCAGCTGTTATTTAAAAATTCTCCTACTAATATATTTGTGGTATTTATACAATGACAGTAGTTTTTAATAAAATTGATTTATAAATTGTTGTATTATGTACAGGCACGTGAAGCACAACGTCCGATCATTGAATCCGGGAAACAAATGTTACAAAGCTCATGTGATTTGATAAAAACTGCACGAAAGTTGGCGAATAATCCTAAAGATCCTCCAACATGGCAAGTAATGGCCGGCCATTCAAGAGTGGTCTCGGATTCCATCAAAAAACTCATCGCAAATATCAGGTGAGTGGAACTTTACTATCTCTGTTGTGGTATGAATTGAAAGACTAGATACATTTAACTTTAAATTGATCAATAAATTGTAATATAGGATCTTTATTAAATATAATAATATAATTTTAGAAGATACGCCATCCATTCGAAATTGTAACATGATGGTTAGGTATAAATTTGCTCGCTGTTTTTTTCAGTTTTTAGTTTAGCCTAATTCATTCATTTTATGTGTAAGAAGGTAATTAAGAACCACTCATGTACATTTTGTAAAAGTTTTAATGGACAAGATATACCTGTTTGGCCCGAGATAAAACATAGACCTAAACTTTTAAATTTTAAAAATACATTAATCATTTATATTACCATCTTATCCACAGAGACAACGCACCAGGACAGAAGGAATGTGATGAAGCAATTGATCGAATCAATGAATCAATCCAACAATTCAACGACGCTGCATTATCTGCTATGGATCAGAGTCTTCCTGCCCGTGACGACAACTCACTCAATGGATTCCAAGCCATGGTGAGTTGGGTTGTTTTCTTTTACAATGATAAGGGAGGAGTCGGAAGTTGTGCAACATTGGGTGCAGTTTTATTAACTCCCGAATGTCTTATTTTTTGTAACGTGTTTTAGGTTGTGGACACAGTGAACCAGATCAGTCAGTGTGTTGATCCGCTTTCAAATGCTGCAAAGCAAGATGCTGCCCAACTTGGAAGACAGGTAAACAAACCTGATTTAAAAATATGTAGAATATTAGGTTGTGTTAATCAATTATTGCCTGAACGTTGCTTTTATTTATCAATCAATGCAGTGTTTTCACTTTTCCATTTAAAGACTATCTGTATAAAAAAAAGAGTTTAAATTTTATGGAAACTTTTATCTTCCGTAACATAGGTGGCACAGATGGCAAGTTATTTCGAACCACTTGCTCACGCTACCATTGGAGCTGCTGCGAATTCTGTCAATCACCAGCGACAAATGGACATTCTAGATTACAGCAAGACACTTGCTGAGTCAGCACTTCAGCTCATGTTTGCTGCCAAGGAAGGTGGCGGAAATCCTAAAGTAAGTTTTTAAGTATCTGGAGCTTGATTCCATAAAAAATACATTAAAGAAGAAAACATTTCAATAATTTTTTTTAGTTATGAGTAGTTTCCCCTTGAAACAAAATACAGGTGTCGACTCTTTTTTATGAAATGACTGGGGCATTTTAATAATTTAGTACTTTTTTTCTTAAAATTTAAATCGCTAAAACATAGCACCCTATAAAATTTACTATTTTTTATATTTTGTTGTATTTAATTTTAGTTTTTTAATTCATTTTAAGAGTGGCCTGAGCTGCATAATCAAATTTAAATTCTAGTTTAAAATAGATCATCGAAGACAGTAGAAGCACCTTTCTTTTATATAGTTTATAATGTAAACTTATAATTTAATCTTTCTGTTTTTTCTGGTATAAATTAAGATTTATATTGGAGTAGACTAACGAATGAAGTATCTGTCACATTTAAAAATGCATGTTTCCATAGACTACCCAGTTCCTAATTTAATAAATTTAAATAGCTTTGCATTTAAAGCATGAGAACTAGAGTTAATTTAAAAGGTAGAAACTGTTTAGTGATTTCTATGTTTTGAAAAATACTTTATTTAGATAAGTTTCTTTTAATTTCAAAATTGTTTCTGTTACTAAAATATCTTCACAGCACAGTACAACAAAAATAAGAAAACTTAATCTTGGGCTTGCAGATTAGTTTTTTGGTTTCTATTTAACAAACCAAACATTTCATTCATGAAAAGCCCCGACATGATACACGGTCCAGTAGCGAGATAATCTTTATTTTGACAGGACCCACAACTGCACATGCACAATAACATGAGTGGGGAGTTTGTACACCACGATCCGCACAGGATGCCGGTGTGTAACGTAGCTCACCGCAGTTCTAGCCCCACACTAACCCCTAAACTGCTTGCTGCTAACCCCAAACCAAACCCTCTACTTTTTTCTTAATTTCTTTAGTTTCAAAACTTTACTTTTTTCTAAAACTTTGTGAACAACAATTTGAGCAATTTTCGGTTTGTTTTATTGGTTAAGACGAAACTTTATCATATTTCTATCTCGTAGCCGATGCAGTTACCATCTCGTGGACACAAGAAGGTTTGTTGAACAGTGTGTGTGGCGATTTATGTTTCATGTTTTCTCGATGTTTTTTTATGTTGAGACTTTTGTTTGAGTGGGCAAGCTATGTTGTATAAACTCTTTGTGTGGTTTGTGGCAAATTCAGTTAAAAATTTCAATTACTTTTCTCTTTTCTACTTTCTTTATTTCTCATCTTCAGTTTGTTTCCTGGAACCCTTCAGTGAAGATTTATGTACAGTCTAAATTGAATCTTCTAATTAACTAACAATGCATGTTGTTTGACTGCAACAACTAAGGAAACTAACCAAACAATAGCAGTAGCTTGTCAGTAGACTCTTGCATTAGGAAGCACTTCAGAAGAAATTACACATCTTTAATTTTAATCTTAATTCCCTTAATAAAATTTCTTGCCACACCAGGCGGACAACACACATGAGGCAATAGACGAGGCGTCAGCATCGATGAAGGAGGCAATTGAGGATCTTCTTAAATCGGTCCAAGAAGCTCCAGAAGCTCTTGTCTCTGGAATGGTGGATACAATTAGCTCAGCTACTGCTGTAAGTTTGGAATATGTTTTTATTTTATGCTTTAACTTTTTGGTCAATAGACTTGTGTTTCTTGATCAGTATGTAAAGCTGCATTCAATTTCAAACGTCAACTTTTAACTCCTTAGCTTTGAATAGCAAATCTCACAGCCAGGCGGAACTGGATTTTCTCTGATTTTAATCCCAGTCCCAGGTTCTTTAGAACCTCACACATGTAGAATAAAAGTATTAAACCCATTTATCAAACCAAACCTATGTATTGGCAACTGTTGTTTAATTGGTAAATATTTTAATAGAAACCTTTCTTGGATTTTGTTTAGATTCTACACAGCAATGTGCAAGCAAATGAGGATGACACATTCGCCGATTACCAAACCTCCATCATGAAACACTGCAGAGCAATAGTGGTGACCAGTAGTGACATGAGCATGGCTATGAACAATCGTCCAGATGAACTGGCAACACTGGCAAAGAAGGTCACGGAAGAATACTCAGCGCTTGCTTCAGAAGGAGCAGCTGCTGCTTCACTTGCTGATTCCAACGAGGTTTGTGAAAAATTGTTCAATTTGATTGTACCAATGTGGATTTCTGTATTGTTTCTTTGTGTGATAAGAAAAACGGGACTGTTCTTAAATTATTTAAAAAACGATTTTTGTATAAAAGTGTAAGCTGTTGTGGTTTTAAAACTTATTCCACCATTTTAACACACCATCTTTTTCGTTTAGGTTAGCAACCACATAAAGAAGTCTATACAAGATCTTGGAGATGCTTGCAAGGAGCTCGTTACTGCATCAGGGATGGTGCAGAGCAATCCGAGAGACATCCACGCAAAGAAAGATCTCAAGGATGCGGGGAAGAACATCAATGAGAAGGTAAATGTTAGGCATTTCTTTATTATGTATATATCAATATTGCATGTGTTGTTATATTTATATATTCTTAAGATAAATATTTATTGCACTTTGAAAACAGCATTGGTTTTACTGAATCTTTAATATCAGGTATCATATGTGATGTCTTCATTACAAGAAGGTGGTCGTGGCACACAAGCTTGCATCAACGCACACACCAAGGTTCAAGGCATCATTGGTGACTTGGATACAACACTCATGTTTGTTACATCTGGTGCTCTCAACCCAGAGTCTGACAACGAGTCATTTGCTGAGCACAGGTAACACTTGTTATTCTTCTGTAACGTACAGTGGAAGGAATGTTTGTGTATTCTCTTTGTCAGTATTATGTATGTGTTATGTTTCAGAAGGTTAAGCTGCCTTGTTTTATATTATATTTCTATAACGCAAGGTAATAATAAGGTATTGATCAGAAAGTTTCTTTGTAAATGTATGTTGTGTCAATATTCAAATTGTTAATACTATGTTATGATTATTATTTTCTCTACTTGCGTAGAGAGAACATTCTCTCCACTGCGAAGGCGCTTGTGGAGGACACCAAGCAACTGGTGGCAGGAGCAGCTGGAGGACAGGAAAAGCTTGCAGGAGCAGCACAATCTGCATCACAGACCATCAGCAAACTTGCTGATGTAGTGAAAAGTGGAGCATCCAGCCTTGGAGCAGATGATCCAGACACTCAGGTACCTAACAATTTAGTAAATTGTGATAAATAAATAAACAAATCCGTTTTGCCCTAACATATTTAGAACCTGTTGCAACACTCCTGTCACTGTTATAATATAATTATTAGCCATTTAAATCTTAAGATCCATCTTATAAACCTGAAACACCACAGGTGATCCTAATCAACGCTGTGCGCGATGTGGCATCTGCACTGGCTGATCTTATTAATTCAACTAAAGATGCAGCTGGTAAATCCACCTCAGATCAAGCTATGTTCCATCTTAAAGCATCAGCAAAGGTTTCAAAAGATTTGTTTTTTATCATGGTTAAATATATTGTTGTCCTATTTAATTTTGAATTTTTTTATTGTAAAAGGGTAATTTTATCAAGTCAACTTATAAATCAAGAAAAAAATTCTATGACTAACTTCAAAAGTTTGTAGGCATGTGATAGGCAAGAAAGTATAATAAAAGTAATTAAAAACTGTATAGTATGTTAACATATTCTAAAATAAATTTACATAATGTTTAACACAGGCAATGGTGACGAATGTGACATCTCTATTGAAAACGGTCAAATCAGTTGAAGATGAAGCTGCTAAAGGACCTCGTGCAATTGAACAAACCATTAACTCCATCAAACAGGAACTTAAAGTAAAATTCAATTGGTTTCATTTTATAACTCTGATATAAACTTCAAGTTAGAGTTACCTTTAGGTACACAGTTTATTAAAGGTATGAGCAGGTATTCCCCAAAAAAGTGGTAATATTTAACTAACAATTCTTTTGCAACCTTTAGTCCACATGTATGCCCTCTTTACATCTGTTGTGGAAAATGCATTAGATTCTTATTAGAGTTAGACTTTAAGTTATGATGCATGAAGTTGAGTTAGCTTGGTTTTACTGTCAAAGCGGCTTTTGATAAGCTGTTCGTTGTCCAGGGAGCAAAAAAAATGGGAAAACACCATCTTAAGAGTCATTTTACCTATTGATGTTTACTAAAGTTTGTGTAGGAAACATAAGATTAAAAATATGCTTGTATTATTATTCAAAATATCTTATTGTTTCAACTATAAATTAATAACATATGTTAGTAATTTAACCTTTCTTTTAATATAACAAAGTTACAAAAATATTGCCAAGTTGTGTTAATAAATACGAAACATATTCCTGCATTAAAATTTTGAAAATCTTTTAACAGTCCCTGCAATCTGTGGCTGGTGAAGAAAGAAGGGCCACGCCAGAGGAGCTCATTCAAGTCACCAAGCCAATCACCAATGCCACCGCAAAAGCTGTGGCTGCTGGTAAATTCTGTCGCCAGGAAGATATGATTGTTTGTGCAAATATGGGAAGGAAAGCTGTTTTTGATATGATTCATATCTGTCGTGTAAGTTTGTCATAATATTCTTCTAACAATGTTTATTGGAAATTTCGTGTTGAAGAACAAATTAGTTTGGTTTGTAGATTTAATTTTAAATGTATGCTCCATTTTATATTTACTTTAAATATATTAAGGTACCAGTTTCACAACAATCACCATTTTTTCTCTCCAGGCATCAGCAGCCAACACGGAAGACCCAATTCAGCAACAAGATACTTTGAAATTTGGCTCAGGTGTTGCTGAAGCCTATGTTAACCTATTAAGTAATGTGTTGGCCACAAGCCACCAACCAAGTAACAATGATCTAAAAAAGAATTTGGTCCCTCTTTCAAAGAGTGTTGCTACTGCAGTGAGCAACCTTGTGCGGTCTGGAGAAAGCATGAAAGGTGAGTTTGTTTTTTTATTCAAAGAAACTTGAAACTTACTTTCTTTTTTTTTAAATAATTTATTTTTATAAATATTACATATTTACTTTTTTTCTATAATGTATTAACTTAAAATTCAGTCAATTTTTAAATTAATTTTAAAGGTCATTGACTGATCTGGCTCTGTAGTTTATGATTTACTGTTAAGTTGCACATAACATGGTGCAGTGTGAAAATATCCTTCTAAAATTGGACTTAAATAATAGATATTTCTAATATCAGGTACAGACTGGGTTGATCCAAATGACCCGAACGTCATCGCTGAACAAGAACTTCTTGCTGCTGCATCCTCAATCGAAGCTGCTGCCAAGAAACTTGCCCAACTACGACCACGCAAGAAGCCCAAGGTACCCGTGGTGTTGCTAACTAATTTATACGATATAAGTTAACCTTTAAAGGTAAACGACTTTATAGATGTTGTTCGTTGTTATATGTGAAGTAGGTGTTTATAATTTAAACATTGTTGGAAATCTTTAACAGCAAGCGGACGAGAGCTTGAACTTTGAAGAACAGATTTTGGAAGCCGCAAAATCAATCGCAACTGCAACCACAGCCCTTGTAAAAGCTGCATCTGCTGCCCAGAAAGAACTTGTGTTGCAAGGAAAGGTAAGTGAAGAAAATATGTCCAAAGCAAGTTAGAGTAGTGTGCATTTTATTGCGTCAAAAAAACATGCTAATCATCATACTGGGTAGACTAAACCTACATTTTACACAGGTCGGGTCTGTACCAGCCATGCGTCATGATGATGGACAGTGGTCCCAAGGCCTCATTTCCGCAGCTCAGATGGTGGCACGAGCAACCGGTAACTTGTGTGAAGCTGCAAACCAAGCCGTGCAGGGCGAAGCGAGCGAGGAAAAGCTTGTTACGTCAGCAAAGCAAGTGGCATCCTCCACTGCCCAATTACTGGTTGCTTGTAAAGTAAAGGCCGACCCTAACAGTGAAAACATGAAGCGTTTGCAAGTGAGTTCTGTCTGCCTGCTTGTTTTTTAAAAGAATGTTCACAAAGCAAATGTGATTCCTAGCAATGTTACATGCTGCAAAATGTTTTATCGCAATGATTTTTAAGCCAAACCCACATTGCTAGCTAACTAATTCGCCTTTTAAATCAACCCTTAATGCACCAGACGGCAGGTACTGCCGTAAACAAAGCCACCCAAATGCTTGTCGAATCTGCATCGGCCACATTTGAAGAGCAAAATGAGGAACCGGAAGTCGAGTTAGCTGGCGGGCTTGTCAGCGGTATAGCCCAGGAAATGCAAGCAATGGAGGCTATTCTTGCAAAAGAGAAAGAGTTAAAGGAAGCACAGTCACAGTTGCTCAAAATCCGCAAAAAGAAATACGAGCAAAACCAAAAGAAATAGACAGATCCCAATTTCCCATTGCAATCAGTTAATATTTTATTTTACTTTCAGTTCATTTTATTTTAAAATCTTTTATCAGTTTGCTTGCTTAGGCATTAGTTTCAACTCAGTTGACTTCCTTTATAGTTTTTAGTTATGAGAATGAAATGTGTGGCAGTTTATCGTCAGTTAAGAAACGAGGCTTCAATGTAAATTAATTTTCTTTATTTATATTTAATCATGTCCATTTATCTTTAACATTATTATAATCGTTTTTGTCTCCTTTGATTAAGTTTGAATGCGGTGGATTTTTAATTTTCTAATCGGGTTTTGTTTGCATGCACTCTTTCTACCATCCGTGGAACGAACGTGACAATAGATTGCTGGCAATGCAGTCAAGCACGCTTCAGAAGACCTCGTCAAAGCGGCGTCCGAATCCGCTAACTCTGACGACGAAGTGGAGGTTGTCATAAACTCACGACTGGTCGGAGGCATTGCGCAGGAAATGATGGCGCAAGAAGAGATTTTGCGCAAAGAGCGAGAACTACAATCTGCAAGGCAGAAACTTGCGCAGATTCGTCGGATGCGTTACAAGGATGATTCTGAATCCGATTAAGCTGTGGAAACATTTTATATCGCCCCATTCCCACAGCTTCGCATTTTGCTAGCATTCGCTTCCGGCCATCGTCCAAGGTCCAGCAAAATTACAGTGTCTCGTAAATTGTACAGCGCTGCTAAAGCCCGGCTTTATGTTCCTGTTCTCCTGTATATAAGATGAAAAACCCGTCTTGTCCGTGGCGACACCATTAAGCTGCTGAGCCTCTATATAACGGTGTTTAATTGTACATAAGCATTATTTCTAGTTCGATTATTACACAACAGTCTAACAAAATATTCTAAAAATACGCCGACGAGTGTATTCTTTTTTCAGTCGTGTTGTCTATTACTCCGATAAAGCTTGGTGTTTAAAGCGACGAGATTTTTCTCCGCTCACCCTTATGATTTCGCAAGTTGCTGTATGTTTGTTCTCGCAATTAACCTCCCTGCCTCGCCAATGTCCACTAACAGAAAGTTATTATCCTGTATAACATTCTACGTAAATCCCTGTATCATGAATGCACATTAGGCCCGACAAAATTTCTCATACGCAGAATACATCACTTTACTGAATGGGGATTGTCCTTACAAGCTATGGGGTCATGTAGTTTCACATCATGAACTTCCAGTCAAGGTATAAGAAACTAGGCTATACAACAAATTATTGCGATGAAATTCTATTTTAAAAAAATGTTCTTTCTGAATATATAGTAGAATGGGGGAAGTTGGGGCACGTAAGCACATACTGCCCAATATTTCTAAAATCAAAAAACATTACGGTCTTTGGGTGATACTACGAATTATTACTAACTATCATTCCTTTATTAGTCAACGGCAACAAAAACCCTATTCAAAAAATGTATAAAAGAAGTTAAAATATTAAAGACACGAGGAGTTAGTTAGCGATTCGCACAACATGTATATAGTAGTGCGGGGGAAGATGGGAGACTTTGGGCGCATAATATATATCCAAGTATACTGAACGCGTTTTAAGCAATTAACACCGGTCTATGGGAGTTTTGGGGACCGGGGATACGGTTTTATAATTCGTTATAGGAAACTTATATATATATAGTACAATGGGGGAAGATGGGACACTTAAGCACATATTGCCAAATATTTCCAAAATCAAAATAGATGACGGTTTTTGGGTAATACCACGAATTAATACTACCATTCCTTTATTAATTGACAACGATTTAATAAAATATAATAAAACACACGAGGAGTTATTTAACTATCCGCACAACAAGTAAAATTTTACAAATTCGAAAACACACAGGATAAGATGGAACAGTTTAAAATCATTGTTAATTTTGATTATTAAGTGTATTTATAAATAGGAGTATACGTAAATAAAACGAAATAATACTGTACGCCTTTAAAATTAAATCTTAACATTCTTTTTCTTGCTCTACTCCGGCTTACTGCTATAGTTTTTAACATGTTACCTATATACATTATATTATTGCATAACAATTGGTATTGTTTGTACGACAATGGGTAATGTTCGAACATCAATGGATAAATATTGTATCCTACAAATGTATATGAACTTGTAATAACAGAAAATTGATTATAACTATTACATACGACTCATTAACAGATCATCACTCTCTTTTTTCACAAGTGAGCGCTCATTTTTTTATTATTATTTTCTGGGGACTTTTAAAAAACGTCGTTTTTGTGACATATAAAACGTGTATTGGAATAGTATTTCAATATTTTATAAAAAATTAAAAAAGAGTCTCGTCTGACAAAGTGTCCCATCTTTCCCCACCCTACTATAACTGTAAAACGATGTTTTGTTTGTCGTATTTATTCCAAATTACTGTCATATTGACCCCTGCCTATTTTCCTTATGTTTATATCTCAGTGTTTTTCACAAAAATAAAACTAGTTTTATAAGACAAAATCAAACTATATGAAATATTCAAGCTCTTTTATATGAACCTTTGAAACTATTTCAATCGTTTACACTCGCTATAACTACAAAATTTCGTTCGCTTTTGTGTGATTTTGCGAGCATTTAAAAGCACCTTACCATTTCACTTTTTTCGCCTGTTTAAAAAATACTGTCTCTATTTCACATATTTTTTAATATTTAAAAACAGTTTTAGGTTTTGGTGCGCGCTTTATAAAGTCGTGATAGTACTGTCGAATAATTCTGTAATATGTTTTATTCTCTGATTATCATTAAATGAGGGGCCGTCAAAAGAAAATTAAAAAGTTCCCGTCTGTTGCAAAAGTGTTCCACCTTTTCCCATCCTACTATACTCCGTTTTGCTTAAATTTACAGTCCCGTGTCATCAAAACCGAAGATAACTCAAATCTGTCTCTCTATTTCCTAGTCGTCGTTTGAACAACTCTTTGATCCAATGTTACTATATGTTCATTGGTTTGAGCAGAATATAATCAGTAGGCCTAGACTGCATGCAGAGCACATAGCACAAGTTGTAGTAGTAGTAGGCTAAGCATATTGTAATGTCTGTCGTTTTGTTAAAGCTCCTTTCAATGCGACCCTTAAACTGCTTGGGATCTTGTGTTCAAACGCGGAAACGAAAATTCGGAAATAATTAACAAAATATAAAGATAGTTCTGAACAGAGCCATAAAAATACCGAGTAGTCCAACCCATTGTTACGTAAAACACAAATTGAACGGCAATTTGGGTCCAAAATAACACAGTAGGTATAGGGAAAATGTATGTTTTTCGGTAAATTACAGAAAAACTTGGGCCTAAAAACAAATTTAAAGGTTGAAAAATGTAAAAAACATGTGTTATTTGTTTTCTGTGTCAAAATAAGTCAAAAATTAGAATTAGAAGCGCTTGATTTGCGACATTTTAGTCATTTAATGCGGCTAAATTTATACATTTTTTCTAAAAATGTTTGGTAAGGTAAATAGAAGCTGTTTTACACCTTCCCACAATAGGAAAACACAAACAAAACTTAACAAGTTCGTTTAAACCCATTGTCAAAGTCACCACTTTTGCTCTATTTTGGACACACATAGACGGCAGTTGGACTACTCGGTGTTTATACGACTCTGGTTCTGAAAAACGTTTAATCATTGTATTCACAAATTCAGTATATTTTAATACCATCGTTTTACATAACAGCTAATCGGTTATTTCTGTGGTTATCACCAAGTCATACGGCATACGCCATACATTCAGGAATTGTATTGTACGGTACCATTGCTTTCTCGCAATATTACTATGTATACGAATTATCAATATTATTTGTCATTGCTTACTACATAGTTATCTCCGGTTAGCACTTCAAGCTGTTACCTGATTGTTTTGTATCAGATATTGTGAACAATTCGTAACTGCTATCATAATGGCGTTTTTTGCGCGGGTGTGAAATAGGTGCTAGGTTGCATCTATTCTAACCGAGAAAAAGGAGAGTGAGAATTTCGCGAAAGCGATTCATTTTACAATTTGTTGTCAAGGATTCACGTTCATGATTTCGAGTTATGAGTTAAGTTTTTCTCTTGAACAGAAATTGTAGATGTATTGGTTGTGTGTTTGAGGTTACTTAACAAACGAAAAGATTTAACTTGTCGATCTGAAGGTAATTTCTTTTGGTGATATTAGGAAGTTTTCATAAATTAATTCAGGATTCATCATGTGCATAGTTTTTTAAAACTAATATGTCTTTAATTTGTAAACAAAGTTCTTGTATGAAAAACGTTAACCAGCCTATGTATTTCTCTTTCTGATGTTAAACGTCATCATACCAAGAAACATCAAACTATATATATATTTCATGAATAGTTCTAGATCAACTGTGTAATGTTTTATTCCATCCATTTGTTCATAAAGCTACATGTCTAATTTATTGACAATATATGCACATTATATTTTTAGGTTTAAATGTGGAGCATTTTTTGCATCCCTGTTACTGAATGTCTATTTGCTGTTAATGTTGATTTTGGTTGAAAGCTTTTTAATATTTTGTAGGTTTTGTCGTTAGTATTATTGATCACTTTGTCATGTAATGAAATTAAAAGCAAGCTACCTAAATAGACATTTTCATTGTCGAATATATTTAGCCTGCAGTCTGTGACAGTGGTTGTTGTTACGTAATAATACCGACCTTAATGACGTACCGGCTCTCAATAAGGTTATTTTGATCACACAAGAATGAACCCCCTTCAAGTTTGATAGCTTCCCATAGCCAATTAATTGAGGAAACGTCTCAAATGTGTTTTTACCTGATACTTTCTCTTGTGTTTTAAACATGGTAATCTAGTTCTTTTCTTGGCTACTGCAGTCTCGTCATATGTCTTTTCTCCATAACTTTAACAACTTTCCCATGCTAGTTGGTCCTGTTGATATGTGTGTAAGTTATAGTTCTAATTAATAAAAATAACCCTTTTGGAAAGTTTTTTTGTAGAATTGTTTTGTTTTTATAAAATGAAGTAAAATTTTCAAGGATAATTTGTTAACATATGGTTGTATTGCAAAAGCATAAAAATACTAACCAATTAAATTCAAAACTCAGATTTTTTGATGTATAGTTTAAGTTCATCGAAACGCCGTTTAAATAATATATATATTTTAAACCCATTAAAAAAAATAACCCACTTGATTACTTTGTTATCTGTATTGTAGTTTCAAAAGCTTTATTTGAAATGCAAATGTTTATTTATTGTAGTGTTTAGGTACTGTTTTTGTTTAAGGTTTTTAATGTAACAGTTTAAGTTAATAAATGTTTTCATCAAAAAGTTCTTCAATATCTGGAATAGAAAATAGCAATCATGGAAATGTCTACAGTAGCAAATCATATGCGGAATCAACAGGTAATTGCATCAAATATTTTCAGCTGTATCTGTTACGTAAATTTACCCATTTTTTATCAAATTTCTGACAAAAAATGGTTTCATTTCCCTCTCTTATTAATTTGATTTTTAAATGAATATAATTCAACCACACGATGCCAATCAAACGTTTTTTGCATGTTGTCCCGCTTTCTTAGTGCAACATTGCTTAAAAACCTTATTACTGTTCCAACTGCGGTGGTCCCAAAATTATCTGTAAACCACCTGTGTCAATAATGTCCAAATCACGATGTACAAATAGTGGACTTCTTTTTCAAAGAGAAGCTATAAGGCTGGTGGTGTGTACCTAGCTGGTTTTGTGGTAAATTCCATCAGCAATATCTGTCACTCTGCTGTCACAAGTTGTTACTCATATTGTGGCAACTGTCTGGGCTTCCTTTAAATTGTCTACAAAACATGAAAATCTATTTCACAAAAAGCGCTGCAGCCTGCAAGGTGTGCAAGATTGTTGGTGAAGCTACAATTTTAAATTAGTTTAGTTGGTTCAATTAAGCTTAGATTTAAAAAAAAAGTTTACTGGTGTAGTTAAATGGTCCTGTTACACTTATTAAAGTGTGCTGTTTCAATATTCACTAGGTTGGTCTGCACCCACTGATCCACCAAGAGAAAGCTACAGCTCACCCACAGTAAATATCCTGCATTAGCATTAGTTTACAACTAAACATACAATTACAATTTGGCCATTATCACAATAGGGACCATCCGACCATCTAATGTACATTTAATTAATCCTGTTTCTATCTCAAATTACCCATACAGTCTTTGTTTATGTGAAAAGTTCCAAACTGTGTTTGTTTTGCGAGCTCGTGTAAACTGACCCATCTTTATTTTCCATCCCGATTGGGTTTCTTCGTTTTTTTTAGAATTTTCACCTGCTTGTGCGCGTCGCGATTATTTTCGACAGACGATTTACTTAATCCCATTGCATGAGCTCCTGCTGCATGTTACCCAATCAATAAAAACAAAATATTATTGCATCTGAAAATTAAGGTTAAGACCTACTGTACACTATATTTGCAATGTGATTTTAGAATTACCCGAACACTGTAACAAACACGGCTGCTCGAAGTCCTAACGTGGTGGTTGGACAACCAGGTGGACCAAGTGGTAAGAAATATGTTTGTGTATTAACTTTGATATACTGGGTTTTAATATTGTTATTTTTACATAAGCATGTTGCATATTTTGTTTTGTATATTGTTTATTCATATACATTTTATGATTGTGTTTCTTAGTCAGAAATATATATAGACTATACAGTGAACTGTTCGGTTAAGCTGTTTGGCACAATACGATTGGAAAGTAGTAGGTTGTAAAAATATTGATTGGGCTGTTTTCAATGTGAAATAATGTGGAGTCCGACAATCCGACATGCATTTTGATTGATTGGACCGCCCTATGGCCTTGAATTAGACAGGCCTACTTTGACTGAACAGGCGGTCGAGTTAGCGCCATTTGTAGTGCGAGCGCAAGTTTCGTGTCCACCAATCGTTCTCCTACATCCGGTTCAAATGTTAACACCTTCGTTGCCGGAGTAGTTCGTTAATCACCGGTGCGAGAAACGAGGTCGTGGCTCGCGATTCTTTCGTTTTTATCGCTTGCGATGGCGAACGTAATCATCGACTCCCGCAACGAATTCTAAAAGCATTGTTTACGTCGTCAACATTGCTGCAGTGCGACGATATCGGCGTGACAAAACGTTGACCGGTTCCATACGTTACAAAAAACGATGATCTGTTGTTATCGATCGCTTGAAAACATCGTGGGTCAAGCACGGCCAATCAAGAAACAGAGAAATTCTGGAATGTTCGCTCAACAACAACAACGTACCGAGTCACTTGTGCACAATTAAAATATCTTGCCCGCTTTCCATAACGTAGTCAGCCAATGTTTTAAGCAGTTTAGATAAGGATCGCCGGACACACTTCAAACAACGCGCCTCGATTGATAATTTTTAACTGAATGGCAAACTGAGTTATCTTTGTCGCCACCGCGTTGTTTTTCTGCGAAAATAACTTTACTATCACAAGCCGTCGGTTATTAAGTTAGGCGACCAAGGAAGTAACTACAATTAAACCGCAGTGAAGTTAAAACTTGTCCCGAGCCAAGTGCGGCCCCGTGGGAGATGAGTAATACGTCAACCCACCTGTCAGAGAATTCTCCAGCATGGCTGTGTATCCGACCGCAAAAAAATAAGGCTTTAATTCTTGTGCACCATCAGTATTACGGCGCCTTGTATCAATGTCGTTCATGTTTGAGCGACTCACCTCCGTACCGCAACCAGAAAGAAATTTCGCAATCCCGATCCGTGGCCACTCAAGCGTACATTCTTTTGTTAGCAATTTCACCCCTGCCACTGTTGCTTAATTCGGCAAGGGGCGTCACTATTCCAAAGGGTATGTCGATCTTATCGGGAAACCCCGTTCCAGTTACTGGCACTATGAATTATAATCTGGTTGTTTTTGCACTGCGAAATTCGTGGAATTTTTGTGGCTTATAATGAACGTTGCTGCTTTGCCTGTTGCTCAGATACGAGTGTCGAATTAGAGATATTCATCCTTTGGCTGACTAAACTAAATGTGCGAGCAAGCCATGGACTGTGTTCTTGTTGTGTGGTCGCTTACGCTTGCTTGAAGAAAAGGTCTGTGGTTAACATAATTACTGAAAGAAGCGTTTGTTGTCGTGCCCCTGATGTCGAACTTGTGTGACGTGTGCACTTAACCGTGGGCTTATATTTCTAATTGATGCCAGTTGTTGTACCCAACCTATCAATTCTGGCACGAACATGAAGCGTGTTGTTCGAAAGAAGCTTGTTAACGACCCTCATTTCAATGCACGGTTTAGCAGTAGCAGCGCGTGCAACTTGAAAAAAAATCCAAAATACCAGACAACAAAGGTCTAAGCTGTTAAATACATCCTCCGATTTGAAAGAGTCGTTGCCTCCCCTTATTACTTGCCTGCTCGAACCGCCCCGCTGTGTTAATGTAATTTGTTTGCGCCCGTGCCGTCGGGCTTCTCTCCGAGATAATTTTCAATGAAAGTAAAATGCTCGTGCTGGTGCAATTAGTACCTGCTGTTGTCTCCTGTGACGAGGGCATTGTTTTCCGTTTTTTCCCTGCTTTAAAACTGCCCACCGGGAATTGTGCTGTAACTGCAGCTCAGAGTCGCTCAGAGCGCATAGTCGTGACAGCTTTGTACTGGTTTCGTAGAAACGAAACTCGAGTGTAATTTATTGCAATGTTGAAGTAAACTGTTGATCAGGCAGGAAGGAATTTTTCGCAATTATTAAATACGTATACCTGATTTAAAAGTTACGTAGGCAGGACGAGGTGTTTTGTTTGTCGAAGTACGTAGGATCAATTAAAGAGAAAGATCGTGTAAAATAGAAGTAGACATGTCTGATACGGGGAAAGAATGTACTCGCTCTATAACCATCATGCAATTTTAATGACATACACTTCACGCGAGCAGAGATAGAATAAATTGTTTGTTGTATTCGATTACCGACTTTGATATGCAACTAGCTGATGTCTCTAGGTCTTCAACATGTTTTGATATTTCAGGGAAACCACCGATGACCCCAGGACCATACGGTTATCCACGTGAGGTGAGTAACTTAATACCATATCCTATACATTATACATTGTATGCTGTACATAATGTTTTTTTAATTAGAATTGCTACTACCTATGGGAATATGAGTTACCAAATGATAAATGTTGTCTACCTAATCCGGAAATCGTTTTAGTGTTCTCCATATCGGGCTGCCATTTAGTAAAAACCATGATGTCTCCGTCCTTGAGACGGCCCTTTAACCCTTCACCCAGCATCTCAACTACAATGGGCATCGTATAATAGGAAAACACGAGCGCCACGCTTACACGTCCCGGACCGCCCATCGCCTCCCCGCGTCGTATTTAGGTAATAATGTCCATTTACCGAAGCACCGCGCCAAAGCAAGCGCCGGAAACCGAAACCGGTATTCTACTTTAGTGCTGACGCGCCAATCATTGTTAAATTGCCGCCGATGTTACCAATGTGTTAATTTACGGCGAGTTTTGGTTCCTACATTTCAAAATGAAAGCATATCATCTACAATATTATTTAACACTCGTCTATGTGAACAGTTTATTTTAGCTGTCAGTTTGTACCGTAATCTTCTATCATAGTAACACGCTCTTTAAATCTCCCCGCGTATGTGTGACCACTGGGTAACCCAAGTTTACAGCTGCCGTCTTGTTGGGATACTTTGCGTCACCCAGTGGTAGACATAGGTGGTGCCATCGTCGCACGCTTGAACGAGCACACAAAATCCGAAAAGTCACGATTTCCGCTCGGCCTTGCGCATCAGGCCAACTGTGACGTTCGCTACATTTGCACAACGATCTCTCGTAGCTACCCTTAGCGTCAAACGGGCCGATAAGAGACCGATACTACCGACGGGGAGCGAACCACGACGACGTGTTTGTTTTCCTTTGTGCTTGCTTAACGAGCGCGACACGGCGCGCAGATGGCACTCGTACGTTTGCCTGGGGGAGAAACAAAGAGAAAGGCCATGAATAATGTTCTTTTTTCAAACCGATTTAAATGCGCTGTTTTCCCACCCCGGCAGATCTCTACTATTTGTTGGGAACTTCGTTCTTTTCGTCACCGAATGACTCATAGCTAAGAAAGCGGTTCGCATTCACCGTAGCGTGTCCGCTATATGCGTGAAGCTTAACTTACATCTGCGCCACTTAAAGGCTACACAGCGACCATACCATTATCTGGGCAAGCAGCTTTTAAACTCCCATTCTCACCTGTGCGTCTATTCATCATAAAGCGTCACTTTGTTGCTACCACTTCCTTTGTTGGACCTCGCTACTAAAAACTATAGAAAACCCCTTTATGTGGTTATCCATACAACTTACCTAACACCTCATTTTTTTTCGGACCTAGCTTCTATAAAGGCTCCACTTAGGCCTCATCTTACCACTCACAAAAGAGTAGGACTTTGATGTATTGTCAATGCTACCACTATGGTACTTAAAAATGTGTGAAAGTACTTTGTAATCGCGAGCCAACCTTTTATTAACTAACGTAATAAAACGTGTCTGAAATGGCCACGAATTAAAAGATTTCGATTCTAATCTTCTTTCATCATGATCTTTGAAATATATATTTGTAAGGTTTTTGATGAATAATTTATTTTTCAGCAAAGCGTGATGTTGAATTTACATCGACCAAATAGTTCATCACCAAATAGTAGCAACAACAATAACAACCCATACCCGAACAAACGAAGACAACCCGAAGTCCATGCACGTATGTCAACTTGTTCATTACGTAATTTAGGTATCAAGTGAATATTAAATATAAAACGGTGCTTTTTACAGCTGGGAAGAGACGACGCGGACCTTACTCACCAACTCAAAGTGAGGATTATCATTCATACCAAGCACCAATTACCCCAGGTATGTTGTAACTTTATATCCGCTGGTTTTCCTCACAGTATAATACCATACTATCCATGTTAGGTGCTCTACTTGTCAACTTTATCTATCACATAAATACCTTGTATGGAACTCAGAGCTTTTATTTGCAATTGATTAAATCACATCTTTTTCATTAGATTTATTGAGTAACCTTTATTTTAAACCAATTTTAAAAAATAAATATCTTTATGTGTTACTTGCTATCTATGGCCTCTTAACATTGTGTATGAATTTTACAATTTTTTGTACTGGTTTGTCTATTTCGTTCCTTGTTATGCAAACTATTGGCTGTTGATCAGTAACCTACTGTGTACTGAAATAAATATATAACTTGTTAACATTTTACAAAATGTCTATCTTCGAGCCGCTAACCTATTAACACCTAATTTCCCACAATGATAAACTGTATAAATGAAAAGACTGCCTTTAATTTATTATGTCAAATATGTTCAGGTGATCCAATGCATGGTTCAGGGGACTGGTCATCACCAGGTTATACTGGGACCATGGGTCAGTATGGACAATGCCATCCAGCGGAAAGAATGGTAAGAATAATTACAATAAGTGCAATTTACTGCTAACATTTAATGTACGGAAGACCATACTATGCACCACTGAGTGTGGAAACTTTTTTTTACATTTAATTTATACTGCCAAACTTTGGACCAAAGAATAGAAGGTTTTATAAGTGTTAGGCATTAATCCCCCTTGCTTATTCCAATAGCAGGACTACAGACCAGACAGTTCACCTCATATGGGTAGTTGCCAACAAACTGGAATGCATGGTTCCTATCCTAATCTTACATCACCATACGGAATAAACGAGGTAAGTTTACACAGCGATATATGAAGTGTTGATACACACCATCCATCATTGGCGCAAACTTAATTACTAAATTACTGACTCATTTTATTTTCTTACATGTTTCAATTAACCAGCATAAATCAGTCACACTGTTTTTATGCTGTCCTTTGTATTTTATAAAAACAGAAAATTCTAGGTTTAAATGTGTATAAAGATTTAGTTAACTTTAGCTGTTAATTTTTTCAATATTATTATTAGATCTACCAGAACAACTCTGGGTTTCAAGCAAGCCCTGCAGCCACACCTTCACCTATGCTTGGTAATAACCAATGGAGACAACATCCGGTCGAATCCTTTCCCAATCAACACAACACACCATCTGTAAGAATTTATTCCATAAATTAACCCCCACAAGACTCACTATTAAACTATCTGTTATTTTAATTATTACAGCAAAGTTTGGATGATGTGGTTGCAGTGCTTGGTGACCATGCAGGTATACATAACGAAATGCATCGTCAACAAGTTGGCTACCCACCCCACACCCCAATAACGTGGGGCTCGCAGAATGGATCTGACGTGGCCGGGTACTCGAGGATGGCTCATTCAAACACACCATTGGTGAGTCAGGTTTTTCCAGCTTTGTTTTGTACAATTTTATGGTTCTTCTGGTGATTATTTTAAACTTTGTGAACAGGAATTGCTTTGTTGCATATTTTGCACTATATTAAGCGTTATGTAAACACTCCTAGCCTATTGTTTTGGAACTGGTAACTCAATTTAATATTGGTATATAAATCATTGTAGTTGGGAATGGTGTGTTAAGATTATACTGTAAGTCATATTGTGCGTCTCAAGCATTGGCTGAAAGCACTTGGCAAGTGTCTAGTGTTTGCATATACAAGCTATCATATCTTGTGTACCACAGAGAACAGAAATAAGTAGCTTCTTATGTGGAATATAAGAGTTAAAGAAAAGCTGTTTTCATCCAACATATGTTGAGGCAGGAGAGATGCTTCGTTTATAAGCTTAACAGATAGAATTGGCGTAACATGGTATCAGATTATGATATTTTAAGGCATTGTAAAGAGAGTAGTTGCGTGTTTGAAGCATGGGAGAGCTTCTCACTGTTTATATTCTGTGTAATATAGAGCAGGCGTGGGTTGGACTTTAAAGCACAGCGAATGTTACCAAAACACCGCAGTTTTTAATCCTCAGGATTACGAGCAGCAGCAGTCTCTCTAAGCTTACTTAAGCCCACACTCTTTTGTGTCCAATGTTCATTATTGCTGAATTTTTGAGGTTAAGTTTTATGAACGAAATTCATGTGGTGGCCAACTTGCCAATTCGGTTTATTTACGCAAGAACCTCAGTTAGAAAATTTACCCATAGCTGCAGTGTATGTAAGTAGCCAACTGTGGGGATGACGTTACCGTTAGAATTTGAATTATAATCGCGCAAATCCGTCATCTGTCTGACAGGCATGTGACTCGTTGTAAGTCAACATTATATGTCATCAATAATTCAATGGAAACCATCCCAACCAACACTTTTGCTCAACAACAATGCCACCGCTTAACTGTAAACCACCAATAATTAAACTAAAGACAATTTATTGTTCAGATTGCAGACAATTTTTTTTTTATGAGTTTATGAGATACTTCACGTAATAGATTAGTGCCTATAATAACAGAGAAGAACTTTTTTGCATCTGGTTAGGAAATTATAAATTCAATATATATTTTATATTCATGTGGTGCCTAAAAAGTTTGGAAATCACTTGACCCAATACATTGTGAATTTAATAATATATTATCTCTGTATTCTGTATGTTTAAGCTAATTATGAATGTTGTGTTTCCAGATCAGCCCAACCAACTCCACAAACATGTCTGGCAACACTGCTAACTATCCCCTCTCACAACCACCTGCCTCACACCAAACCAGGCAGATATTTTCACCAAGTAAGTAACTTACTCAGTAGACAATGAAGCAATGTAATAATACTTATGTAGGGTGGGGTAAGATGGGATATGTTCACAATATTTTTGTCCCAATTTGGTAGTAAAAAATGTTCACAAAATTATTTAATAGTAGCTATTGACCCTGGCAGAGTGTTTTAATTGTTTAAGACACCACCAGGAATATGAGATTTAGGTGCTAACAGTGTCCCATTTTACCCACAGTACTATACGTTAATTCAGCACAATTCTAACCAAATCGCTACTAATTTAAATTTTTTAAAGATTAAATTTTGTGAATCTTAACAAATGCACCATTGACAGCTGGCACCAGTAATGTTCAACCCGCATCAATCAACTCGGACAACACAAGTAACAGCGGTGCAAGCAGCATTGATGATAATATACTCAACATAAAGAAAGAGAAAGATTCTGCTGATTTAAAAGTGAAGACCAACTCGCGAGCTGCAAAAACAAAAGTAAAAAGGATATAATTTATTAAGGGTTTTGCAAAAATTGTTTTTAGAAATCAAGCCAATAATTCATTTGAATTAGGAGTTTTAAAATTTAATGCATTTACTAGATTATTTTTCCCTATTTATTTTTAAAGTAATATAAAACATATATTCGCACGATATCCCATGCATTGCTCACTTAGTGCTTATTGTATCCCTACTTCTCATTTAGGCGAGATCTGCAAGCAGCAAATCCATGGAGGACAAAGTAGATGATGATGATGAGAGCAAAGAGGAGCGGGATTTACGGAGAAGGTTGGAAACTTCATTTTTCTCTATGTTTTTACTTTTTTCATGTTGGCTTTATTTAGTATTGTTTAGTCATTAACACTTTGTTGTCTAAAGTAACCAGTATAATTAAAAGTTGTAACTCATATCACCAATGCAATGTCAGTCTCATCCATTACACCTAAAAAATTAAATCATAATATTAAATTTGACGTAAGGACCTTGGCCCATATTGGCTGTATGGCTGAACAGCTGGTTATAATATATTAATGTACAGGAGCTTACATTGTACTTGAACCCTTGCTCTTATCTTACAGTAGCATAGGATCCAAAGATAATGACGAGGACTTGACCGCGGAGGAGAGGGAGAAGAGAGAGAAAGATCGGAGGATGGCAAACAACGCACGAGAACGTCTCAGAGTCCGAGATATAAATGAAGCATTTAAAGAACTTGGACACATGGTTCAAATACACATGAATCAAGATAAACCACAAACGAAACTCACCATTCTCCATCACGCTGTACAAGTTATTCTTGGTTTAGAACATGAAGTTAGAGGTGGGTGGTAGTACGTGGTTGGAAGTTATATTGTTGAATTTACAAATATCCTGTCTTCTATCTTGAAATTGTCTTTATTTGTTCCTAATAAGTTATCTACTTCCCTTTTTTACAGAGAGAAATTTGAATCCTAAAGCAGCTTGTTTGAAACGAAGAGATGAAGAGAAAGCAGCCACTTCATCCATGCAACAACAACCAGCAGTTGATGAAGGAAGACTTTCCAACACCATTCATGCACAGGTGTTTAACTTATCAAGTTTTGTGTTTCAATAAAAATCACTAGTAAGGGTCATGTTTTAATTTTAGCTGTAGCTCTTAATTAACTTAATATGAATTGTTGCATTGTCAGTTTAATGGACAAGTGCTTGCTTCGAAACTCTTTCTTTAGCTATTTATTTACTAATCACTAAAAAAAATTACTAAAAATATGTGTGATACTAACTAAGTGTACAAAAATGAAATTCCTTTTTTGGTTATACTTATGTTAAAATTTCTGACAGCCAAGCAAACGATCACGCAGTGGTAGTGGGGTTACAGCCCCTGTTGCTCCAGGTTACCCTGGTGCTTCAACCCATCCGAACTACCATCAGAACCCACACAACCAAGGTGACCCAAACTCAATACCCCAACACCCATATGGCATCAAACACTATGGACCACATCCAGGTAACATTTCTATTTCCTATAGAATTGTGCGTAAATTTACATATGTTGTGAGACTGTATAGGATTTTAACTTAATTTTAACACTAAAAAGTTGGCAAACATTTTTTTAATAAAATCTTTTATATATTCTAGGTGAAATGATGACATCAGAAAGTATGTCAAGCTTCAACGAGCACGGTTACGTAAGTCCTGACGTCATGGGTATGGACCCCGGTGTGCAGCTCGACACTCCTTTCTCAACGGGTCACCCTTAAATGTGACGTCACAGATCCCACACTTCACCCTGTGACGTCACAAGCAGTGCTCGGTAGCACCCCTAGCGGAGAGACCGGACTAGTTTTTATGTTTCCTTCCCATCATGGTACGAGATTTAAGCAGCCGACGGCGCCGTAGTTTCTCCCGCCCGTGTTGCTTCGTGTGTGCTTACGCCTGTATTTAACGTTTTTGTTTCATTGCTTTTGCGTTTCGCCCTGCGTTGGTTCTCCCACGGTGCTCTCCAACTCTTACGAACGGTGCTACCACCAAACGGATCGTTACAAACCAAGTTCAAACGTGCGTTCACAAAAAAAAACATCCAACTACTTTGCTACTTTTCATACACACCCGTTGTCCCCATATACTTATAAATCAGTTTTTACTTAAGTATTCTTTTTCTACATTTGTAGCACGATCACTCTCTATTGCAATTGACGCCTTATTGTTATTAATAGTCCTTTTTATATCACGAAAGAGAGCTACTGTATTTTTATTGTTTTAAACGAACGAGTATCCCCAGTTCTTCTGAGTAGCAGTGCCGTCTTATATATATTCTCGATTCCGCTTTTTCGTTCGGATAACGCCAAGTGCCAAACATCAAGTGGCAAAAGTTATAAATGTTGAAGTTTTTTTCTATTTTCCCTTGACACCGACCAAGTACTGCCGCATATAATGTTGTTAATTTCTTATCGCGTAGTAGTTGTCTGCCGGCAGAGCAATTGGTATGTAGCGTATTGTGCGCGCCGGCCACCGTTCTGCCCGTTGCATAGTGTATGCAGCCCAGTCTTTTACACAAGCATTGGTATTATAACACTCGGTCGATTTTATTCTCGATCCTGTATTAAGCCGGCACCGTGTTAAAGTGCAGTATTTCCCCCGCGATGTGTCAGTCCACACCACCCCACCCCACACTACAAAATCACCAATGAATTGTTCGTTTGCGCAGTATTGTTGTTTGCCGATGAAATAATTCAAGTCATGCAGTTTTACTGGGCATGTACATTCTGGTGTGTTACGCAACTGCTAAGGTCTCCCAACCTCGTCAGTTTGCAATGTACATTCTTACCTAGACATTTTCTTGTGTACTTTTTACAGTTACTTCCTGGACGTTACCGTTTACTAAGAACACACAAGTGGAGCCCCATGTATAGATCATGTTACTGCAAAACAACACTTGTTCTGTAGAAGTCGCTTCGAATCGCTTTTTTGTATTAATTGCTTTTAGGTATTTTGCATTAAAATGAGTTGGATTGGATTCTGTGTGTTTTTTTCTGTGAGAGATAACTGCATGTTGTATACATTGGAGAGGTATAGGTTAGAATGAACGGCTTAAGGACATTTCAAATCCGGGAAGGCGAGGTTGATGGTTTAAACGACAAAACAAGGCAATTGAGAAGTTGGGAGTTGTAGGGCTAATGGTTATTTGCTTTCGATTGATACGGAAGTCCCAGAACAATTAACGTTTAATTTACCTTTATCGGAAAATACGTCAAAGTTCGTTAAGCCAAAATATTTGCGTAGAATCGTTACGCAATAGTTAGCCCGTTAAACTTTGAAATATTTGCATTAAATCTAATAATTTATACCTAATATAGGGGTTATATTTAAATATAGTTTATTAATACAATAACAAGATAATATGTAAAAAAATTATTTGAAATTTAGTCATTGCACTTGGAGATAATTTCTGAGAAGTGGTTTGTACCAAAAATATTAGCAACGCCCAATTTGTAGCAAAAACTGTGTATAGTACAATGGGGAAAGATGAGACACTTAAGCACATATTGCCAGATATTTCCAAAATCAAAATAGATAACGTTTTTGGGGTAATACCACAAATTAGTACTATCATTCCTTTATTAATTCACACCAATTTAATAAAATATAATAAAACACACGAGGAGTTATTTAGCGATCTGCACAACAGGTGAAATTTTACAAATTCGAAAACACACAGGATAAAATGGGACAGTTTAAAATCATTGTTAGTTTTGATTATTAAGTGTATTTATAAATAGGAATATACGTAAATAACACGAAATAATACTGTACGCTTTGAAAATTAGGTCTTGACATTCTTTTTCTTGCCCTACTGCTATTGTTTTTAACATGTTACCTATACATTATATTATTGCATAACAATTGGTATTGTTTGAACGACAATGGGCAATGTTCGAACATCAATGGATAAATATTGCATCCTACAAATGTATATGAACTTGTAATAACAGAAAATTGATAATAACTATTGATAAGGTTTTTATTTTTGCTACAAATTGGGTATTACTACTCTGTTTTTGGCACAAGCAACTTCTCATAAATTATCACCAAGTGCAAATGACCAAATTTCGAATATATTTTCAAAATATTATCTTTTTATTATATAAGTATCTTATAGTTGAATAACTCCTGAGGTATAAATTACTAAATTAAAAGCAAATCTTTCAAAGTTTGGCAATGAAAACATAGAAAACTACAATGTGGGGGAAGATGGGACTCAAAATTGAAATGTATTTACATTAGCAGTATTCTGTAACTTGTAGTTAACCTACCGAGTTTGACAGGCTATGCTAGTTTCTTTGCCATGTAAACTTTCTACCTATTGCCACACGGTAACAAATGGCAACCGAAAATTTTGTTGGTTAACCCTGGTTTGTTTTTGATCAAGCATATTCAACTGTGGTAATAAACAGCTAATTAAACTAAAATTTTTCAAATTTTAATACGTCCTCACTCATTAGAGCTATGCTCTCTTGTCTTCAATGTCTTGCTAGTAGCAGAGTCGTATAAACACCGAGTAGTCCAACTGCCGTCTATGTGTGTCCAAAATAGAGCAAAAGTGGTGACTTTGACAATGGATTTAAACGAACTTGTTAAGTTTTGTTTGTGTTTTCCTATTGTGGGAAGGTGTAAAACAGCTTCTATTTACCTTACCAAACATTTTTTAGAAAAAATGTATAAATTTAGCCGCATTAAATGACTAAAATGTCGCAAATCAACCGCTTCTAATTCTAATTTTTGACTTTTTTTGACACAGAAAACAAATAACACATGTTTTTTACATTTTTCAACCTTTAAATTTGTTTTTAGGCCCAAGTTTTTCTGTAATTTACCGAAAAACATACATTTTCCCTATACCTACTGTGTTATTTTGGACCCAAATTGCCGTTCAATTTGTGTTTTACGTAACAATGGGTTGGACTACTCGGTATTTCTATGGCTCTGGCTAGTAGTAGTTGCTTGGTCTTTTCGTCAGAAGTTGGCTGATGCAATATTTTTCTAAAAGAATAGATGACACATATATTTTATTACAAATAAGTACCCGCACAGTGTCGCATAGTACGATTAATTTAGTATGATGTTTGCAAGTTTGTTTTGATTATTACTGTGTAATATTATTTTGTAATTTTTGTTGACCTAACTTTTAATTTAATGTTAAATTTTTGTGTTTATAAAGACACGAAAATCATAAAAAAAATTACATCTTATCCAGTTTAGCGGTGTAAAATGTGCGACAGCAAAAATGCAAGTAGAATAGTAGACTGGTGAGTGAGTGGTGATGACGGTGTTGTCGTGGTTGCGGTGCAATGTTTCGCATTAGATCAAAATAGCAAGTGTATTTAAAAATATATATATGGGGTGTTCTGATAATTGCCTGTTAGAAAGGAGGGTTGCAAGTCATACAAATTAGTGGTATCGAAAATTCGTAACAATCTTATAGTTAGCTCAGATAGTTTTACAGAAAGTATACTTTTGAATTTTGCTTAATAGTATCATAGATTATTCAATCTGAGTATAGTTTGTAGTTTTTTACCTCGTTTTTTAAAAAGGAAAGTCGTATACCATTATAGAAGCTGATAGTTTCAAATTATTTTACACAGAAGTAGAACCTTATATTAATTCTTTGGTAGGTTTAAATTAAACCCTGGAACTTCAGATAAATTCGGTGGCAACCAAATTTACACTCAAACTCAAATAACTTTAAACAAATCAACAATATGGCTGATTTAGAAGTAAGTGATTTATATTCTCTGAATTTGTGCTGTTGTGTTTCTGATGTTTAATCATGTTTCTTCTGATTATGAATCAATAAGATATTAATGTAAATTTTGACTCTTTTTTCCTAAGTAGCTTCTATGGTATGTAAATTACTAAACTTTTTTTCAGGGGTTAGATCTAAACAAGAAGAAGAAAAAGAAGAAGGTTGTGCTCGACCTCGGGGATGAGGAAGAAAAATCTACAACACCAGCAGGTGGTTGTTACTTTTATAAAAATATTTTATATACCCACACTACAATTCAGCAGCAGTTTAAAAAGTACCTATTTTTAATGCTACTGGCATCGGCCAGATCTTTCAAAAACTGCAGATGTGTGAATCAGGAATTTGTTCACTTCCCCGGCTGCGTAACATTTTGTTTTATGTTAACGTATGCATCTTGCGTATTCTATAATAAATATTCTTACAGCGCCAACAGCTAATGATTCAAATGAACTGGATTTGTCCAGCATGAAAAAGAAGAAGAAAAAGAAAACTGCGTTTATTTTAGACGGTGATGAGAATAACCATGTTAAAGAAGAAAACAACTCACATACAGGTTTACTACATATATAAATATTTACCCTACTTGCTTTTTTAACAAATTAAAACTGTGTTTTTGTTTAAACATCAGCTGTGGAAGAAGAAGAGCTTGACCTCACCAAGAAGAAGAAACCGAAATCAAAAGTTCTTATCCTTGACGAAAATGATGAGGTATGTATTTGAATTTTGACTGATTTTTAGTTTTTAATATCTGACTATACCCAGAACGCAACAAATGATTCCGAAGAACTAGTGTTGACCGGTAAGAAGAAAAAGAAACATAAAATACTTCCTGATGATAGTGAGAAAAAAGTTTCATTTGCTGATGGTGAAGAAGCAGATGTTGCAGATTTAATTCAAGGTAAATTTGTTTCATATTAATACTGCTGTTACCAATTGTTTCTAGAAGTATAATCATCACATTTATTAAAAAAAATCTGTGGTGACGTTGTTAATATACAGTTATATATATAATAAAATTTCTAATGTTAATTTCAAGCCTTTGTCATGCCTAAAAATTTCGGTTATGTTGCTTAAAATATGTTACTTAAAAATGTTACTTAAAATAAATTTTAAGTTTTATTATGTTGGTTAACAAACAACAAAATGTAAGAATTGTAACAAGCTCTTCTCTACTTTTAGATGGGCAAGTAGATGTTGGATTAAAGACCTGGAGTGGAAGTGACAGAGATTATACATATGATGAGGTGATGATTTATATATATATCATATATGTATATATTAATATGGCCCATCTGCCTATGTATATATATAGTCGAGTGGGGGAAAGATGGTACACCTTCGCATTATATTTTCTTGTCCCATTTGGTAGTTAACTAAAAACATTTAAAGTATTTTAAAACCGTATCCTCACAACTTCCATAGACATTGCTAATTGTTCGAAATATGATCAGGATTTTTGGATATTATGTGTTAAAGGTGTCCTGTCTTTTACCACCCTGACCCTACTATATATATAACGGTAAAGTCAGTAATAAGTAACAGGAGTATCTTTAACAGTAGTATATATTATATATAATATATAATAATATGAGGAAATATAAAGGGTGTTAACTTGTATTAGCACTGTGTGTTGTCAGATAGGAAAGAATTTTCTCTGCTTTATATGTAAAGGACAGGAACAGCTGTGTAAACCTTTTCCCAGTACAATGAACAAATCTGTTTAAAATGTTTGTTAATTTTAAATTCCTACAGTTAAAATTAATATTTTCCAAAAAAAAAAAATAATTTTTAACAGTAAAATGTACTTGTCGGCAGCAATAAATACAACCCAATTTATGCTCCTGTTCCAAATTACAATGTTTATGTATTAACACAGCGTTGAACAATATTTATATTTGCAACTTTTTCACCAACATTATCCCCATTACACTGCTTCTTACTTCCAGCTCCTCACACATGTGTTTGAGATTATGAGGCAGAAGAATCCTGAGATGATTGCTGGTGAAAAGAAGAGGTTCATCATGAAACCTCCTCAGTGTGCAAGGGTAGGAACAAAGAAAACATCTTTCCTTAATTTTGCCGAAATTTGTCAAACGTGAGTAAATTGTTAACTTTGTTTAATTAGTTTATTAAATTCCCTGTGAAAAACTTATATCGTTCAATATCTGTAATTTGATTACTTTTGCAGTTTACGCAGACAACCAAAGCACATCCTTGCGTTTATTCTTGCTGAGCTTGGGACCAGGTTGGTAATTTAAAACACAACTGTATTAGTGAAACTTTTAACATGATGAATATTCAACAGTGGTTCAGTGGATGGCAACAATCAACTTATCATAAAAGGAAGATTTCAACAAAAACAACTTGAAAGTGTGTTGCGAAGATATATCAGTAAGTGATATAATAATCCAACCACCTTTACAAAACTTCCAACAATATGCACATAGACCATGCAATACCTGTATACATCACTCAATTAATAAAAATCTTTATTGCAGGAGAATATGTCACATGTCACACGTGTAGGTCTCCTGATACAAACCTGGAAAGGGACGTTCGGCTATATTTCCTCCGTTGTAACGTATGTCAGTCCCGCTGCTCTGTAGCAGCCATTAAATCTGGTTTCCAGGCTGTTACCGGCAAGCGGGCACGCATCCGCGCAAAGGCAATGTCTTGATAGAAGTTTCCTCTATGCGGCAGAACTAAAATACGAAATCCTGGCGTCCTATAACGATTTTTCACCAATGATCCATATTTTTTTCTTGCAGACGCCTTTCAACGCGCGCTTTGTTTATAGGTAAAGTTTATTGAAACAGAACCGGTTTGTCGTTTGCCATTTTAAGTTTTTGATTTAAAGGGGTGTGTTTTGTGATATCATGTCAATGGTTTGGCCGACATTTGTGCGGAAAATAAAATGGCAAGCGGGATGTTTACAAAAGACGTTTTTGAAGTATGTGCGGAAAAGTTTTGAAGACCAACCACGAGCAATTTGTATTAATATAAAGTAAGGTGGGGATGATGGGCCCATTTTTATTATCTTTTCCTAGTACCATTTGGTAGTGAACAAATTTTTTTAAAGGAATATAAAACCGTATCTTTACGACTTTCGTAGACTGATATTACTTGTTTAAAACACGGTCAGGATATTTGGATGTTATGTGCTAAAGGTGTCCCATCTTACCCCACTCTACTATGTATTAAGGTAGACCACAAGAATATCAGCGTCGGTTAGTTAATTAAGACCAAGTGTTATAGTGGAATGTACAATGGGGCGATGTCAATCAATAATACTGTACAACGTGCACGAGATTATGCCGGACAGAAAAATGTACAGCTGTTCATTTAATAACTTAGTTGGTTAGTTGCAATGGTCATCTATAATGTCCAGGTGTTGTAAACTCCAAGAAAACAAGAAGTAGCCAACTCCTGATCCAAGAGAGACTGAGATGGCCAGCCAGACGTTGTATGTCATGTAGATTAACATGAGGAACATACCAAGTGTGGTTTGTATCACTTGCAGGACACTTTGAAGAATATGCCAACCGTTGAACATTAAAGGTCTGTGTAATAGAAAATATTATGAAGTATATTTCTTTGTTTACTACCAAAGGACGCGAAAATAGAATGAATAGGTGTCCCATCTTCTCCCACCCTACTCTATATTAAAACACACAAAGAGTTATTTATCGATTCGCACAAGTGTACCAGTTCGAAAACACACAGGGTAAGACGGGACAGTTTAAAAGCGTTGGTAATTTTAATCAATAAGTGAATTTATTATTAGCAAGGGTCGATGTGGCATAGTGGTTAGCGCGCCTGCCTGTAAGGCTGTAACCCAGAGGTAATAGGTTAAAAATCAAACTGTACGAAATATTCATTTTTTATATAAACCTTGGAATCTAGTTTAATCGTCCACATTCGCAATTAACAAAATTTCATCGGCTTTATTTTTCATCACTATGGTGCGACGAACGAACGATAACCTCGCGTGGCTGGAAAACATTTCAGTCATTAAATACTGCGCTGGTGTTCTGCTTCATACACCTCGTGACAACTTACGAGTTAACAAGTATGTAACTTTGTGGGTGAATAATTTTGTGGTAGTTTTTCATATTTTTAATGTGTGGCTGATAATTTGGACAACCCATTAGTAACCACTGGGTTGGAGCAATTGCGGCTTTGCCCAAAGGCACGTACGCCCACAATGGTATATGGCAGCGATGAGCCTTGAACCTATTCAGAAGCAGGCGCGCTAATTACTTTGCCATGGCGTCGGTTGTAATACACAGTGCTTAGATTTTTTACTGATCAAGAATTGTCACACCGTTGTTGGCTTTTTCAAAAAAAAAACGGTGCTTAGATAATTTACACCCAAACACCACAATCATCAGCATTTTCATTCTAAGTAGTCAACAGAAAACATTAACATACAAAAGATACCACGTTTGTTGTGATTGAAGCTAGACTCAGAACTTTTCTCATCCGTTCCAGGAGAACGCTTCGGACCCTACAACACAAAATCATCGAATATCGTTAGTCAAAGGATGTCAAGCGTGCTCTCCATCCTGATAGCTCGCTGTACAATGAAATCATGCGAGGCGTGACGTTGTCAAAACCAATGGAGTCTACCTTGCGTATTGTTGCGAACTTCGCTTAACGGATGAACGAAAACGAAATGTCAAGTCAAGTGATGTTGTTCATTATGACGTTAGAACATGAGTAATAATAACATGACAAGACAACGACGCAACAGAATAAACCTTATAAAATAAAAACCCACCGAAATTTTCAAAATATATTTTCTCAGCAACTTCAAACCTTCATAAAGCAATGAAAAGATGAATACCCCAATGCAGGAACCTGCGAGTTGTCCTTGAGTAGTTATGTTCCATCCAAAGAACAAAACCCGAACTGGAAGAACGAATTGAAAATACATCTGAAAAAACGTTCGGGTTTGTACAAAACAACATTGTTTGAACTCGAATAGTAGAGTAGGGTAAAATAGAACATGTTTTTATTCTTTTTTTGTCGTTCCATTTGGCAGTAAACAAAAAATATTTACAGAATTTATTATACCCGTAGTTTCGCATCTCAAAAGGAGCGTTGTTAATTGTTCAAACACGATTAGGAAGAATGTGATTTATATGTGCTAACAGTATATCCCGTCTTACCCCACAATATAGTAGGGTGGAGGGGGAGATGGGACATCTTTTCGTTCTATTTTGTCGTCATATTTAGTAAAAAACAAAGAACATTTAGAGAATTATAAAACCGTTTCCTAACGACTCTCACAGAACGTTGGATATTATGTGCTAAAGGTGTCCCATCTTCCCCCACCCTACTATACTACAATTTGTCGTTTTAACGTTCGGTTTCATTGGTCGTTCTAAAATAGTTTCAAGTAACACTTTATAGTGATAACTGTACAAAAAGCGATAAATCGCGTTCCTATGTTTATAACTTTATTTTACCCAATAATTTAGCCATCCAAATGGAGTTCGAATAGCATGAACACTTCTATTCAGATTTAAAAAACTCTATATTTCATGTTTTATATGTCGCTATTAGTACAATATCTTTTACACTAATGTTTATACTTACATCGCCATGCCCTGAACCTGCTGCGTGTCCCATTGCCGCACCAGTCATATGATCATGCCCACTCATATTCATATGATCATGCCCGCTCATATTCATATGATCATGCCCGCTCATATTCATATGATTATGCCCGCTCATATTCATATGATTATTACCACTCATATTCATATGGTTATGATCGCTCATATTCATATGATCGTGACTGCTCATATTCATATCATGCATGCTTGAAACCATCATACCCTCCATAATGAAGCTAGAATAAGTACAACTACAGCTATAAATACTAAAAACTTGTTTCTAAAAATAAATAGTTGACCGCTTGATGATTTTGCAATAGTTTTTACACGCAGGGAAAAAACGATTTCTTTGATTGTAATCAACTAAAACTACAATTCTTATCGCTATGTTTTCTTATCGCCGTATACGCAAACTTTAGAAGACGAGTCGACGTCATGGTGACAGTATCTGAATTAAATGTTCGATACCAGACGCCCCTTTACTGTCGAGCATACTAAATGCTCCACAAGTCATCCGAATCGTTCTGCAAACGGCGCGTTTTTTCCCGGAGGCGGTTTTAGTTTGTTGCAAAAAAATCGTTTGTCTCGCGTGATAAAGTTTTCTTTTTATATAATGTAATAACAGCTGATTTTTTGTTACATGACATTCCTAGTTAGGCGGTTTTGGCTATAAATATACAATTACTGGTCCATTAGAAACTATACTAGATCTACTTGCGAACCGAGTAAAGCGGCTACAAATTTAGGCGAAGTAGTAATAATAAACGTTTTTATTGAAGGCATTTTTTCATGGTAAAAGGTATCTCAACCTTCAAAATTACAAACAAAAGTTGCGTTTCAGAGTTCTCGCGGATTTCTGATCAAAAAGTAAAAATAAAAGAATGAATCAATAAAAACGTTTGTTTTTCGGTGTTTTTTGGTAATTTAAAAAAAATTCGAACTTCAAAATAAATTTAAAAGTTGAAAAGTCTAAAAAACATGTGTTATTTGTTTTCTGTATCAAAAAATAGAACTAGAAGCGGTTGATTTGTGACATTTTAGTCATTTAATGAGGCTAAATTTATATATTTAAAAAAAAGTGTTTGGTAGGGTAAATATAAGCTGTTTTACGCCCTCCCACAAAAGGAAATCGCAAATAAAACTTAACAAGTTTGTTTAAATTTATGCGAAATTCATCGCTTTTGCTCTATTTTTAACACACAAAGACGGCAGTTGGACTACTCGGTGTTTCCATGATTCTGGGTTTGAGGTTTACGAAACTGAAAATAAATGCATAAACAAATCACATCTTAATATCTAGTCTCATTAAAAAAAGTTCATAAACAAACGTGATTTTTAATACCCCAAGTATGGTTAGTTTGGTAACGCTAAAAATAGCTGATGACAGGGTTTATGAAACGTCGACTTGTCCTGCCGGTAGGTGGCATCTACCCGCATGACGGTGACGTAACAAAAACTGGGTTGGTACATTCAGTCGTTATAATTTTGTAACATATTTCCAGTTGAACTTATTAAGTGAGTTCGCACGCAACTCTAATGTTAGCAATATGTGAAAAGTTATATTAACGTGAACTATTTAACCTGATATAAAATAATACGATAAATAATTTTATTTTAATGTGTTTCTAGACAGTTGAAACTTAAGTTTGAAAGTTTTATTCATCAGTTTCGAAGATCTGCTGCTGAGCTTCCATTACAAATCTAAAGAAAATTTGTCTGTTTAATTTCTTTGATTTTTTATTGTGAGGTAAATTTTTGATTTCGTAGATTTCATTTACCCTCTTGTCTTGATATTGTAGATTACTGTCCTACTGCTTTGTCTGAGTTAATCATTAATCTTTTTTTGTTTGTTTTATAAATATAATTTCCATCATTCTAGTAAAGAATATAAAGCGTTACAGCTAAAATTAAATTTAATTTTGTAATTTATAATTTCATGATTTTTACAGCTTTTGAATTGTGCAATGGGAACCAAAGATGACGAATACGATTATCTTTTTAAAGGTTAGCTTCAATGTAAAATGTGGATTTGGTTTTATGTCGATTCCGATATTCAGTAAAATCTGATTTCATAATCATTTTAAATGTGGTATTGGTATGTGTATTTCATTTGTTTCATTGAACATCTGAAAATTTAAAAATCTGATGCTTTATCACAAGGTTTACAACTACAATTGTTATTGGTTTAGTGATGAATTTTAACTTCAAACCGAATGTTAACTTAATCTTTTCTTTAGTTAGTACCTAGTAAGATGATAACACCACATTTCTGTTGAAAACTAGCTTATAACCTTTATTTAGTTTATATAGCATAAACATTTCACATTTGCTAGTTCCATAGTGTTTTCTTAGATGCTTACACAATTCTAGCTAAGCTTAAAATATGTTGTCCTTTTGCTAGTTGTCCTGATTGGAGACTCCGGCGTTGGAAAGAGTAACTTGCTTTCCCGATTTACAAGAAACGAATTCAATTTGGAAAGTAAAAGCACAATTGGGGTGGAATTTGCAACAAGAAGTATTCAAGTTAATGGCAAAACCATAAAAGCTCAAATATGGGATACAGCAGGACAAGAAAGATACCGTGCAATCACATCTGCGTATGTTACTTTTTTATTATAACATATTTCAATGGAAGTGCTTTCTTAACTTTTATTTGAAATAGCTTGGCTTCTTTCTAACAAATTTATACTTTGAAAATGTTTGATTATAAAACAAGTTATGTATAATATATAATATAATATACACACAATATTTCTTCTGAAAATTTTTTTTCATTTAATATAAACTTTTAATGAATATTTCTGTCATAAAATCAACACATTTTGCTAAATAAAACATAAAATTTAATCAAAGGTATTACCGTGGTGCTGTTGGGGCATTACTTGTGTACGACATTGCTAAACACCTCACTTACGAGAATGTGGAAAGGTGGCTGAAAGAACTTCGGGATCATGCTGATAATAACATTGTGATTATGTTGGTTGGGAATAAGAGTGATCTGAGGCATCTAAGAGCTGTTCCAACAGATGAAGCTAAAGCTTTTTCAGGTAGATTTAATTACCATCTATATTAAGACATATTTGTATCTATTTTAGTGGATTGGCTATATTGGCTATATTGTCTATTAGTTTAGCAAAGTATGATAATGTTAAGAATGTTTTTGTGTGTCGACATTATAGAATTAAGTGTCATGGAATCTTATTACTATAACGTTAAAAAGTTAAATGCAACAAAAATGTAACATGTAGCGACTGTAATATAAGATATATTGCCAAGGCTTTATGTTCATGATATAACTGTTATCTGTTTTGTGGTTTCTTATTATGTCTCATTAGTTTATATGGAAGCGGATGTTTAAGTTTTACCAACTATTGCATGATTTGTGTTAAAGATATTAATTATTTATGTTTGTTTCTCAACAGAGAAGAACGGTTTATCATTTATTGAAACTTCTGCACTTGATTCAACAAATGTAGAAGTTGCGTTTCAAAACATCCTTACAGGTAACTTGTTTTTACTCTTCTGCATCTTAGTGGAAAAAAATTTTTTTTTTGGCAAACTATGTTTAAATCGCAAAAAAATTAGCATAATGACGTGAAAGTGAGGCATAGGTTATTTGTGTAAGAAACTTGGTCTAGATTTTTGTTCAGTTATATGAAATGTTTGGTTTGAGGTATTATCTAAAGTCCACTAATGATGTGTTGGTTCAATAGCTTACATCAGCTTCCTGCAACTGTTCATACACCAAACATACGTCACTGATGCTTGTTTATAATTTGCCTGCCTTGGTGCTGCTGTAATTCATACTTAAACTGTAAACAATCATTGAGCAATTGATTTAAACTGTGCTTAAACTTACTGTTATATCCCAAGATTTTTAGGCTTTCCATTTTAGTAAGTTACCAACTTTACAAACTGATCATTAGGTTAACTTATAATAAGCATCCGCAACAAGTTTCACAAAAACCTATGTAAATTGCGGTCAGAACAATTGTCTTCGTATATTTGCAGTAACGTAAATGGAAATAGAGATATTTATAACATGGTTTGTTCAGTTGAACAGTTTTACCATTAGCCACAAAACCATTGTAGGCTGAATCAGGTAAAACTTATTCTTTCTACATACAAAGTGGGGCATATTAGCTTTATTCACTCAGTTTCATTTCTTGATTCATATAAATCCTATGTATTTAGATACAGTAGGTTCCTGTATTCGATTTCTAAATATTTATCTTAGGTCCGCCTGTGGATATTTCAACGTCCCAACTAAACAGTGTTGTTTACACTTACCTATGATCCACCGTATTATTTCAACATAGCTGTTAATGACAGGATGTAGTATGGCTTGTAATGTCTCTATTTCCTTTACATTTATAATCCATTTATTTCTGTTTTACCCACTGTAATGTGAAAGTAAAGATCTTTAAAGAGTTACTAAGAAATTGACTTTGTAAGTGTGGAAACAGAGTTTTTTTGAAATGCAGTTGTACTTTCACTTTGTGAGATAAATTCTACTTAAGTGGGCGTTGGATTAGGTTGCAAACTGTTTTGTTGCATTACAGGAAATATTAGAATTTAATTCCTGTTGCAGTAGCCAGTGGTAGTGAGTAACACTCTCTCATCCTCTCAACATAATATGTGGCGTAATAATGGTTATATGATGACATCCTAGCTTGATAGAAAACACCGGCATTGTAATGACATTTTTCCTTTTAGTTTCCCCGTTGCAAAACAAGCATTATAAATGGATTGTGTACATAGTAATGTTTCAGTGCATACGTAATGCAACCCACTGCATACTAGTTATAGCCTGGTAAATGTTTAATCTCAATGTATTGTGGCATGCCTTGCACTGACACTGCGTTTGTTTGTATGATGTGCATTATGGTTTATGGTCATAGGTTAAATTCACTTGCCCAATAATATATATGTCAACAGTCACTCAGAACTATTACATAAAATGTTTATTAAGTCTGTACACATATAAGTGCACATACATACTAGTGATACTTGATTTTGAAGTGTTACTGTTCTAAAGGGTAATTTTATGTTTAAAATCCCTAATTAGGCTTATCAAGGATTTTACTTTTTATTGTTCAGTTGAATAAATCTAGTGATATTACGTCAAAATACCAACTCACCCGGCCTCGCCCTGTTATTCAACTATAGCCATGTATTGTTGCTTCATTTCACTACAATGGACATATTTGGTTGGGTTACAGTTATAGTATCACTTAGTCACCAACCAGTGCCGGTGGTTTCAAAGGCAAAAAATGAATGTCAATAAAGATTAGGTTATGCACACTGTGTCTGCTTTTCTTAGCAACCAGTGTTTCGTATGTTGTGGTGTATATGATACAGCTCACTCTATCTGTCTGTGGTACATCTCCTACAAAGCAATAACTCGTTGATAACATAGGCTGTCTGTGTTTTCCTCTGTTTCTACATGTTTCTATTTGAATGTTTTATCAGGAAACAAAATAAACTGCGTGAACAACCTATTTCACTAAACTGTTCATGTTTAACAGAAATATATATGTTTTTGTCTTATATGGTTCTTGTTCAAAAAGTATTTTAAAGTAACCCTTTTTACTACCTAACCCTTTGGGTATGAGACATATTTTAACAAGTTTTCCATTTTTGATCGACTGTCACATATTGCTATCTAGCTACACATGTGTTTGTGGCAGCGAGAAAACAATCAATTAGACTTTTGTTGTTTAAAAAAACTGCTACGAGTCTGTATTTTAATTTTTTTAATGATGCTTTTAAACTTTGAATGATGTCATCAGAAAACTTGTATTTATGTGGAATTGGGGATTTCAGGTAAAAAATACATAAGGAATTTAGTGCAAAGTTGATTCCTGGTTAGTTTACTACCTAACTAAAATGATTGTTTAAATTGGTGATGTCAAAGGAATCAATTACGCCACTTATAACCAGAGATTGTGTGTTAAAAGTTCTTTTTCGCTAAAATCTTAAACAAAACTTGCCAAACAAGATTTATCTCAAAATTAAGGTAGAAAAAACATGTAGAAGCAAAATAAAGTTAGATAATACACACAAAAACATAATTTGGGTAAAAATTGCTTCAGAACACCTAAAATACTTGACAGAGCTGTTTTAGTCAAAACCACATTTTTAACTGGTAACTTAGACAGGGAAGCCCTGGAGCAACATAGACAAAATCGCTTTAATTGAACAAAAAGGACTTTAAAACCTTGATCAAGTTTGTTAAAAACTTTTAAATTCTATGATGACTTTTTCAAACATTATATTGTTAGATACTTCCTTCCTTTTAAACCAACAGTAAAAACTTTTACCAACTACAAAAAAAACTTATGAACATTTTTGTGAATACCTGTTCAAAGTGCGTTTTTGCATTACTGGTTTCCAAAGAGTTAATACATTTTTATTTTATGTTGACAGAAATTTACCTGATCGTATCCCAGAAACAAATAAATGATTCAAACAATGATGAGGAAGTAAAAGATGGCCAACCGGTTGATATTGTCATCTCATCTACTAACCCCCAACCTAACAAGCAGTCGCAATGTTGTAAAAATATCTAGTTTCACCTGCTGCCCCATACGCACATGTGACCCTGCAGAAATTCGGGACCTCAGCCGCTGTGATCGGCATTTTCTCTGCGCTTGACATAAATCACAGTGGCCAATTTCAAATCCAATTGTGATTCGGTTGTTATTCCTATTGTAAAGCCAATTTTGTATTACTTTTAATATATTCGCATACCGATTATAGGGTTATTTAACATATATATTTTCTCTTGCATAAATTTCTATATGCGAGTCGAAAGTTGAGCAACTTGTTAGTGGAATATCCACTTCTTTATAAAATATGCCTGAGCAAATTATCTTTATCGAAGGTCAAAACCTGCTTAATTTTAACACATTTCACTCAAGGATATAAAACTAACATACTGACACACTGTTACCATTTAAATATCTTGTTTAGCTGTCTGTATTTGGAACGACTTTTTTTTAAAAATCAGTCTGTTTAAACCTTTAGTAGGTGCTAATGCATACAAGGTAGTTGTGTGCTTGTGGTTGGTAAACATGTGTAAATTTTAGTCATGACGTTCAGTGAACTGATTGCTTTCCTTCCCACCACTAAGAATTTAAAATTGTTTCATGAAATAATATTCCATGGTTGTCTCGAAATGGACAGTGTTGAAAATTTCTCATAAACATGTATTTAACATTCAATTTCACAATAAGCATGTTTGTCACCATACCACAGCTGCTGGTTTTGTCTTAAAAGGCTGATCAGCTTATAGATAGAGTAGTTCTTGTTATAACCTGGTGTGTTGAGTGATTCATGATTCGTTATATCTATCGTGTACATATATTCCGTGCATTGCTTTATTATAACCTTATATTACGTGCCGGCAATTTAGCTCATCATTAAAATAATTAAAACTTGACATTACTAGTTTTTTTTCTGCACTGGATAATATTTTGATTCATATTTTTCTTAAAAATTATTGCAAAAAACAAAAATTTTGGTTGATTTTCAATAAATTACAGCTCTATTTCACAGCAAATGGTTTTGATTTGCATTATTACTGCCAAGTGTAATGATAGGTTTAGTCTTTAGTGCAATGTTTTATTCTGCTTTCTATTTGGAACAGAAATGGCCTGCTATCTTTTTGGGACAGAAAAGCTGTTAAAGTTTGGTCTAAAACTCTAAATAATAGGGGGCGTACAAGGTTTAATTTTGGGTCAATAGTGTTATTATTTTTATACAGCGTAATCTGGTAAGCAGCTATGTTTAATTGAAACCTTTTTATATATAGTAGGGTGGGAGAAGATTCGACAACTTTAGCAAAAATAATCAAAATATCCTGATTATATTTTAAATATTTAACAACGGTATATTTGAGTCATGATGATACTGTTTTAAAATGTTTTAAATGTTCTTTGTTTACTACCAAATCGGAAGAAAAGATGAGAATGAAAAGGTGTCCCATCTTTCCCTACTTTACTATAGCCTACCACAAAAAAGGCGAGTTCATTCCACCAAACTGTTTTTTTTAAATTTTCTTCGAAAGTTAGGAACTAGAAACTGTCAAATTTTAGTGACTTTTATTATTCTACAACTTTTCGTTGGTATGCCCTAACTCAGAGTCGTATAAACACCGAGTAGTCCAACTGCCGTCTATGTGTGTCCAAAACAGAGCAAAATTGGTGACTTTGACAATGGGTTTAAACGAACCTGTTAAGTTTCGTTTGTGTTTTCCTATTGTGGGAAGGTGAAAAACAGCTTCTATTTACCTTACCAAACATTTTTTAGAAAAAATGTATAAATTTAGCCGCATTAAATGACTAAAATGTCGCAAATCAACCGCTTCTAATTCTAATTTTTGACTTTTTTGACACAGAAAACAAATAACACATGTTTTTTACATTTTTCAACCTTTAAATTTGTTTTTAGGCCCAAGTTTTTCTGTAATTTACCGAAAAACATACATTTTCTCTATGCCTACTGTGTTATTTTGGACCCAAATTGCAGTTCAATTTGTGTTTTACGTAACAATGGGTTGGACTACTCGGTATTTCTATGGCTCTGCCCTAACTGTCCCAATAGAAAAGTTTAGCGCCAAACGTGCTTTGGGATTTCTATAACGCAAATTTTTGACTGACTGGTTTTAAAATTTTCGCGCAAGTGTGAAGTAATAAAGGAAGAAACGTGAGCGAACTGCAAATTGTTGATGTTGTAGTTAAAACGTTTGAAACAGTGTAGTCTCAAGACACGATTAAACCCGAAGTTGTGCAAATTCTGCGTATTTTGCTTTATTCGTGGCACTTACTAATGATTGCAATGGAACAACCGGAACAGTTCACATGTTCGGTTTGCGACATAACCTTTGATTACAAGTACCACGGTCGACACCTAGATGGAATAGGAATTAAAGACATTGAATTATTGGAGGAGGCGTTTGTAATCCAAGATCCCTTTGTCCCGACTCGCGATTTTCTTGTTCTTGGTGGACATTGTTCAATTTGTAACGCGATCGTCTGTGTCGATAGAGATTGTAGCTTGTTTTATTGCAAACGATTTTGTCGACAATGCGTTTTAAAAAACAAAGAAGAGTTTCCTTCTTCGATAAGGAAAGAACTGAAATTGTAATGTTGACATTTCTCTCAACCAATTTCTTTAATTCTATTGTTCCACTTGGCACTATGTGACTATGGGGAGAAGTAGGTACACAATTTCCGATAGGTGGCAATTGTAAATTTGTTTTTTCAATCTGTGGAGAGCTGTTTGTTTTACGTTTCTCACACATTGAAATTGACCAGGCACGATCCCACATTTTAAAGGGACCCTTAAGTTTGAACCTCTGTAACCTCTAACCTCAAACTCGTGTTAATCATAACAAAATTTTTCAAGTATACAAAATACTAAAAATGTCTAATGTGCGGGACTCGAAACCCGATAAAAACAAACCAAAAACAAAAAGATTAAAAGACCGCATGCTAAATAGTCCCATGTAATTGTGATCACTTTCAATATTTTCTCCCTTAAAAACATTTGTTATATTTATGTGCACTAGAAATTTACAGTTTCTATCACAGAACATATCAAGCGTTGTAAAACTTTTGGCATAGATAAGAATTTTCTTCTTATGTATCTTTCTTCATTTAAAAAAATCTTTTACCTTGGTTACATCACAACTCATAAGCACAGATTACATGATTTTTTGAACCTTATATATTATGTTATATTAATGCTCATTATTGTACTTTATCAGATTTTTTTAATTTTATGGTTAAGGATTTGGTTTTGAAAGTTTCACAATACGATGTCTGGTGTTGCGTTTGATGATATTTTGCAACAGGCTGAGCAGTTGAACACTGGATTAGATGGAGGAGCCGAACTACCCAGGGTACAGAGGAACATACAGCAACTGCTTGATGCGGGTCAGCGACTTCGATCCAAAACATCCACTGCACAAGATAGTGCCCAACCTCAGGTAGGCTATAAAATAAAAGGCTAACATTTTTAGCTTAAACCCGAGCTTTTATAACTTCAGCACATCCTTAGTCTGCACCATATAAAACGGCGCCTACGTTTACCTGCCTCAGGTTTTTAAACATAATGTATCTTCCAGATTAACGCTGCCCTGCTGCTCAGTTCTAAAGGACAGGATGTTCCAAAAATTTCTGACCGTTTAAAAACTTTAACTTCTGCTTCGGAAACTTTTGAGCCGCTAGATGTGGTTGGTGACACCGATATTGAAGGTAATGTTTAGACAGAATATAGAACCAGATGTTAACTGCAGTTCATTTTTTTCCTTTTATAATTTGATCTTTTCATTGGCTTGTTTGTGGGGTAATAAAAGACACTAGTACAATTGACAAATAGTTTAAGGGGCTGTATTGTCCTATTTTTTTGTTTTTTACAAGGTTTTCTGAGAAATGAACGAGAGAATGCCATACTTGCTGTTGTGGAAGAACAAAAACAAAGAACATTCTTGGATGTTGAGAAGAGACACTGGCAGGTATTTGATTAAGTTGTGTACAATGCCTATGCAAGTATGCAACTATAGTGAGTAACATTTTACCCCTTGTTTTTACTTGCGTAGGTAATTTTTGTAAAAAGTGAAAAAATATTGCGTTTAATTTTTTACATTTTGTTATTACTGTTTTTATATAAGTTTTGTTATTACTGTTTCTTATTAGTATTCCTCATTACATTTATTACGAATATTTCAGACAAGATTGAGTGAATGGGATACAGAGAAGCAACAGTTACTAAACAAATTGATTGGTGCGGATGGTTCATTAAACTTCAGCAGAGAGGTGTCTGAACACATGTCCACCAGTGTCTATAAAACCTCGGGAAATGTGAGCGTGAACCCAAGGAGCACCATGGACCAATGGGAGCTTAACTATGCCAGACAGGTATGTTAAAAATTGCTTAAAATGCAAAAATGTTTAGGTTGGAAACAATTAGAAAGTTATGTTTTTTTCATCTAAGTTCCAAGCCTGGGCAAAAATTGCTTTAAATTTTCAAATCTGTTGACATATATTGTATTGCTAAAAGCGACAGGAGACTGCTTCTTTCTTCAAATTGGGTCGAATTGGGACCTTGTGTTGAGAAATAACCACACTTCTGACTTTTACGTAACTTGTGGTTGGATCGCACTATCTGGTGCGAAAAGCAACTAAAGGGTTTATAACAAAATTATGAATTTTAAACAGGGCTTAATGCATCATGTTCATATATGCTGCATTTGATAAGGCTCGCTTTATTATTACACAGGTCCACATATACAATGATAGAATTTTGGATGGTGGTATTCATTTAAATCTCGCTGATTTGTGCCAAGCTGCTGCCGAAAAAATGAAGGACGTGAATGTAACTGCACTGTGGAAAATGGTAAGCTTGATCTACAAGACTACAATCGCAATCATGATTTCTACATTACATTGTTGTGATTGTTTTTAAACAAAATTGTATTTAAACACATATGGAAGGAACTGGAGTTTTAGGTTGCTCATTTATAAAAACCTAATTCCAAGTGGATGTTGCGTGTAGGTGTATGTAAAATCACCAAAGGTAAAATAAGCCAAGTGCTGAAGACATTAACTATTTACTTACTTTTCTAAATAATCTATTTAAGCATTAAATTTGAAAATCGTTATACTATGAGCTATGTTTATATTGTATAACTTTCTTTCTCTATGACGACAGGTGAAATGTGTGACAGACGTACAAGCTTCTATCGGTTCTTCTCTTATTTCTCGTCGAACATCTAAACCAATGCTTCACAATCTGGTCAACCAAGCATTGACTTACTTGGAGAAAGCTTATCTGGATTACATGCAAACGTATGTACACCTCACATGAGTCACATCATCTCATGTATTGGTTTCACTTCACAATACAAGTCGTATATATAAATTAATTTTCATTGCAGTTGTGTGTATGCACGTCCCCACATTGCTCAGCTAGGTGGCGCACCTGGGACTATCAATTTAGTCAAAAGTTTTCTGCGGGTTCAGCCGGCCAACACTGTTCAGGTATAAGTTTATCAAAATTGTAGTTTTATGTTATACACATAATGATACAATTTGTGTATATTTCAAGTTTAATAGATTATAATGTTTTATATTCTTTACAATAAGTTATAGAACTTTTTTGGTGTTAGTACCACCCCCACTGGACACTTATGATACTGATATAATGAAGAACGTACGACTAGAAGTTGGACCTATGGGATTTGAATACATGCTTTTGACGTACTGTGTTGTTCGGCTATATTGTTTTCAACATATATATTTCTATATTTTGCTATCCAATTATTTTTTCTGTCTATTGTCTAATAATATTAAATCCTTGATATTTTGATGCAGGGATATGAAGATGGAGATGTGGATGGTGCTCCTTTATGGGCCGTCATCTTCTACTGCATGAGGAGTGGGGATTTAGATGCGGCTGTTGAGGTTGTTAAACACAATGAGAATATAATCCCGGAGTTCAGTGTGTGGATGCAGGTGACAGATTATTGAATGTAACTTGTTTATCCTTGTGCGGCGACAACGTAGTCGTTGTAACATAGGTGTTCCTGTACTGTTTTAACAATCCGGACGAGCGTGTATTTCAAAAAACAGGTTGAACTACACACTTTTACTTACTATTGATACTGTAGCTTTTGTTATTTTCTATAAAAAAATGTGTTAAATATGTGCTAAGTGGCCCTTCTCTATTTAAAAATTCTAGATAGGCTATTCAGTATATTCATTCTCATACAGGAGTATGTGAGGGAAGGGAAGAAATTATCTTCATCTTCTGAGAATAAAATGAAGATTCAATATAAAAGAAGTGTAAGGACATCACCAGATCCTTATAAAACAGCAGTTTACTGTATCGTTGGTAAGTAATTTAGTTTAAATCTGATTGTTTCATGCACAACAAGCTACTAAAGTCTTTACAAAATGTTGTTGAGTTATAGAAACTTATAGTTATGCAATATCGACATAATATATTTTCACAATTTTAAAAACTTTGTAAAATAATATTGAAAGTAAACGTGTGTTGTGCTTGGAAACTTTTTTATTTGGTTTGTTGTCTGGTTTGCTGTGTCATACCCTAGTTATGTCCTGATGTATTTCAAACAAAATGTTAGTGCAGTAAACAACATTTTTTACAAGATAGGCAATTTTTCAAAATTATATATTTATGGTAGCAACAATAATAAAATAGCTTCTACAAATTTGTATGTTTTAGTTGCTTGTTACTACTGACAATATTTTTATTTTAGGACGATGTGACATCAATGATGTTCATGGGGAAGTTGCTCAGAAAGCTGAAGATTATTTGTGGCTTAAATTATCGCAGGTATGTTATGTGTAATAAAAGTTACATTACAGAAGAAAACATTGTTACTAAGTCTTGTTTGAGATGTTTTTACCTCATGTCAAATTGTTTTAAGTTAAAAAAATGCATTTAAAATGGTTCAAAGGTAATTTATTTCCTACAGGTTGTAGTAGATGAATCAAGTGCCCACCCTGATGTGTTGACGCTATCCAGGTTCCAGAAGCTTCTTGTTGAAGATTATGGTGAAAGTCATTTTAATGCAATGTCTAACCCACTGCTGTATTTCCAAGTATGTTGTTTTTGTTATTTATTGTTATCAGTATTCCTGATTAAACATGCCTTTAAAAATGTTGTCATATTTTTACATTTTAGCCAAACACATTAACTGACTATTTACCAGTTTAAATCAATTTTAAACAAAAATTTACCATAAAGATTGAAACATCAATGCTTTACACAATGTTTGTTATTATTAGATTCTGTTTCTGACATGTCAGTTTGAAAAAGCGATTGAATTTCTATCACGGTTTGAAAATCTTCGAAGCCACGCAACACACGTGGCGCTTGCATTACACAGTCACGAGTTGTTACTTACTGCTGATTCCCTACATGCAAAGATGATTACCACAGAACCTGCTGATGAATCGCCCCTGTATGTATTTCTATTGTTTTTGTCTTCTTTGCTGTAAAAATTAGTTTTTGTTTTGAGTGGAAGTTTTAAAAACATTTGTTAACTTATTAAGCTGTATAACCTAATACTTAATATCATCCACAAAGTAACATACATGGTAACTCGTAAGCTGGCATGAGGTGTTAAACCCGTGTAATAACGACTGTCGTTTTCAGCCACGCGAGGATAAAGTAAGTTACATTAATTCATTCATTCATCATTGTCAAAACTACTAATTAGGATTACTAAAACTGACATATTTTTGTAAGCACATCATAAATGGTGCAACTTTTAAAATATAACATTCAAATGTATTGTGCACCACTGTATCATATGAGCCATCCAAGTTATATGGCATCCACTGTTAGTTAGCCTTTGATTGAAAACCAATGTTTTATAATGTTTATTTATTACAGCACAGTTGTGGAGCGATTAAACTTATCAAGATTAGTAATGTTGTACACACGTAAGTTTGAGATAACTGATCCACGCGAGGCACTCAACTATTTCCATTTCTTGAGAAATATTCAAACTGATGGTCAATCACTCTTTATTCACTGCACCAGTGAACTGGTAAGCACGAGTAGCTAGTGTACATTTTTATGATTGTGAAAATGATCATCACAATGCAGTTTTCTAGTGAATTTTGAGTCAGCTATGTTATGTGTTTTATCTGTATAGAATAACCATATTGTTAATATACCTTAATAAATTCCGCGAATCTAATTCTGTTTTGATGTTCATATTATAGTTGAACGTTTCTTGTTTAGTAAAATACAGTAATGATCTGGTGGTACAAAAACGTAACTAACATAAATCATGTTTAACCACTAGTAGTTTAGCACCAGATCATTGTTAATATAACTAAGGTTCGTGAAACTGGAGAGTTCGAGATGTTACTTGGAAGGTTAAATGCTGATGGCAGTCGTAAACCTGGTGCTGTGGATAAATATTGTGCTGGTGATACCAAACTTCTTATAGCTAAGGTTGGTAACTTTGTTCAATACATTCACATAAGATGCAATTAAGCAAGTAACAACATAAAAACACTCTGTTTTTACTTATTATTGTTTTACTTTTGCAGTTTAGCTTTTATAAAAGTTGTCTTAAGTTTAATTATCTGTTTGTGCCAATTACACTTGTATAGGATTAGACCTGTTTTATATTTATATATTAATTTTGATTTTCGTTGATGTGCCGCCGCTGAACCTTGAAAGTTTCTATCCTTGTACAGGTTGCCTCAGATACTGAAGCCAAAGGTTTGAATGAAGATGCAGTTTATTTATATGATCTTTGTGGAAAACATGACCAAACCTTAGCTCTTCTTAACAGGTGTTTTCACAATACTTAGTCGAAATACATGCGAGTATTAACTAAACCAACCCTATTACTCTTACATATATTACTTCATACATCCTATTACGAATTCCATAGCCTTTGTTTTTCGTTTGTAAGAAATAGTTAAACATATATTTGTAAATGAAACTTTATTTCTTGTTGCAGATTATTAAGTCCAGTCATCAGCAGCTCAGATAATTCACATCCTGATCGTGCCAGACTTAAGTCAATGGCGCTCGCAATAGCTGAGAGATACAGAAACCAGGTATCCTCCTGTTTTTAGTTGGATATATATCCTTTTTTAGATTAACTGTGTTTGATATATTTTATTTCAGAACTTACTGGTTACTGATAAGACCCAACCAAAGCATTTGTGTTGTGCAAAATAAAAACACATGATTTTAAAAAGTGTGCAAAATAAAAATAAAGTTTTCTTTTTAGTGAATATGAGATGTAAGTTATAATTATTTTGTCTCTTGTTTTATAAATATGTTTCTTATGTTACTTTAATTTTTATTGTAGTCTGTTGAAACTTCCCGCAACGTTCGTTCAACTTTTCATCTCCTTCTTGATCTTTTGGTGTTCTTTGATCTTTACCACGCTAACCGTGTTGAACAAGCACTAGATGTCGTGAATGAGCTACAGATGCTTCCATCTACAATGGAACAGGTGTGTCACTGTGTTTGCTAATTGTTTATATTTCATCATGTGGCAAATATATATGTACCTAAATCTATTTTTCCTGATCTGATTTTAAAAAAAAACAAACAATAACGTTCTGTTTAAAAGACGAGGCCTGCGGTTGTATAATTCTGTATATATTCTTTGTTTACGAAATAGGATGAGAATATAGAATAAAAAAAACAAGTCCCATCTTACCCCACCCTACTATATGTGAGATTATATAATGGTATGCAGGAAGTAACTTAGTAATTATAACACAATGGAGTGTTTTTCAAGGTTCAATCAAAAGTTTCGATGTTTAAAACATATACGGATGAAATTCGTCAAAGTATTTCCGACATCTTGCTAGCTACAATGACATTACTAACAAAACGGTGTAAACTGCAACAAAACCTTAATAAGTCGGTGACGACCAAGTAAGTGGATTACTGTTTTGCGTTGTAACTACATTTAGGATTTAAAAGACTTTTGTTGTATATTGCCAAATAAGTTTAATTTGCTTTTGTATCTGTTTTTTTAGTCTAGTCTTGTTCAATATATTAGAGAGACAGCGTGAATAGATTTTCTCATTTAAATTTTTGTTTCTGTACAGAAGTGGGGATTCTGTATGTACCAACGCACGACGATATGCTCGATCTCTGATTACATTTGCTGGTATGTTGCCTTACCATTTACCAGGTGATGCAACTGCTCGGCTTGTACAACTGGAGGTACAGATGACATGAAACAACGAAACTCGTTCCAACAATCATAATTTTTCTACAATAAACTCTCGTATAATGCGCTTGTTTGTTATTGCTTGCAAGGGCAATATAGGGCGTCTGTTAAGTTGCAACAAACATCCGCGGAGTTCACATTGAGTGTTGAATTTGAACTAAGCTTAAATTTAAACAACAAACCGATAAGTTTTTTATCTGTGATCTAGGGATTTTTTTTGTAGGTAACAGACTAAGTCGCAAATTAGAAGCCCAAAATTGCCCAGGAAAGGTTTTCTGAAGGCATTAGTAATCTAATAGGGTATTATTAATTTACCCTGCTTAATTGTAATGGGACATGGCGCACTAGCTTTCTACAAAGTTACGTGCAGTGACAGTTTTGTTGAATGATGGTGTCGTGGGGGCGGCTAATATTGCAAGTATAGTTCGCGAGTTTACGTTCCGCAGCCTTGCGACAACGCCGTTTGATCCTCCCCCAACGCACATGCTATCCGACTCCATGAAGAGATTGATATCGTTGTAGAATGTATTACATTGTACGGCACATCTCAGTTTATTGTACGGTGGAAGAGCGACAACGAGTTTAACGACTATAAGTGAGACAGCACAGGGTATTACTAGCCCCGTACTGCCTTACAGTATACAGGAAAGTGCAAGGTTTATATAACGAAAAACACGTGTCACAAAACGTCGTTGGCATGTGGCAATTGCCTCGCCTGACATACACACAACTAAGTAATTGTTTTATTAGCACGATTAGAATGACGGGAAAAGGGTGTTACGAAAGCAGCGAAACTGCATTCCATTCCCATCGTGCTTTTGTTTTCGCTATACAACGTTTTTATTCAATATTTACGCATTTATAGCGTTAAATATAGCTAACTTTATATCATTAAATCTGTGGCAAAGCACAGTCAACCGCTGCAGTGTGAACGGCACGTTGGAATAGACTAATTAGTTTAACGGTGGCGGAAGATGGGACTCTGGTTAGGCTGGGACTTATTTTAAAAAATCCTACGGAGACCAATTTAATGATACACAAAAAACAATGTTACAGTATTATTTGACAGTATTTCCACGGTTCAACAAAGTGCGCGGCAAAAGCGGTTATTGTTCTTAAGTATTAAAATTTGATGTTGACCTATTTGTTCAACAACGGCTAAAAGCAAACATTTTAACATTTTTTCAATGGCGAACTCTGGCGGTCACTGGTCATACGTCATAATGTATAATTAAATTTAAAATACAGTACCGTTTTTTATATTAGGAATATAAATCTTATGCAGTGGGGTGGGGGAAGATGGGACACATTTTAACTGTATTTTCTCGTCCCATTTATCGGTAAACAAAGAACATTCAAAAAATTATAAAAATACCTCTGGGTTAAAGGCGGGCGCGCTATAACCACTTAGCCACGGCGCCGGGTTTCTTTTGCGGTGTCGTGGTCCTATATACGCCTTGTTATGAATAAAGGTATATAAATTAATCAAATATAATTTAGACAATTAACGGCAATTTTTCCAACCCAGCGGCCTCTAATGGGTTGTCCAATTTATCAGCCATACATAAAAAATAAAACATCAAACATTAATAATAAATTACCGGCCACAATGTAACATATATAGTAACTCGTGAGCTGGCACGAGTTGTATGACTATCTGTGTTAAAAAAGACTGTTGTTTTTAAGCCACGCAACGATAAAGTAAGTTACATTCATTCATTCGTTTATTCATTTATATCAAATTTGATTGTAATTCACACATTTTTTGGGGGGTGAATATATTTTATTTTAACTTATATACCTGTTCGAAACAATGTTTAAAGAGTCTGGACCACGCTCATACAAGTTGGTTTTAAATGAAAATTTACACTTAATAAAGACTATCTGTGGTAATTTTTTGTGAAAAAAATATTTAGTTTGGCCAAAAAAACGTTTTAAAAAGTGCCAAAAAATTCGCCTATTGTTGCGTCACTCGCGGGCACTATGACGTAAATTACGTCACGATCTTTTCTAATCGATCAGCTGATTTAGGCTTTGCCGTTTGCAGCAAAACATTGTACCGTCGACATAGCATTTTCTGTTACTTTTAAATTAAGAAATAAGCGTGGGTAATGCCGTGGCCTGATTTTAGTTTAAAATTAATATTTTTAAAAATTGTTTGTAAGTGTATTACAGTATTACACTATTTAAATTTGTCAGTTAACAATAATGTAAAAGTGTCAGTGTGTGATGTATAGTCAGGTAGAAGTATTTCATCTAATGAAGTGACATAAGTGAAGATCCCAGTCCACTAGCAATAGGTATTGAGCCTTTCCAGTTTGAACCTGTACTTCCAGCAAGTGTTGGGGAAGTAGACAGGCCAAGACCATGGAAAATAAGTGAAGCTGAGCAAATCAACAACACAATTTGGTGGGTTGACCAAGAATAGCATTTATTAAAAAAAATGTGACATTTAATAAGTCTGTTGTTTAAAGTGTTGCACTGTCTTTTTTCCTAAATTTGTTGAAATTTGTGTAAACAGATTTGTGTTGCAAATATGATGTTCTTGACTGAGACTCGAGCATGGAATACAAATTTAGTGAAATCAATTTACTCTAGTCTAGTATTTATTGTTGGCCTTCATACCAAAAAGTTGGTCAATCACATGTTTATGGCATTTATTTTGTTTAGACAGTACCGCTACACAGCTGATTAGAACTTTGTTCGATAGGTACGGCAATGACTGGAAAAGGAAAACAGAAAGGTTCAACATTATAGTGACAGTTCAACAACATTTGCAAGAATTTTTCATCATTCAGTTTTGAATGGTCTTGTTTCATACAAAATGTGATTCATGCAAGAGTTATGTTGTTTTAAATTAAGGACATTTAACATTACAAGAAATACATATTTAAGTATTGGATTATTTTCATTGTTTTGAATAAAGAATACTTGTACCGGATGGTGGATTTGTTCTTCTGCGCTCTCCAAATACAATGCTGCTTACTTGATCCGAACAAGTTTCCTTGCATATTCTAATTAGAACATATCATAGTAAAGCGATCTGAAGTAAAATGTGCACTACAAATATGAGATGACCAGCATACCAATGTAATGTTGCTTGCTTTTTTTTAAGCCCCGCTCTTTCTTTTGAAAATGAAAACACACACACACTTATCGCTTTACAGCCATTCTTGTCTTGCTATTTTAAACACAGCACCTATCAGGCATGATTACTCGGTTTATGGTAAACTCCTATATGGTAACTTTAAATACAGATATAAATATAGTCTATGCCATATAGGGAAAAAACAAAAAGAATTTAAAATCTGAACCCTAGAAAGTCACGAAAACTAATTCTCCACTAAGCTTGGTAGGCTATTTTGTGTGGTTATACACTGATCCCTAGGAAATAGCTTCCAATAAGTTGCTGAAGCCATAGGTATTGTTAATTCCTTAAAAAACGTTTTGATTTGCTTATCAATCAAAACTGCACCAATAAACCGCTGATAGACCGGGTTTTCCCCATAAACGAAATATTGCATTGTGACGTCACAGTGCCCGCGAGTGACGTTTTTTACAACTTTGAAATTTGATTTTTTAAACGTTTATAACTTTTAAATTAAAGCGAATTTTCACAAACTGGCTGTGAATTTAGAATCAGTAGACATAAAACTTTATTCTTATGCAAAAAACTGCGCAACCATGAGAACCGTGGGCCGGACTCTTTAATTAAAGAACTTGCGGTTGGAGCAGGATCTGCATCAAATAAATGTTGCTTCATTAAATCCGGCTTCAATAAAAATGCATACAATGATGGTGGTGACTGTGGTGGTGTGTTGTTGCCTGCACTTACATATGTGCTTGGGTATAAAAAGTTGTTTAACGTCATTTTGAATGTGTCATTGAATCTTATTCAAATAGAATCGTGATTCACACATTCTAGAAATAGCATCAGCATAGCGGTATTAGCGTAGTAGCCAAGCCAAGAGTAGTATGTTTATATACAAGCCAAGAGTAGTACGTTTATATACGGACTCTGCGTAGTAGGTTTCGAGTCTACAATCTCTATGTCGTATGTGATGAAATTAACCAACCATGAAGGGTCGGCTTTGACGTCATTAATTTTTGAAAGTTGTAACGGTTATTATGATTCTTTGTTGATCTTCGGCTGTTTATTTGTTAAGTAAGACGGCGCTTTATCTATTAAAAGTTATTAATTAAGTACGCTGCAAAGTTGATGAAGAATTAGTGCTTTCGTAGACAATAGAAATTTTATATTAATAACGTTTCCGGCCTTTATAGTGCGTTTGATAAGTTATTGCAATTGCTTTGTTAAATTGTACTTTTTTGGTCTCCAAATTCAATTCTGAGGGAGTGGGGCATTTCAAAACGGTTTATAAATGGCTTTGGTAAGTCTCATTGAAGTTGTTTAATTACATCCTGTTCTGGTAATTTAGGTTTGACGTATATAGTTGTTCTGTGTTGTGTTAATTTAACATTAGTAGGCCCATTGCCCATATATACTCAATGTTAGTGACATTTAACTCGATTAGGTTGTAGACCAACGAATGGTTCCAATTCTCATGGTGGGATCATTTGATCGCTAAATAAAAACTTACAGGAATTTTTAGAAGTTTAAAGAAATAATAAAAGAGCGCAAAAATGTTTCAATGAAAGGAAACAAAAATAAGCACGAACACACACAAATAAAACTTTCCAACCTGGCCTGTAACATATTTTTTGATTTTTTGTTTTGGCTATAGTGTTATAGGATTATCTACTATGTTTGAAACCTTAGATTTGGAGCCTAAATGATTGTTAAGGTAAGTAATCCTTATACAGGCCTAAATTGTTTATAATATTTCAGCATGGAAATCAAGAAAATTTATCACCACATATAGTTCGGCAAGTTTACAAAGAGTTTACTTCACTTAAAAATGAACCAGTGGAAGGGATCCAAGTAACAATAAATGAAGATGATGTTTCAGAAATACACGCAGTTATAGAGGGACCACGTAAGTTAAGTTCTTAAAAAAGATTTGGCAATTTTAATGCTTTATTCTTTGCACCGGCGTAGAGTACATTCGTTCAGAATTGCATCACAATTTGCAGATTTTGAAATTGGCTACTTTAACTTTGTGCACAACCAACGCAAGCATGTTATTGTTATGTAACCAGCAAAATATGGGTTAAAATTTAATTTATATATTCAAGTAAATTTAATTACTTCAAACTAACCTCATATTATTAGCTATTTTATTATACTCATTTTACCCCTGCTCTGATTGACTGATAAGAAAAAGAAATCGTTTCTCACGGACGGTTATAGTATTTAAAAATAAAACAATATATGATGTCAGAAGCAATATTGTAAGCGGTGACACCTGCTACTATTGTAAGGGAATGCGTAATACTGAATTTAATTCTGGTTACATGTATGTCACACTTCCATGCAATTGCAAAACTCTTTGCCTTGTAGTCTTGTCATTCATAAACATACATAAACGTACACAAACACATCAGTATAGGCATATATCAAGAAATGAGCAGTTTGCTTAAATAAAAACATTTATTGGAAGGTAGAATTAATTTGTGTGGATAAGATAGGATTATGCTAAAATTAGGAAAAATTTTTAAGCATTTTTTGATTTCCTTGCAGAAGGTACACCATTTGCAGGTGGAATATTCAAGATGAAACTTTGTCTAACAAGGGACTTTCCGGCTTCACCACCCAAAGGTTTTTTCCTAACGAAAATATTTCACCCCAATGTTAGTTCATCTGGAGAAATATGTGTCAACACTTTAAAACAAGACTGGAATTCGAAGATGGGGATCAGAAATGTATTGTTGGTAAGTTGCTTTATATTAAAATTAGTATAAATCAAACTATTTTGTTTATAATTTTATATGAAGAATAAACAAAGACACATAAGAACTTCATGTGTGTGTCATGTGTGCTTTTTTATGTATAATATTTTTCTTTCAGTTAGACCTACCTTGTGTTGTTAAACTAGCTGTGTTGTTTTGTACAGACTATAAAATGTCTCTTGATTCACCCCAATCCTGAATCAGCTTTAAATGAGGAGGCAGGAAGACTTTTGCTTGAGCATTATGCGGATTATGAGGAGAGAGCAAAACTAATGACTGAGATACACGCTCTGCCATCCGGATCACGAGCACAGAGAACAGAAGAGAAACCCTCAACCAGTGGACTCGGACATCGTCATATGGAGTCTGGTGGAAATGGCCCTGCTTCAAAAAAACATGCAGCTGAAAAACTTAATGAGAAAAAAAGAAAAGAAAAGAAGCGAGGCCTAAAGCGGCTGTAAACTAAAAATATTATTCTTACATTAGAATGTCATTTGCCTCAATCTGTCAAAAACTTTTGCATGTGTTTTGAGTACAAATAAAATTTGTGCTCATACATGCCAGCATACATTTAATAGCAAAAATTATTGAACACCATGTTTGCTCTTGACACATCAGTCACAGTGTGAAATAAACTACATTTCCTTACTACTCTTCCCATCTCTACTTCATACTTTATTATTTACTCTGTATTTTCTGTCCACTGCGGATCTAATGTTAACTGCAATATTCTATACCATTTGTATGATGTTGTGTATTTGCTCTCATGGATTTTAGAATTTCCTGTAATTTTCCACTCTTTTTAGACAGTCATAGTATATTTTCACAACCCAATTGCAAGTTGTTTCCTTTATTTTATTATAAAACAGAATAGAGAATACTATGTGTTGCAGTGATGTGGTCAGCTAAATCTCATCACTGGTGATACTAGAAGGCACCATTTCATTCCTTCAGTTTGAATGCACGTTCTAAGTTCTTGTGTTGAACAGACGCACTTCATTGTAGAAATACAATTCCCGCAAAAATATTTGGTTGGTCATATATCTTGTTTATAACAAAGTTATAGAGAACATATTATATACATATATTTTTGTCATAGAAACTGACATGGATTTTGGTTATATGAGTACACTTAGTGACAGGCTATATGGAGATGTATTTGAGATAGTCAAATATTGGTGGACGTAAACGAATTTGTTTTATTCGTGGCGTGGATGAATACATACAAGTTGCTAAACGAGTTTCAGGTTCTATATTCAGAAATTTTATTGTTGTTTTTATGCAACGTTTTCGATCCACAGTTCGTTTATCGCCGTGGCAAAGTGGTTCTCGCGCATGCCTGTAATCCAGAGGTGATGTATTCAAGGCTTGTCGCTGCTACCATTATAGGCGTATGTGTCCGTGGACAAGACACCTAAGGGCAATCGCTCCAACACAGTGGTCACAAATGGGTTGTCCATATTACCAGCCACACATAAAAAAATGAAAAAGTTAAAAAAATATTCACTTAAAAAGTAACATATATGATAACTCGTAAAGCTGGCACAAAGTGTATGAACACCCGTGTTTTAACGACTGTCGTTTTCCGGCCACGCGAGGATAAAGTAATTTTTTGTTTTTTATTACTTCTCCATGAGTGAGGTCCTTGTCAAGGACTGTTGCAATTCGACGCTTAAAGTGACGTTACATTACCCAACCACAATACCCTTTCAACACTGCGGATACGAATCATCTCATGGGAAAACAAACCCCCCGTTGAACGAGGTTAATGATGATATCCCGTTCAGTCGCTGACAGGCCCAAATCGATTCCAACATTTTATCGCATGACGTCAGACTGCTGTCACGGGATTCTGTCCGGTATATAATTCGCCTAACGCCGCTATCGACTCTGAGACCTCGGGGTAAGTCTAGGCTCATGACGGACTCTTACGAGCCCTTGCCCGGCTGTCAAGCAAGCTTTTGTCCGATTCGGTATCGTGTACTTGTATACCAGAAAAAGGAATAAAATATAACAAGATATCATGAACTCTGTTCGGTCTCCGGTTATAAAAGCAATTAAAAATTCAGTAGGTATAGAACCCCGCTGAAGCCGGTATATGAAGTCGGATCAGTACGGAGTCACTTAACCCAACCAGCAATTCTGTTTATTAAGTGGGGGCTATAGGACATGGGATTTAGACAAGATTTGATCCATTACTGTAACACCCGGAAGGCCCATTTAGGTCCTTTGTGCGACCGCCCGACCGGTGCCGCGACAACGTATTTTGCACCGTTTTTCATCCTCGTGTGCTTTAGTTACCATACTTTTCGACTTTTGGTGTATGATTTTTGTTTTTGATAAGGCCCATAATTTTGCCCACCCATAGTGACCGATGGTTTGGAGACTTTGGAGCAATGCCCGTTAAGTGTCACTTGCTCAAGTACACATACGCCGATCAGCATTAGTTAAGTACCGCCGGCAAGCATTAGACCAAGACCACTTGGTTTCGATATACATAGGCCTAAACCACTGAGCCACTCATTCGTCGTTAAGAAAAAAAACAAGAGGTCCAAGATCCAATGCGTGAGCACGTGAATTAAACTAATTAGCAAAGTATTAATTAACCCTTTTACTACAACGGTCGACTGAGCTAGATCAAAAACTTTTAATGCGTCCCCACTTAAATGGAAATAGTTTGATTAAGGCGTGAATCGATGTATTCTAACGTAAACAAAGCCATAAGTTACCGATTACCAGCGACTTCCCGTTGCATGACAGTTTACTTGACTCGCATGCGTTACAATCATTAATTACTCATTAATTGGACGATTTTATACACTATAATCTATAACGCTAAGCTTAGTTAAAATCATTGTATCGAATACAGTCGATTAATCAATGGTAAAGTACATTTTAAGTACGAGTTAGCGCCTTGAACAAACAGAAATGTAATCGTTAATTACTCGCTAATTAGGCGAGCATATGCAATATGGTTTATAAAACTATGTTTAGTTCAAAATACTTTATATATTAAAATCATTTAATTAAAGTTCAAGGCGCATTTTAAATTTGGCGCATTTGATCAAACAGTAAGGTAATCGTTAATTAATCGCCAATTATGCGGTTTCAATTCTGAAAATTTAATTTAAAAATTATAAATATATATTATGATTTGATTTCAATCAAGAGAAGAGATTAAAGAATAAATGTTAGAAATAAAAATTAAGGTAAGTGCGGAAAAAAGTCGTCCAAAAAACAACAACAAGAACAACTGTTCGACGAAAAAGGATCTATATGATCACTAACGTGCTCAAAAAGGCAATGCTTCTTTTTTTTCTTGTGCTTTCGCGCCAAATTCGAACTAAACTTGATCTGTGTGTTTCTTGCGTCATCGCGTTCATACTTACGTATCTTGCTTTATTACAAAAAGATTACTTTTGTATAGGTTTGTGTTAGGTTACCTTGTGGATTGGTGAAATTGAAAAAAATAATGGCTTGTGCGGATGGAAACGTGCTTCAAAGCAGGTGAGATGCAATGAATTGTGTAAATGATTATAAATTAAAGGCTCCTCGCTGCTATCTTTGGGGCGTATGTGTCCTTGTGCGGTAATCCCTTAGCTTTGGGCAAGTCACTAATGGTATGTCCAAATTGTCAGCTGTCAGAATTCCAAATAAATTCTTTTTTTTCAATTTTAAAAATAAAAAATCTAAATGAATGAATGAATGAATGTAACTTACTTTATCCTCGCGTGGCCGGAAAACGACAGTCGTTATAACACGGGTGTGCACCTCGCGCCAGCTTACGAGTTACCAAGTATGTTACTTTGTGGGTGATTATTTTTTTTGGATACTTTTTTCATTTTTATGTATGGCTGATAATTTGGACAACCCATTAGTGACCACTGGGTTGGAGCAATTGCCGTTAAGTGTCTTGCTCAAGGACACATACGCCCACAATGGTAGCAGCGACGAGCCTTGAACCCATTACCTCTGGGTTAGAGGCAGGCGCGCTAACCACTACGCCACGGCGCCGGAAAAATAATCATCCATTAAGATACATTTACATGGTAACAGAGCCATAAAAATACCCAGCAGTCCAACCGAATGTATACACAATGAGTCAATGACATTGGAACAAAGTCTGCATTTCACAAGTTAAGTGAATTGGGAATGTTAGGAGTTCCAGTTTAACAAGGGGAAATGACATCATTGCCCATTTCTTGTTTATATGTCTCTCTGGTATCATATAATTTATACTTTGCATTTTATAGAGAAAATCTATATCAAGATGTGCAAACTGAGGTAAAAAAGTTAATTGCTGAAGCGAAAACATATGCTGCTGAAGGTGAACTTTATAAGTCGATTAAGATCTTTAAAAAAGCATACAAGATTGCACCAACCGAGAAAATTTTAAGCAGAATAAGAAGAGTTGAAGTGAGTTTCATTGCACCATAAGTATTGTGTTTTTTATTTACTGAAACATAAATAGTTGTTATTATTTTGTCCACTGGTGTGGCTTGTTGTAGGTCAGTGGTTCCCAAAGTATGGGTCGCGACCATAGGCGTCAAAACCCGGGGTGCCGAGGTGGCGGCGCCACCCCGGAAGCAGAACGTAGGGTGGCGAAATACGTATGGTCACCCCCATAGGCGGATCTAGGAATATTCTGACGGGGGTGTTCGCAAGAAAATGTTTAACTAATAGTTGCAAAGCGCCGTATTAATATGTGCGTAAATCAACCCGTAAGTTTTAATTCACCACTTGCATTTGCCCGCGGTAGCAACATTAATCTATGCTACGCGTAATAAAGTCATTATTTACGCAGGATTTACTCAGACAAGCAGAATGTTTGTTACGTCATAGTAGGGATTCACACGTTGATTATTTACGTCATAATACCGACTTTCCTATTCAAATTTGCCGCACAGGAACTTTTAACTAACTATAACCAAACGTTCGTTGTTTCACGTTCATATTAATTGCCACAATATTTTGTTACATCACTTATAGTTACAACACCGGTTAGGCAGACTTAAAACATAATACGATACGCATATTTCTGGAAAGCCTGTTACTATTTTTTGCTAACGCGAGTTTGGTTTACCCTCTCTATTACTGCATGAGAATTCAGTTAAACAAACAATATTACTGCAATACTGCTAAACAGACAATGTTTTATCCCTGCATTGCATTCTAAACGATTTAGGCCGTAAAAATCAACTTAAATCTGTTCCAGAAGCATTGCTTCTTTATATTTACGATGTTTTCCTCAGCCAAGCAGTGTATTTGTTACGAAATAGTAAGGATTCACACGTGTATTCATTGCATCATAATAACGATTGTTTGACCTGGCAATTGATTACGACATAATAGCAATTCACACGTCGATTGTTTGCGTCATAATAGGGACTCACACGTTCATTATTTAGCTTGCAGGTGCTTAAAACATGTTGAATGTATGCTTTTTCATGTTTGCCATTAAGTAAAGGATTGTCTCGTTTACGATGAATACTTTCTACGAACGTAAACGCAACAAGCATGTGAATTAAATGTGTGTTTAGATAAAGCTTGGTGGCCACTGGCCAGACCGATTTCGCCACTATAGATTCAAGCTTTTATTTTGGTTATAACAGCAGGTAATCGCAGATTTACCGTTCCTGTAGTGGTAATCCTTTAGCTGGTGGTCACTGGCCACCTAAAATTTTGGTTTCGAAATGTTCCTTAGGTCTCACTGATACCTGCTACCTGCTATCTAATTTTTTTTTTGAAAAAACTCGTGCTTTCGTGTCGAAAATTAACATTTAAAATGCGCGAAATCGAGCTGCGTTACCGTATTTTCCACACGAGCCGTCATGAATTAAACAAAGGTTAGATTATTACATCATAGCATGCGTATTGTTACGTTTAATTTCTACGTTACAGATAACGTAATTTGTTAGGGGTTAGTGGTTGGGAGTTAGGGGTTAGGGCATGGGGTTAAGGTTTTCACTAGCATAAAACAGTGCGAAAAAACAAGGCTATAACGTCCCGTAACGTGCGTAATATAACACTGTTGTGACGTAACATACCGCGATTGTGACGTAATAAATCGTTAACCTTACGCAAGTCAGACGAATTACGGTGACGAGGCATGTTTTCGCGCATTTTCAAAGTTAATTTTTGACACGAACGCCCGACTTTTTCGCCAAAAAAAAGAGAGCAGGTATGAGTGAGGCCTATAGAACATTTTGAAACCAAAATATCAGGTGGCCACCAGCTAAAGGATTACCTCCTGTAGTTTGGCTCGCCAGACGAGTGATCTTTTCGTTAGCATGTAGATATGCATACAATAATATAGATAACGATTGCAACAAGTTGCGCAATCAGTAACAGAGATTTAAGCAGTATTGTAGTTGATTTTGAGTCACGGAATTTTGATTTTAATTAACTACAAACGATCGTTACTTTGACGCGCGCCGTTTTTCGTTTAGAGCTACGTAACGAAAATAAGTATAAAATATCTGAGGGGGGTGTTCAAACACCAAACACCCCCCTCTAGATCCGCCACTGGTCACCCCGGTTTTCGTTAGGCAATGCTTGTATTTTTCCCAAGTACAGCGTAAAAAAAACTCGTATTATTAGTAAACGTAAATCGCAGCCACACAGTTTCACATATATGCGTACATTAAATAAAACTATATGCGTACATTAAATAAAGCATACATTAAATAAAACTAGAGTTTTACACGCTCACGTGAGGAATGCAGTAACATCGCCTGTTCAACCGGGTTATTGTTTGTTTAGCCGAATTGTAATGCCTTCACACGGCACGTCGCAGGCTCGCGTCAGTAAAAATGCGGCTTCTAGAAAGTTACGCATCGTATGACGTCATAACCTAAAACGTAACTGCTGCCTCGCCACTCCGGTTTTTGTCAGAATGATTAATGTTTCGACGCCTATGGTCGTGACCTAAACATGAGTCGCACAGGGTTGAAAAATAGGTCGCGGCAAGGTGACCTTTTAGATCGCGATACGCCGATACGCCACTTGAATATCAGTAATCCTTTAGCTAGCTGGTAGCCACCTAAAACTTTAGTTTCAAAATGTTCCTTATGTGTTACTGAAACTGCTGGCTATTTTTTTTGCGAAAAAATCGGGCGTTTGTGTTGAGACCAAAATTTTAGGTGGCTACCAGCTAAAGGATTACCCTGAACCTCACAAAAAGCACAGAATGATTACGATTAAAAGTAGTAGTTTTTTGATGTTTGAGGCTTAGGTACGTGGGTCGTAAGAAATTTATAAACCTCTGATTTGGGCCGGGCTAAAAAAAACTTTCGGACCACTGTTGTAGTTCCTAGAAAGCTAAAATATGATTCAGGCCTTACTTGGATCCAGTAAATTATTTGTCATTTAAATGCAGGAGGCCATTGCTGCGGAAAAAAGTGATTCAGATGAAGAGGATGAAAATTTAGGACTTGTTGAACTTGATAATGGGATGGTGATTTATAAGAAACTGGTTGAAAGACTTTACCCACACCAGGCATGTTGTTCAAATCTACAGTTTATTTAAAATATCTCTGTATATGATTTTATATCGTTTATTTGGGGTGTGTAAAACGACTTGTGGTCAGGCTTTTTTAAAACCTTTGTTTGCAACATATTACAAAACTATTGGTCTTCTCTACACACATAAGTAGTGATATGTATTTATTATTATGTATATTTACCAAACAGCTTTATGTTCCATATAATACAAGTTATTGGAATATGTTTTCATTTCTTTTTAATAGATTTTTAGCATGCATCCAGTAAACACCCAGAAAAAAATAAATCTTGAGCACTGGGTGTTGCAGCTGCATTTTTAATTTAATCAATTTTAAATTGAAAATACATACTAAAATTGAAAATATACCCTGATTGCAGACTAAAGTAGTAATATTAAACGTTGTTTCACAGATTGAAGGGATCAAGTGGATGTACGACCTGTTTCAAAACAAAAGAAAGGGTGGAATACTGGCTGATGACATGGGGTGGGTTTTTTATATGTTGAAAAAACATGGTACTTATTATTTGAACATTAAAAAACTGTATCCTATTTTAACAAAATATGTTTCAATCTGGTATCTACATTCTTATATAATGATATTTATCATTTGTACTAGCCTTGGAAAAACCATTCAAGTGATTGCCTTGATATCTGCGTTGTTTGATGCAAAGTTAATCAAACATGTCCTTCTTGTTCTGCCTTTATCTCTTATTCCTAACTGGACAAATGAGTTTGCAAACTGGGCACCTGGGATTAAAGTTGAGGAATACCATGGTCCTGTTGCTAAACGGAAAGCAGTAAGTGTAATTCAAATTTGCCTCCAATTTAAATTAAAACAAAATCCATGTTTGCTGTGTTAGTGTACTTATTATCTTAATATTAAATTCCCATACACTGCACATGGTAATAGGTAGGGGTGTGGCATGTGCTAATATTGTAAAAGTAAATCTTGTCACAAGCTTCGGCTTGGCACAACCCCAGACCCTGTAATGGGCAAACTATGACCTAAAGGCCTGGTCTCTCGACAGGCCACGTCAGATCTATATAGAATAGTATTTAATGACTTAGTGTGGTCAGCTCAATATTTGGAGATTTATTAAAAAAATTGTATTTCAGATTCTGCAACAGTGTATGCATAGACGCAGTGTGTGTATCACAACTTATGGTTTGATAGTAACAAAGTGGCAGACACTTGGTGAAACATTGGATGGAAGGGAATTTGTGTGGGATTACATCATTCTGGACGAAGGCCATCGGATCAAAAATGCCTCAAAGACCACAAAGGGTTTACACAAGATACCATCTAGAAATCGAATTATTTTGACAGGTTTAATTTGCACTTTTGTATTATTATACCATTATACCATATACCCTTATACTAGTGTTGTACTCTTGTACAATTAGGTTTACTTAGATTACTTACAATCCACCTTTTTTAAAGGAACACCTGTGCAAAATAAAGTGAGGGATATGTGGGCATTAATGGATTGGGTAACTCAGGGTTCTTTACTCGGAACCCAAAAAACTTTCAAATCTTCGTACGAAATCCCTATTGAATGTGCAAGACAGAAGGTTTGTGATTTTAAAAGAATATATATTTTTTAAATTTAACTGAAAAGATTTAACTGTTGTAAATCTTAGCAACAGAACTTTATCAAAAGCTATTAAAATGTAATGGTTTAGTGACTTTAGTCTCTTACTTTCTAATAAATACTGCCATACTGGTGATAGTGACCATCATTTTGTTTTATTTTGTAAGTGTCACTGCCAGTAACTTACTGATACAATAGAGCTACAAGAATCAGCAATTATTTTTTTTATGTTTAATAGTAAACCGAACAGAACAATATATATTTAAAAGACCTAAATACTTAATATACACCAACTTTCTAAAGGGTGCAACATCTGGTCAGATACGATTAGGAAACATGATGTCAGAAAGTTTACGCAAGTTAACTGATCCGTTCATTTTAAGAAGAACCAAGGTTAGTGGTTTAACTATGTCTGTGGACAGGTTTTGTTGTGTTTTTAAATTTGAATCTTCATTTAACATGTCTACGTACATATACACACTGATACGGCTTTATTAAATTTTATAAACATATCAAACACCTATTTAGAAGTATTCAAGTACTGGTTACATAAGTTATTCAATATATTGTGTTGAATTTTATATTATAGTCAGAACTTGATCAATATAATATACAATAAGTTAATAATTTGATTGTTAAATTTGATAGTGTTACATTTTTAGTTAACTTCGTGTAATTTGGTTTTTTTTTACATTAAAGGGTTTATAAAAACTATATGTGTATGTATTAAATGTTCTTGTTTTGGTTTTTAATTGGGTAAGTGAGCCAACTCAGGCATAAATCTAGGTTTCATTGCAGAATGCTGACCTTGCCATAGTACCTCATCTTCTCACTAGAATACCTCACTCATACCCGATACGCTTTATATTTATTAATGGTGTGATTTATTTTCATTATGTTAAATTATTTTTGTTCACAAATGCCTAAACCAGAATGATAACAATTATAGCTTTCTTGTACATAACCAATTCAACTATATAAGTTATTTTATTACAAAATATTGTTAATGCTTTAATAGGACGGGCTTACACGGAATGAAAAAGAGAATCGTGGCGATCTTGCATGTGTAGATGGTGCACAGGATCCTACTGTTCTTAACAAACAACCAAGATTTCCAAAACTTTCAACTAAAAATGACTTCGTTGTGTGGGTAGGTTGGTTTAACATTACAGCTTTTTTAAATGCAAAATTGAATTTTCCTTTCCAGTTTTGTGAATATAATAAATTGCTATCTACTATGGGTTTTCTTAATCGCCAACTATTTAATCCAGTAGTATTGTTTTTCACCTGATCTAAATAATAAGACAATATGATGTCATAGCATAAGCTTGCTAGACTAATTTATTCAATTTTCTTCTTTCAGGTATATTTGTCGGACATACAGCAGCAGATATATAGTGACTTCATACAACTTGATTCAGTGAAGGAACTTCTTTCAACTCATCGTTCTCCCCTTGTACACCTCACTGTACTTAAGAAGATATGCGACCATCCACGACTTCTCTCAACCAAAGCCTGTATTGAACTTGGTTTGGAGTCGAATGATTCGTGAGTGTTATGTATATATATATTATATAATTCTTATATAATTTTTTAAATTTTTTAATATATATATATATATATTAAATAAAATAAGATAGAGGGTGTTTTTAATAATTGAAATTGAGTTGATTTTAATGTTTCAACACTTAATTTTAATCACAATATTAACAAAACAACCTTGAAGTAAATTGTTATATACAGGCAAAGCTTATCCCAAGTCTTATAGTTATATTGTTGCATACCATACGTAACCACAGATTTTTACCTATATGCCGTTAACCGGTAATTAAGTTATTCATTTCCAGAATGACGGAAAATTTGGATCAAGAAGCGATTGAAGGATGTGCGGCGAACCGTATCAATAATATTTCTGATCAAGTTCTTATGGAAGAATCCGGTAACACAACCACGTTTATTCATTTTTTTTGTAATCTTGTTTTATATTCAATACAAAGTCATTTTAGAATCTTTTGAAAGTTTTAAAGAATTATATCTCAATTGCAAAATGCAAGATGTTAAAGTCTTTTCCAAAAAAATAAAACATCAAATTTTAAACTGATTTAGAACTTCGCCAGTTCCGTACTGTGACATAACATAGTGTTCATGGTCTTTTTTGGATGTAATTACATTCAGATTTTTAAAGGTCCACCGGTTCGCAAAATTTGAAATTTTACTGGCCCGCAAGCTAAAAAGTTTGAGAAACACTGGTCTAGTATTAAACTTAATTAGATAATAAATAAAACCAACTAATAGTACTCCGCCATCATATGACATATATATAATTTTTCATGAGAAAACATTTCACAGGAAAACTGCAGTTTCTTATACCTCTGTTGCTACGGTTACGAGAGGAAGGACATCGGACTCTCATCTTCTCCATGTCGAGGAAGATGCTCAACATCATCCAGAGGATCTTGATGAATCTCAAGTTCAAGGTTTGTAGAATGCAAGGCTGGATTGCTCAGGTTAAAGCTTCTAAAACTTTCAGTTAATTCAAACAACAAAGCAAATAAAATTAGAACATCCCACTTAGGCTAAGTTGTCAAGGAAAGATCACCCATTTGTTAACATTAGAGCCCTTTTTGCCTTCCTTCGGGAAATCAACTAGTTTAACATTTAGTGATGTTTATGCAGTAGCAACCTATGAGTTGTAATAGGCCAGCTCTGACCTAAATCACTGGGTATAAATCACCAAAACTTATTTATCGAGCTTCCTAAATCGGGTCCCACTAAGCTTCTGCTGAGATCTCGCCATTGTAGCTGAAAACTTAAACACTTTCGTTGATTATTTTAAAATTTAACAACCAATCATGTTTCAATTTATGTTTAATAGATCTGTAATAAAAGTCTGTATTCAAAATTTTATTAATGTACTGTTGGGCAGAAACTTTTATGTCATTGAATGTGAAAATATGTAGGCATATGTCTTGTATTAGTGTTTAGGTTGATTGTTATTATGATTGTAACTTACAAAGGTGATGAGAATGGATGGTCTTGTAACAAAACTCAGTGAAAGAGAGAAAAGAGTCAAATTATTTCAGGAAGACTCGTCATATAGTGTTTTTCTTTTAACAACTCAGGTTGGATATTATTTGAATACATATTTTGTCAATTTTTTTTTTTTTTAATTTCAGTTATTGCTGCTTACATAATATATTTAGAATTTTGCATTTTCAGTTTTTATTTTGTTAACCAGTCTCCGGGTCAAAAGGGTTTTGAACTGTTGCTTAAGCATATAATGTATGTAAGTTTTGATTCCACAATTTTAGGACAACAGTATTTTAACTACAGGTTGGTGGTGTAGGACTTACATTAACAGCAGCTGATCGTGTTGTAATATATGATCCCTCATGGAACCCGGCCACTGATTCACAAGCTGTCGACAGAATCTACAGAATTGGACAGAAAAAGTTCGTTTATTTTGACTTTTGAACCATTTTAACATTTTGTATTAAATATTACTATTTTATCTTTATGTTCAAAAAAAGTTATAATATGTGATCAAAAAAGTTATAAATAGTTTGTGTGGAATTTTTATATTTTCTCATTTTCTATTAAGTATTTGTTCCACACCAACAACCAAAATGCTTTATGAATTATTTCTTAAAGTCTTGGCCTGCTTATTTATTTGTCTTCTAGTTAAATAAAACATAATTATCCAAGCTCCCACCACACAGGAGCGTGGCAGTGTATCGTCTCATCACATGCGGTTCTGTGGAGGAAAAAATCTACCGTCGTCAAATTTTCAAAAACTCAGTCATTCAACAAAGTACAGGTCAATGTGATGATCCTTACAGGTTTGTGTTGTGTTTCTTTTCTCTGATTATTTTTTAAAGGTTTAAAAAAAATTAAATCTTAAAAAATTATTAAGTGTAAACAATTAAATTCTAGGTACTTTTCCAAACAAGAATTAGCAGAGTTGTTTCAATTGGATGACGTTCTCAGCTCGTCAACTCAGATCCAATTATCTCAACTCCACAGTCACCAACGTAAACTTGATGATCATCTGCAGGAACATATGGACTACCTGCATGAACTTAGTGAGTCAAATACTATTATAATATTAAGTTTAAATAATTAATCTCACTGCTTGGTGAACGCTTTAGCCTCTGTAGTACTAGTACATGTGAAGGTTGTATCAAAACCATGCTCTACACCAGTGCTCTTCAACCGGTGTGCACGGTGCACCCTAGGGTGCACCAAAATATGCCAGGGGTGCACCAGAACAAAAGTGTATTAAAGGGTGCATCACAAACTTCAACAATTTTCAGCAATAATATTCAGTTTTGAACATTTTTACAAATTTAGCCACTTTCCTACAGTTTTTTTTATATGAATTCTATATCTTGCATCACTGGTAATCGAGAAACGTCATGAGTTTTACGTTAAAACAATCAGGGGTGCATGAGTTTGTCGCAACAACTTTAGGGGTTTACCAACCCAAAAAAGGTTGAAGAGCACTGCTCTACACTATTCATAGAAAATAATAATGTTTAATATAGATGGCTTGGCTTGGCATGTTAATTGACACGAGAATTATGCACAGTCTGTGCCTATTGTTCCAACAACCAGACTCTAACCTATGCTTACAGCCTTTTAAATTTAACAAAAAGATCCCTTTATTATAATCTGTTTACAATTGCCCAATTTAAGTATTTACCTTATTTCACAGAAATGTTTGGGGTAAGCGACCACGATCTTATGTTTTCGCAAAAACCTGATGATATTGATTGTGACGATGAAGCTGTCACTGGACTAACTAATCAGGTATGCAACATACAGCATGAAATATTGAAATACATGATTTAAAATATAAGTTTAACTTCGTAGTGTGTTTGCCACCATATTTACCACTCTGTTCTTTATTCCATTATTATAACTTCAATACTGCATGAGATATTTTATAAATTTCAGATAAATTGAGATATTTTATAAATTATAAAATGTCATGTAGCATTAAAGGTCAGTGCTGCTCAAACTATGGTGCAAGCAGCCTATTGATAGTCCATGACCAGTTAATATTTGTCTAACCTGGTTATGCTTTGCAATCATTATTTCATATCTTCACACAAATCTAAGTTTTTAATTCTAAGCCTGGTTTTGCTTCCTGTCTGGTTTTTGTGGCTGTATGACTTTCCATGAAATTACATTTTACAACCAATAAAAATCCTAACTTTTAACTTAACAATTTAAGGTCTAAAACTATGAATAAGACAATGTTGTATGTGTGGAAAAAAAGCTGCCGGTATTTGTATACTGTGTTGAAAGTTTAAGTTTTGCTTTTTATAATAAATATTAAAGTTATTTTAGTATTTGAACTCCTTTGGCACGTCAAAGCACAAAATCATCTAAATAATAAACATTGAACAACTAGGTTAAACATATGAAGCCATATTTAATTATATACAATATACATAAATTCATCACAACTTAACACTTACGTTTATTAAAACACCGTACTCTCCAGGTTGAGTTGGCACAGAACAGATTGCTTATGGAATCAAATCAATTCACCGGAATAACTGATGCAGAGCAAAGATGGGGAGGTTTTGTTTCTGAAGATCGAGTTGCTGATGTAAAACCTAAGGATCTTGAACGTGAGTAAAATGAAAATCTAAGTTTTAATTTATGCATAAGTTTACATTTGGACCAGGTTGTAATGTTTGCCAGAGTGTGAAATACTGGTCTGTATGTAAATAAGAGGTTGTCAGCCATTATGGTGTCCAGATATGGTTAGTCAGCCAGTATCCGTTTTTCTACATATTATTATTTCTGAAATGTTCAATTTGCTTCTGCGTTTAAAAAATATATTGTAGTAACTAAGCAATTCAATTTTCAGCTGTTTATCCAATTGAAGGACTTACCACAAAATTAGAAACTTTACAAATTCCTTCCCCACCAAAGGTAAGTTGGAAATCTCTTTGGTTTGTTATCCATGTTTATTTATTGCTGATAAAATTTGCAACAATCAAATAAGAAATACATCTACCCCATTTCCTTTGCTTTTGTAAAACAATCACTTGGTCACATGGTATGTTTTTTTTTCTAGAAGGAAGATATCAAACCAATAAAAATAGAACCGAACTTAGAAGAAGAAATTGTTTGTTTGGATTACCCTCTACCCTCTTTGTTAAAGGTTTGGTGATTTTGTAAATTAGTAAATTTTAGGGATATGCCGACTCGTTATTACTTGGTTTATTTCTGCTTTTACTAAGCACTTCAGTGTCATTCCAACTTCCAAGTAATGTGTAACAGACAAAAAGATGTTAAACTTTTTAATTTTTCTTATCTTGTCAAACTGGACCTACAACATGTTTAAATAGCTTTAGTTGTAAGTTATGGAAACAAAATCGAATATATTTAAACTTGTAAAAAATGTTTCATGCTTGTGTTAACTTAACTATCATCCGTTACCATTGACATGATTATGTTTAAATATCATTGTTTAGAAAAAAGTTGGCACCACAAATCCTTTGTCTTATGAAGATGGTGAAGATGTTATATTATGTGGGGATTCACCTATGCAGATGGATCCTAAACAAAATGTAAGTTAATATGGTGTTATTGATTACAATACTTAATGTCTCTCTCTTATTTCCTGTATTTTCTTTATTGCACTTCTTGGTATATTTAATTTATTATTGAATTTTAATATTATTATGTAGTAACCCTATGTAAAGGATAAATGTATTTTTATATACCTCATGCTTTCCTGCAACTTTTAGGTCACATCAGGAAACCCAAGCACTCCAATTGTGGTAACTATATTACACCATTACCATGTGACTTTAGGTTTTTTGACACACTTATTAGATCAATATTCATTACTTACCTATGTTTTAATTCCATTTTGTGATTTTTTTAAAAATGTGATGCTTTGGTATCCGTATATGGCTGATTTTTATAATAATGTATTCTTTTATATTCCTCTAGGTTGAAGACTCGTTTGATATGTTTGTGCAATCTAATAATAACGACAGCGATACAGATGAGCTCTCTAGCGACGATGAGTGGAAGAAAGCATTTAGTGAAACAACAGGAAATGTGGTTGAGCTTCAACCTGCTGAAAATCTATCCAAAGTTTCTTCAGCGTTAAGTTCAACTATGATGGATGGGAACATGGCGAGGAAATCGCAACTGTTTGGATTAGATGAAGAATTGGTAAACGATGTGGAAACTACTGAAGATAATGTAACAGACTTAATAGATCAAAGTGCTGCATCTGTTTCATTTAAATTGAGTGTGTCAAGTGATGACAGTGCTTTGGAATATAACAGTCCACAACGAACAAATACGGCTCTAAATGATAATAATCTCTCCACTGATGTTAGTACATCACTTCATGACGTCACGCCACCGGAAGAAATTGCGCAAGGTGAAGTTTCAAGTAATAAAAACGAGAGCATGAGCAGCGGAACTTCATTAATTGATGTAAATGCCTCATTTGAAGATGTAGCGAAATTAATTCATAATGCAACAAAATCTATTGAAGAGATACCAACATCAGGGAATAACACAACTACTTCAATTGTAGATAACACATTTTCTGACCTAGATGATGAGGATGATGACATAACACAAGAATTATCGAAAGAGGAAAATAACTTAACACATGATGACGAAAATAACTTAACACATGACGATGACATCACCCAGGAGTCATTTTCAGCCAGTGGTGTCACAGCGGAGAAAATTGTTAAATCTGGGGATAATTCGGAAATTAATCTATATCTGTCTGATGAAGATGAGCAATTATCAACCTGTGACAAAACAGAATCTGTGTGTTCCGTCAATTCTCTTGATTCTTTTGAACTTCCAACATTTGATGTAAGTTGAATAGTTTTTAGTTAATTACCTAAATTGTACTTAAAGGGGCATACCATCAAAAAATAAAAATTTCTGTATGAATAGATATGCTCAAATGTAACCTAAAGGTATCTTCAAAGTTTCTCAAAACGATATGGCTTCTAAAAAATCCCCTCGAAAATAACCGCTGGAGTAAAAAAATTTGGCTGTTTCTACAATGCATGGGATTTCCCATTAGAAAAAAAATTCACTCAACTTTGATCGTTTTTAGTTCCTAAAATACTAATGAAAGTTCAAACTTTTGTTTTGATTTTGTATAACAAATGCTTAGCAAAAAATATGCACTTTATTATGTTATAATTTTTTGATTGAACCTAGGTACATACTAGATTATGCTGACTCAGCATATTTTCAAACCTAAACACGAAAAACTGACTTTTTTATAAAAAGAATGTTACAGTAAGTACTAGTAAGACGTAATAGACATTTTATTATAAAAAAATGCGAAAAATTTGCTGTTTTGAAACTCTTTGTTTTTTCAAAAGTTACTTTGTATTTTAAAACTTGGATGGTAGCTTTAGTTCACATATGAGCATATCTATCAATACACAAATTTTGATTTTTCATTGGTATGCCCCTTTAATAAAATCTACTTATGTCGTATACACAACATTTAAATTTAACTTAAAACTCATTTTAGAACCTTGAAGATTCCAACGGATTCATTTCAGATGCTGATGATTAAGTTTTGTGCAATACAAAAGATGACACTTTCTTTTTACGTCCTCCCTTATTCAACTTTTCTTCTTGGTGTTCTGTGCAACCACAACAAAAATGTGGTGGTGTTCCAAAAAACCACTAGAATGTGGTGGTGTTTTGTACTACCACACAACAACTTTCTTACGTTTTATTTCACACGTAACAGTAAAGTAGAGGTTCTTTTAAAAAAAGATTATCTTCATGAATTGCTTTTTTTCTAACATCATCAAAGAGGGGAGTTTAGCAAGACTCTGTTACGCCACATCGTCCCATGCCTTCACGCTTGCACAGACGTTGTTCAACGGGTTGGCTGGATGATATAAACACAACGGAAATGGGCAGGGGTCAATATGACTTTAATGAGGGATAAAAACAACAAAAATATCTTTAAAGTTATATATATATATATATATATAAAGTTTAAATGGCAAAGAAACTAGCACAGCCGGTTAAATTCGGTAGGTTAACTACAAGTTGCAGAATACTGCTAAAGTAAATATATTTTCGTTTGGTTTCCAATCGTGTAGCTTTTATTGCTATACTTCGAAAGGTTTGATTTTAATTCATTAATTTTAACCTCTGGGATTATTTCAATATAATATCCCCAAGGGCTATAATAAAAAGTATAAGGAAATTAAATATTCGAAACTCAGCCAGTTGCACAATATTCTACAGTAAAAGGCAAAACGAGCCAATATGTTTATCTCTAAGAAATGTTTTTTCTAACACCATCAAAGAGGGGTTTAGCAAGACTCTGTTGTGCAACGTACGCCACTTCGTCCCATGCGTTCACGCTTGCACAGACGTTGTTCAACGGGTTGGCTGGATCAAGAATTATTGGTCTGAGCAGAATAAAGAGGATTGACTGGATGGGGTACAAGTAGATTAAAAGAGCTGACTAATATTAATATATATAAGTAGGCTACACGTGTGGTTTAATTTGTTTAAGTGCGGACTGCAGTATGCTTAAAAGACGGATTGCCATATATAAGCAAAATATCGATAATATATATATACAGCAGATTTTTTAAGTATAGTAGGGTGGGAAGAAATGGGACACCTTTAGAACATAATATTCTACTATCCTTATCGTTTTTTAATCAATTAACAACGGTCTATAGGAGTCATGAGGTTACGGTTTTATAATTCTTTGAATGTTCTTCGTTTACTACCATTAAATTTGACGAGAAATTAGAATGAATAGGTGTTCCATCTCCTCCCACCTTAATTTGTAAAATTACACCTGTTGTGCGAATCGCTAAATAACTCCTCGTGTGTTTTGTTATATTTTATTAAATTGTAGTCAATTAATAAAGGAATGATAGTACTAATTTCTGGTATCACCCAAAAACCTTCATGTATTTTAAATGTGAAATATTGGGCAACATTTGCTTAAGTGTCCCATCCCATCTCCCCCACTGTACTATATTTGTTTTATTTTTCCCACGTGCCATTTTGGTCGTGCTCACGCGTGATTTTTTATACCTTTAATCACTTATAATGATGTTTTTAAAGTAGGCTGCGACACACAAGCTACGTACTGTTCGCAAGTAACTTCAGAGTAGCCACTTGTGAAATTAAATTTGGATTTTGGACGGTTAGGGCTGGAAGGATTAGATTTACCGGTGTTCGGTCAAAGCTTGTTGAACCCACAAGCTTTTCAGGAAATAGTTTTCGTTCCACGCCACACATAAGTCTTCATATTTTATAAGTTGCTCAAGAATGGAAGCAAATGCGTGTAGAAACTGTATATAAAAAACAACCGATCAGAAAAATATCAAGGAAATCTGATTACCACCTGATGTGTTTAAACAGATCGTTTAGTACGAGTACCAAATAAGTTTAGCAATAAACATATAAGCCAAAATTTGAGACAGAGATTAAATCTTACTTTAAAATGCAGAGGCTTCCCATGATTTTCCCAAACGTGAACTGTAATTAATTCCAGGGTATACGAGTTCGGTAATCTCCGGAATCTAAAGTAACGATTATTAGAATCCATACTTGTTTAACCTGCAACCCACAATCCTACTTATTTATTTTACTGTTTTCACCAAAACTTGTTTGCTTCCAGTGCTTGACAAGGCGCATAAGGTCACGAAGCGGAGCTGGCTTGCGTCGCACAAACTCCACTTGAAGCTGTAGCAAGGCAGCGCTGTACAGTTGAAGTTGAAGCGAGTTTTTGCAGTTTTCAATGCGGCGATAGATTGCCTTTTTATCCTCTGCGGTAATATTTGGAAATTTTATTGAAACATAAGCGGTGTTGGTTTTGTGTTCGTCAGCAGCTTTTCATGCATGAAAAGCTAATAGTATTTACATTAATATTCATCCCATATAACTTACCTTGAGTTGGACGTGGTCCTAACAAATCATTACACGGTAAAACGTCTACATGATGTATATGATCGTTCTTTACACATTTCCATTGAAAACGTAGCGCCAGGGGTGTGACGTCACTCATTAGAACTCTGGTGGCCAACAGCGAGTTTTGAAGTCGTTTTTTTAAGTCTTTTATGAATTGAACCATGTTCAACGAACATTGCGCTGTACCTTCTACCAAAGAGAAGTTTTCGACAAATACAACCATATCAATGTCGGAATGTCCACGAATGCAAGTGCTTTTTCCGTACGATCCCCCCTGTGAAGATATCAGGTAAACAAAATGTCAAAATTTAAAACTATATATGTCAAATCCAAGAATGTATTCAAAAATAAAATTATAACAATCGCAACACAAAAAAAACAATTGTTAGATAAAATGGCACGGTACCGAATGCGGCGAATTTAATATTATTAATATATTATCCTCTCAGCAGAAACGTTTATATTAACTTACCCGAATGACATGACTGACTGGAAGTGGCAATTCTTCCAAGAGGAAATTAACGAGTAGATTGACATCATCGTTGCATTCAGTGGATCCAGACAACTTTGGTTTCAGCTCCTGATTTATATATCTTTCAACGTCGCATGGTTTTAAAAAATCGAGTATGTTCCAGTTTTGGAGACGCAGAGAAAGCGAGTCTGTAAATTGAAGTACAATTTCAACAAAACACACATTTCGCCTTACCTTAACGTATATTTCTTTGTTAATCGTGTTGATATCTTAATTTATTAGTTAGGGCCCGTTTGTCATCTCGACAACAATTGGTGCATGCGGCGCTTAATGTGAATATATAGGCTATACTGGGACGGGAAAAGTGGGACACTTTATTGTCCAGTATTTAAAAAACAAAATGTGTGTTGTATGTTTTTTTTAGAATATTTTACATTTATTTTAAACTCAACAACCCCGTTTACTTTATACTCACTCAAATATTGTCTTAACTGTTATCTTAATTGATAAAACTATCACTTGGCAATGCGATGGCACATATACGTGTGTGTTGTCATGTTTGTCCTAAATATACTTAACTTTATTATAGCTCACGCCATTTATGGTCTCCCATCCATTACTTTTGTTTGTGTTCTTTATCCACATGTTTCAAAACTTTTATTATAATCACATTTGTTTTATTTGCTTTTTTTTTCTATGTTCTCTGATTTTTTTTAATGTTTTTTTTTAACTACGGTCTAATATTAGGCTTGTTTTACTCCGTTAAAAATTGTGTTTTTTATTTAACACCGATTTTTAATAGTTAAAACATTAACCGATTTATGGCGTGCTTTATGGAGTCGTGAGAATACTGTAGAATACTTCTGTGTTTATAATTAAATTGGCATCTTCAAAAGAAACGATATCTTACTTTACCTATGTTCCCCCTTACTCCACAGTTCAACCTATACTATATTTTTCCTTCTGTAATTTCCCAAATCTTCCATTTTTAATTTCTCCAGTCGTACCTTTTGTTTGTGTAGTTAGACTGTGGATATCCCTCTCGTGCCTTTCTCTTCCATGAACACTTCCCATAACTTGATTACACATCCTGCAAGTTGTAATTGCTCCTGGTGACGTGAACAGAGATATTCTCGAAGTAGGGACTTCCCAAAAACTTTGCTCCTCCGTACTGTCTCGTGGTCTAAGAACCCTGCACGCGATAGATGGCGGCTGCTTGTAGATGATCGGAAGTTGCTTATCGAACGGGTGTTCTATGTTTTTATGCGTCTGTATAGTGTGTGGAACACACCAGGTAAAAAATAACAAAATATGTTCACATTTCCAATTAACCTTTAAAATCCAACGTAAGCAAACGGCAGTACAATTTTGTTACGAAAACAAAACTTTATTTATGATAAAGAGGCAAACTAGACCACAGGCGTTATTAGAAATTTACCTTTAGTTCCTTGCTGTGAATTTCGTTTCCACATTTATCACAAAGGACTTTGTTAAAATGAACTTTTCGCAGATGAATTCGAACTGCTGCGGGGCTGCCAAATTTGTTGCCACATCGATTGCATTCATACGTGTGCATCGTCGATTGTTTTCACAAAAACTCTTAAATTTAATCGCTCGCCTTTTTTCACAAACCACCCTTAACTGGTAGGGCGGTAGGGTATACAACAGCTATATCAAAAGTAAACTATAGGCGGTATACCGCGTACTAGTTTCGATAGGACGACACGGTATTGTCAAAATAAACCCGGGGTGTTGATTCTATCTGCGTGATAATGAAGTAGATTAAATACCCAACTCGTAATTCGAAACTTGTGTCAGGTCATTCTTTGTATTCTCAAGCCTATTGTTAAAATATAAGCACATTCCTAAAAGAGACTCACAGAAATAATCGCTTATCTATTTATTCGATGCCCATTACTCATGTTTAGTTGCCAAATAACAAACCAAATGATTCTGTGATTTCAATTTATCGTTTCTTTAAAAACATTTAACCATGAACCCATAAATAATCCATACATATACCTTCGTTATTGGTTTGTTTAAAAGATCATTATACTGTCTGTCATTACGTGTATGCTACATTGCCAGCAACCTATTAAATCAAACTTTTTCTACGAATTACCAATTGAGCGTCGATTATGTTTAAATATCGGCCCAAACACGTAGTAGACTGACGTCGACTTCTTCCGGTGGAATACGTTGGACAACAAATTTAGAATAAAAATCAAATTAGAAATGTGTTTGTTGTTAATGTTATTTACAGGGGACCACAGGCATTGTTTATTAAACACAAACCTTATCTTTTTAAGTCCAAGCGAATTTTATTTTTAAAATAAAAGACACCCCGTTAAAATAATAATAAACTGCACCCGAAACAGCGTGAGAATATTTAGTTGGGGAAATCCTTTCTGTTAAAATTTCGAGTTCCTTTCAAAGTAGTTTTAGGGTTTTTAAAAATAATAGTTTTTTTAGCGTTTATGTTAGGTTTATTTTGCGATTTTGCCTATACCTGTGTAGTTTTTGGTGTCCAGAAAACATCATGCTATCGATCATGTATGTTAGAGGGAGATTGAGATAGAAATTCGCGCACCGAAAGATGATTGGCCGGTTGCGTATATTATATATACTGCTGCTTATGCATACGTGACCTTTTATAAGACAGCTTTATTTTTGTCTAGAATAAAGATATAAACTGCATCGCTCAGTTACTTTAATAAACAGTACGTTTCATCCTAACAGAACATAGTTTGCTAAATCGAATCTAATAATTAAAAAAAAGATTTTATAACAGATGTGCTTAACACAATGAAAACCTTGTACCCAGATAAGCTGGCGCTAGTGAAGAATTCCCCCCACCCACTTTTTTTGTTAACCACCAACCCCTAACTACTAACCCCAATAACCACTAACCCCCTAACCATCAACCCCTAACCACCAACCTCTATCCCTTTCCAAAAGCCTATTCTGCTATGTACCGGAGGATTTTTCACTAGTGTCGGCTACTCCTATGATTTCTTTTTATATTATAACTTTTTTGTGTTTTTATTTTAAGGGATTATGGTTAAGATATTTGTAGGGCGTCTGGCCCCGACTGTTACTGCAGTTCAGCTGCGTGAATTGTTTGAGAATTATGGAACTGTTTCTGATTGCGATATTCTACGAGATTATGGATTCGTTCACATGTCGAGCGAAGTAGAGGCACAGAAGGCAATTACTGCCCTTGATAAATATGAGCTCGTTGGAAGTAAACTGAGTGTTGAGATGTCAACATCGCGCTCCATGAAGTCGTGTCAACTCACTGTCAAGAATCTGCCGCGCGGCACCAACCCTCAGGACTTGCATAAACTTTTCAAAAAATTTGGAACTGTGACATTGTGTAGAATTAGCAGCGATCAAGCAGTGGTGCATATGCGTTTTCCATCTATGGCAACTAACGCTGTTAGAAATCTAAGTGGAGAAATATATCGTGGAAATGTTTTGTCTGTCGAATTAGCAAATAATAATAATCGACCACCAAATAATTGGCCAAAGACAACTCCGAAGGAATGGAAAGCAAGCGATATTTTTCCAGTTATCAAAGGAAGTTCTGAAAGTCTGGAAAATATTTTACAAGGTACTTTGCTTATTGGCTATAAAGATAATTCTGGATGAAATAAAATACGTAATTAAATAAAACAATAATCTTTGTTTATGAAATATTCTTTTTTATAGGCTACATTTTATAGTTTTTTCATTTATTATTTTTTTTACCAATTTATAACAGTAAAAATGTGATGTATTTTATTTAACAATCGAATTACTTTAGTTATTGCCCTTTCAATTGTAAATATATTCCTGTATATTGTATATATATATATATACATATTATTTCAAATTTATTACAGATGAAACTAATTCAATTGAATTGAAAAATGAATTTTCAAGTGAAAGCACGGTTATGGTGAATGGAATCTCAAATGAACACTCGGTTGCAGAAACCACAGAATCAATCGATACTACGCTACCCACCCCAATTATTGTTGCAATATCAACACAAAGGTAAAACTAGTTTGTTTTGTGATAAACACACAAAGTCTTAACTTTAAGTCACCGTCATAATTTTTTTTTGATTGTGTAGAGCGCTTCTAGAAAAGTTTCTATTTGTAGTGTGTTCACTGTATCGCTTAACACTGTTTTGTTTTAAACTAAAAGCATAGAACATGCTTGAGTATATTACTGTTTATATTCCTCTTAACTGTGAAACAAATTGTGCCTGTAGTACTTTCTATGGAACTAAACAGGAAGCATCTGTGCTGTTGTGTTAGAACAGCTTATACAACAATCAATTAATAAAAAAATGTTTATTGTTAGCAATTGTAAACTGCATGTATATGTGACTGTCATTGTTGGTAATTCTAAATATTAATATACAGTAATAGAATAAACATTTCTTAAAAGCATTGCCCTATTCCCACAACACTGTAATAACTTTCCATTATTAATCCCTTCTCTTCAGCTCTGTAACAGCTGCTACACATGGCAATGGGACTGTTGTTTCAAGCACAATGCAACCAACTATAGAAAAAGCCCATGAACCACGAGAAGCTAGGAAACGCAGGATACAGCAAGGCCTTAAATTTTTACAGTAAGTGTTTATACTGCGACAACGCAACTAATGACTCACTCAGTATACATGACTTGTTGTTATCTATTTTTCTCTGTGTGTTTAATTATGTTGAACTGAATAAACTATAATATCTAGTTTCCATGCTTGACTGCAGTGTAGATATACAATACATTGTCCATTCAATATGTTCGGTCCAACTTCTGCTCAGCTTGTTTTTGTAAAATGTGACAAAGGATTTTTCATTTGACCTGATAAAATAAATCTACACATTGGGTAATTTAATTTTTGTTTCAGACAGTATGTTATTATGAGCCATAAGTTTGATTAGTCTGTAGTGTTATTCATTAGCGTTTACAATTTCACGAATTCTATTTATAGATCACCAATGCCTTGGAGTGGTAGTGCTGAGCTGTATGAGGTACGTATCTAACTCAAACCCTGCAGACATTTCAAACTTGTGTATTATATCTTAATATCCAAAAACCCTTTTCATGACAATTTAGCATGAGGTTTTAAGGAAGTGTTGACAAATAAATCAATTGAGTATTGTATGCAAATGAGTAAAATTAATCATAATGTCATAGCTATATGTATAGACCAATTTATGCCAACACCTATTTTGTATCGTGTATTATAGTGGGCCCATAATTCTTCTAGCAAAGTTCTGGTAAAAACTATCTGTTTAGTGTGACAAGTTTATGATATATATATATATATATATGTTTTTTTTGTACTGGTGCACACCATGCATATCTTGTGCACCCATGTGCACACTGGTTGGAGAGCACTGATATACACAAAAATACTCTACATCTAATTTGCACATATTGTGCTTAGTAGAGTAATAGTTCCAATATTTATGAATGATACTGGTAGCCAAGTAATATTATATCAGCTGCGTAAACAATAAGCTGTTGTGGTTGTTTTTGCATGGAAAGGAAAATTATCTGCTATAAACTCCATGAACTCCCATTGTATAATTGATTATGAGTTCTCCATGCACATAAGTGTAACCATTAATTGTCAAGTGAACTGAAATTTGAAACAAAGGATACTTTTAATTTAAATAGACTTGGATAAGTTTGGTAAAATACATATATTACATGAAATAAAAAGTTGAACAATATTTTCCGAACTTGTTGACTAAATTTGACGATGTTGACTAAATTTGTATATTTTCATTGAAAGCCGACATGCATATTTGTTATATCGACTTTGGTGCAGCGATGCTAATGTGGTTGTTTTAGTTAAAGAATAATGTTTGTAAATAACAAGGAAATGTTAATATTTAAAATGTTGTGCTGCTGAAAATGGTTTTGGGTTTTTCTTTCCTAAAAATGTGTTTTATTTTTATTAATTTGGGATCTTAAATTAATTGTTTATTTTTTTTTTGACTTTCAACAGACATTCCTGAACCAACTGAAAGAAATGATGATGCATGAGGGAACAGAGTTATGCAGGGAGGGTTTGTTTAAGGAATCAGTTGCTCAATTGAATGAAGCCATCAACATATGCGCATATATGAAGAAGGAGGGTATCAATGGATACATGGATAACTTTGAGAAGTTACTTATGGAGAGAGCAAGTGTTCATCTAACTTCCGTGAGTCTTCATATGGCTGCTACTATCTTAGTTTTACTTTTTTGCGATTTTTCAGACTGTTTTACAAAGCAAGTTAATTTTTTTTTTATATTTTTTATATTTATATTATAAATTATAAATACAGTTGATTAATGTTAGCTGCATTTTGACACATACTAAATGAAACTTATAAACTTTGTCACTTAATTTCAGGGAAACAATTCAGCTGCTTTGGAAGATGCAGAAAAAGGTTTGAAACGATTCCATTTACCTACTTCCCATTATCATAGTACACAAACTTACATTTAAACGTTTTCCAGCGTTTAATTTAAGCAACGGCAGCAACCAAGTTGCGTTGAGGTTTAAAGCAAGGTGTTTGGTGAATTGTGGTCGTAGAAACGATGCTTTGTTTCTCATGTTGAAGTTTTCTCAAGTTGCTACATTTGTAAGTCACTAGACACTTTATCTTCTGTTAAATAGTTTTAAGTTAAAACATGTTTAATTCAGTTTTTGACATCAAAGTGTTCTAATATTCTTTACAAATTTTTAAATCAAATCTTAACAGATCATACATAGTTAAGGTTTTATATTTTGGCTCTAAAACCCTTCCTTTCAGGATGCTGAATCGGCTCAGTTATGCAGCATCTTGAAGCAGAGCATGGGAAACATGAATGATGAACAATCGCTTGGTTTGAGTAACAATAAAGGAGCGATAGGTGATGGAAGAAACCGGATATCTTCCAGTTTTTTTCCTCGAAATCCGATGGATGGTGGGTCCTTCAATGGATCTCGAGGAGGTTGGTCGATGATGAACGGATCCGGTGATGCCCACAACGGATTCCTCTCCTCATATTCCAACTTTGGAAACGGGAGTAGATCTCTCTTGGGTGCCGGTACACAATCCTTGCAACCGAATGAATCGTTTTCTTCCCCACTTGGAAGTCAATTTCAACCATATTTTAACCAAAACAGCAACAGTTCGGGTTTCTCTGGTTTTTCCGGAAATTTTCTTGACAATCCAGTTCCAGGTCCAATAACCAGGCCAGGGCAGAACCTCTTCACAAACACTCCATATCAAGCTCCTCAACAAAAGTCTTCTATCTTTTCCCAAGATGTTCTTTATCCCATGGAGCAAACGAATGGACTTCATCGAGAATCTTCGATGCCTCTTCCAATCGGTTTCCGCCGACCTCAGGTCAACTCAGCTAATTCATATCCCTCTAGTGCAGGAAGTCCATGGAACGATACAACTAACGCTCTCTCAGGAATAAACAGTGCACCGACAAACAGAGGTTGTGTAGATAACACGATTGATGAAGAACTTGCAAGAGGAATTGAAGAAGAATTAAAAACTAACTTAAATGTAAGTTTCTTCTAAGTAAATCTTTCAATAAAGTTGAGATTTATTTTTGTAAAATAGCCAGTTATTGCTTTCTTCTTAACAATCATTGTTGTAATAATGTAATTATTACTAGATTATATGTACTGAAGTAAAAGTGTCTATTATTAATTCTTGTACCTGCTTTCGTTTTACCTCTGTGTGCACAGACAGCAGTAGGTATTCACTTTTTATTTGTTTTGCAGCATAAAGTAAATTCATTAACGCTTACATCAAATTCCAAGTCGCTTTGGCCAAACTCGTTAAACAGCGATCCAGGTTTTCAAGGTAAAGTAATTCAGTTAGTAATATGCAAACAACCCTAACATCCCTTTTATATGACAAAAAAATTTAAATTTTTACTAAGTTGTCCGCTATGCAAAACAAAACAAAAAAATGAAAAATTTATATTGAATTTTTTTTTTTAATTTAAAAACACTTTATATATTTATTGAAAGTTAATCACACTGAATTTGGTAATAAATGTATGCAGAATGTAACATTAATTTAAACACTGCAGGCAATTCAACGCACAACACATCAAGCTATACTCATTTTCCAATGAATACCTCAAAAAGTGGGTTCACTGGCTCATTTCTCGGACCTGCAATGTTAGGAATATCCGCAGGAAATCAACAACAATTGCCTGTGTCTGTTTCATTGCTAAGCCATGATACAGGTCTGTAATAATGTTTTTTTTTTTGTGTTTCTTGGTTATATATAATATATATATTTTTTTTTTGTTTTTTTAAACTGGTTATATTATAGTATGCAGCATCTTTTGTATAGCTTTTTATGAATGCTGATTTTACAAAAAGTATAACTTTGATGTTTGTGAATATATCATGTTTATTTATATTGTGAGTTGTGACTAGTGTGTGTGTCCCCATGGTTTACGTTTTGGTACAATCACATCTATTTATATCACTGTGAAGCTTTTTGTTGCCCGATTTTAATTGTACAAACGAAGCAGCCTATCACTTCAGCATTAAAATATTTTTGTTGATAAAAACCATCAGCCTACCTTATAAGTTACTCCCTTTTGGTTTGAATTAAATTAGTAAACATATTTTATTACCATAATTATATCTAAACCTTCCAACCTCATCAGAAGTAGTAAACAGCACACCATCATCTGTTATAAACAACAACATTGGTGCTGTTGAAACCAACCAATCAAACGACTCGCTGAGCGAGATATTGCGCAATCCACTTCATGATACGCACGAGTTTAAACTCGGATGTTCCGACTGTGTCTTGAGGACTGGACCAAGGGTCACAGACTTCAGGTGGATTAATATTATTTTACACTCGACATTGCTTCAGAACTTATTGTATATTGTATTCCACAGAAAAGTTTATGAAAACATTAAAATACCAGACTAACAGTATTACTACATACATATATATATATATTATATATACTTTTTTTCCAGAACACTGCCGGTGGTGCAGTTTCATCTTTATTTGAGCTGATATAATTTTCTATATGTTACGACAGGTGAATCCATAATTTAAAAAGTGTTCGTTTAAATCTAGACACGATGATAGTCTTGTCCATTCCTGCTATAAAAATATTGTTCTTTGTCGTCGCCGTGGCAACAAGGATTGGTTGAAAATACGACCAAGACCTCAACCGCAGTCTAAGGCCCAGTTATATGATGGTCCTTACTATATATGCAAGGATCTGATGGCTGGGCAGGATTGCACGTACCCTGCCGTGTGTACATTTGCTTACAACCAAGAAGAGATTGATGTATGGACACTTGAAAGGAAAGGAATGCTTAACAGGTGAACTATCGATGACAGAAAAAAATGGAATTTTTTTTGTGTTTTATTGTTATTTGTACCAGTAGGCTTAGGAAATGCTTGGAAGTGTCTATGGAAATATTCCTAAATATCTGCTTGTTTTAATAAATTAATATAGATCAACTTTGTTTAAAACACAAATTCAATCAATATTGCCAACTGCAGTTCAAATTTATTTTCTCACATCTGCCATTTTGCAACCCACAATTAGCTTGGTTATAATTGCATGCTGCTGCAGCTGCCTTGCAGCAGTTTCCAATCAATATAATTTTACAGAATTATCAAAAAACAGATAGTTTTTAAACAACATGGGCACGTGACATGACATATTTTGACAGTGTAATCACATTACAATGTGTGACTTCTGTTAGAATATTACTGTGTTTTTTTATCTTAATATGTTTTATATTACTCATATGGAAAAGAGCATAAAGTTTATTTCAAACAACTTCTGCATACCATTTGGCTGTCACTCTTCCACTCTTAATCTTTTATCTCCACTTGCGCAGAGCATGGCTGTGCAAGTCAATGGATCTGAATTATGTGAACAAGCTTTCTTTGGTTGGTTTGCTTATCTGCAAACATCGTGGAACGTTTGACTTTCTCTGTCGATCTTGCTTCCAGAACAAACCTCGCATCATTAGTATGTTTTCAGGCAATTCAAACAAATGCACCAATGAGAGCTGCCCTCATTTAAATACAGAAGAAAACCAACAGTTGGTCAGTTACCTCTGATTTTGTTTTTTTTTACTAGATTTACTTTTTTCGTTGCATTGTAATGGCTTTTTTATGCTTAAACTATTTTCCTGCCAATTTTTCAAACTATTTCTGTTTTATCAGACTCATATATTGCGCGAATCTTCAGTTCGTTTCACTGAGATAAGGTTCCCCATCCAACAAGCCATTCTCTGTCGTCATGCCATTCGATTTCAATGCACTCGTGGTGAAGATTGTCATTTTGCTCACAGTCTTGTGGAGAGAGATATATGGGCAATCATGGAGAAGGAAGAGTGAGTGAATAATTTGAATGTATTTTACCATTTGAATGTGTTTTGTCTTGAGAATGTATTTTAACAAATAAATAATTTAGTTTGTGTAAAATGCTTTACTCTGATTGGTTAATTCACATTTGAATTCATAGCCTCACAGCAGCAGAGGTTGTGAGGCAAGCACAGGAACACATTAAGAAGCAAGCTGCTGTCAATAAAGAATCAGAAAATTCAATGTTGTTTTCTGAAGGAGGTGACCTTGGATCATTTAGGTGGGAAATGATTGTCATTTGTCACAATTTGGTTTAGCATTAGTTGTTTAAACTGGACTTTTTTTGTAATGAGTTGAACCATGTTGTAAATTTGTTTAGTATTTTGAATCTGTTTTGATGTGATAAAATCAAGTTAGTAAGGAATACACAGTAGGTGGTTAAATGACTATTTTTTTTCAGATGGAAAGTGAAGTTTATTTGTTCACTGTGTCACAAAAATGGTCAGGTAAACGAAGCAACGAAAGACATGAAATATTGCACAGCTCGTGCCCAACACTCGTGGACTACCAACAAGAAAGTAGCCCTTGTGCACACTGCCAAGCGCTGGGTGCAAATACGTGATCTGCCGTACCTAAAGAATAAGGTGAATAACGGCGCCTGCCAAATCGTAAGTCTCCAATTTTTGTCTTGCCACTCCTGCTTCAAATACAACTTGCCTAGATCAAAAAGTCATGGCAGACATTCGCTTCAGCTCAATGAAAGTTTTGGTTTGCTTTTTGTGAGTGCGTGTTTTTTTCTTCCTACCTCAATCTCTAGCATTCATTAACAAACCTGTTTTTCTACAAAACATTATTATTATTTTTCAGAACCTTCCAGTAAGATTCGAACTGTGCGAAAACTTTCGTCGACAGAAACGATGCGCTTTCTCAGGAAAATGTAACTTCGCACATTCTCAGGAGGAAATGGATATCTGGATGTATCTCAGGGATAATAATTGTGAGTAGTTGGTTGTGTGGGAATTTCATGCGAAATCGTAGCTGGCTTTATTGTTCATTGTTAACAGCTATGACAGGCTTATCTCCTTTGTAACTGAATAATGGATGGTCAATTCTTACAAACGCTGTACTAGAAGGTTGATTTCTAGTAACTGTTTGCCTAAAAAAAGGTAGTTGGAATTAAAGAACATGCATCTTACCCTTTTGATTAAATGTCATTAGTAAAATGTAGAAATAAATAGATTTTATTCCTTTGCATAAAGGTTTGTTTGTTTTTGTTTTAGTAAAAGACTTGGAAGAGTTGTACGAAGCATTAACGAAAGCAAAACAAGCAAAATTGGCTTCAAAGAATCAATCGTTTACAACTGATACAAGTAATATTGTTCTACCAACTGATACTATTCTTCATCAGGTGAGTCCAAATATTTATTTACACTTGAGATTGTTCAGCACTCAGCAGTATTTACTTACCTGGCTTCTTGATGCTGCAAAATAAACAATGAATGTACATTATTGTAATGCTCAGAACTGGGTATCTTAAGTTATTTGTTTTATTACTGCAAATTAAAACCTTCTGGTACAAACTGATTTTTTTGTTTTTACAGTATTTAATTTTTGTTATATTCTGAACAGAGCTCATACCACTGTTGGTTATGCGACAAAGAATGCAATGGCCAGCGACAGTGGGAACATCATTGTTTATCTGAAAAACACAAAATGCGCGCAATTTCTGACAGTGATGGGCACTGGAAATTCAGGAAACCTGGGGGGAATTATAAACTTTGCGAAAGGTATTAATTGGGTTGTACAGGGTAGACATTTCGGATGGTATGGCTATTTTGACATTAAGGCATATATTAAGTTTACAGTTAAGTATAAAATAAAAATGTATTTTTTTGTTGTTTTTTTTTCCTAGACATGAGAAAGGTGTTTGTGAGTTTGACTTTCTACCAGCAAGTGATAACACTTGTTCGTTTGCTCATGGGAAAGAAGAGCTTGAGGAATGGGTCCATCGTCGACAGTACGTTATAAACCGAATACGAAAGGCCCAAGATGATCATTTGATCGACGCAGGAGATGATATGAACAATTTGATAAACCAAGCACCGGAGGCTTAGGATTTCCTTCATTTATAACCCCCATTGTTCGTTGTTCCTCAGAAATATTCGTTTTGTTTCGTGCGTTTCGTTAATGGCGCTACTGGGCACCCTATGACGTAGTACTCGTAGTCTCTGTTCTGATTTATTGAAATACTCAGATTATTACCCACAAACACCAGAACTAGAAATGAACACTCCGTACATTGGGGAGATGTGTTATTCCAACATGTGCCAAACTCTTTAGATACTAAAGCCTCAGTAAACCTTTAACGTGTGCCTTTGAAGAGTTTATCTTTCAGCGTATTGGTACCGAAGTCACCTTCATCTCAACCTCACATTTTGAACCTTTTCATTAGTGCCCCATCATCTCTTTTCAATTCTCATTTTTATACAAGCATTCTCTCTTTTCCATAGATGCCATAGCCAACCAAGCCACCCTGCTTGGTCAGTACTTTCTTTTCATTCAAAACTAGTTTAAATAGTCTTCATTGTAAAGTCTGCACTAAGTATAGTCACACTCGTTTGGAATATTCTTCAATTCTTGTCATTTTTAGATACAGAGAAAATTACCCCTATATTTTTGTGCCACAGAGCAACACGTCATTTTTTCATACGAACCCAGTGACGTTGTGCACTCGTTTCATTTGTACGATTCGCAGTTTCAGATTTCGGATAACTGATGTTTATGCGTTCGATGTGAGTAATGGTTTCAGGCGTCCTATTTGTGAATATTAAAATAAAATGGTCCCGAAAACGTTGTGTATTTGATATTTGAATATGCATTGCTTATCAACAGTGTCGTGCTGCCACAGTAGTTGGCGCGCTCTCCTGCAACCTCGGGCCTGATTCTTCTATCATTGTGGGCGTTAAACACGTATAAGTTCTAATGCTCCAACCCATTGATAACTTTTGGGATATCTAAAATATCATCTGTACGTTACAAAAAAATCACTCAAAATATTTACTTACAAAGTTACATATAGTATACTGTGTGTTAAGATGGGACATATTTACTACATAATATGCTGATCTTAAACAATTAACGACGCGCCATGGGAGTCGTGTATACCAAATATGATAAGAAAATATAATGAGAAAATGTGTCCCATTTTCCCCTCCCCTACTATACGGGATAACTCGTAAGCTGGTACCATGTGTGAAACAGAACACGCGTGTTATAAAGACTCTCATTGCCCCGCCACGCGAAAGTTATTGAGTTTATTTTAATAATGTTTTGCTAGAACCTAGAATAGATCATATATATTAGTATATATATGCACAAATACGGTACCAAAAACACGTTTATGATATATGCAGTATCTGTTGCCCGATCGACGCTAATATATAAAAGAAAATAAAACAAACATTAAACTGACATATTGGTAAAATCTTTACAACCTAGTGTGATTATACTGTAATGCTAAGCAAGAAAACAATTTTGAAAAAACGCATATTGCTATAATTCTACTCCCTAAATAATTTTTAATACTGTTTCTATGTCAGGTCCAAAGCGCGAATTTCAATTTTTGTTAAAATAGTTTTTCAAGTATGACGAAGTCAACAAAGAGTACGGTATAGGTCTTCAGTGGTTTGTTTTATCTTTAAGTTAACTTCAAAAACGTTTTACACAAACTGCACTGTTTCTTTTGCATTTACAGCGCATTATAGTAGGGCTGCGATCGAAAGTCTGCTTAATGTAAGTGTTTTTAAGCATAATGGCAACGGCAAACGACGATGGAGTTAAAGTGTGTATTAGGGCGAGGCCATTAATTAGACGGTAAGTTTCAATAGATTGCCTACAATACTTAAAATGCCTTACAATTTATATTTTCCAACAGAGAATCAGGATGTCAAGCTCAGTGGGAGTTGGACACTCAACAAATAAAGTTGATTTCCAACAAGGAAAAAGTCAAGTCTTACATGTTTGGTATTCAACGCATTTTAAATAAATTATTTTTGTGTTAAAGAATAATGTTTAATCTCCCTTTGTTTTTTACACAGATCGAGTTTATGGAGACGATGAAACAACGAGAGATGTCTATGAAGAAGTGGCCGAACCAATCGTACAATCTGCCATGCAAGGATTTCATGGTGCCTGAACTGTTTACTGTTTACAATAATTTTATTTTTGGGTTTTGGTAAATTAAAACTACCAATCACCAAACATATGAAAGATTATGGTATTGGGCAATCAAGACTAAAATCAAATTCTGACACACTCATTGCGTTTAAAGTTACAATTCTTTGTTTAATATTGGTTGCAATTTTGTAGAACCGACTGTTGTGTAACATTTTCTAATGTTATGTTTACATGGATACTAAACATTACCCAGTATTTTATGTTATTGTTTCTACTTTGTGATAGCATAAACATAGATGGGGCAATTTACAGATTTTGTTGTAGCTTTGTATTGATTGTTGTAAATTGTCAGTGCCTTGTTACTAAATTTAAAAAAAAAACAATTAAAAAAAGTTTTCTTACTTACTGCTGTTAAATCATAGGGATGTAGTATTAAAGTATAAAAATTACAGTATAACACCTTTTGATATTATTGATATGCTCAAAGCTGTTGTGTGTGTTAGAGTGTGTATATGCACATACTTCTACATGTATGGTATGGGTATTGTGTTTTTTGCCGTGGGTTTACATTTTTGTCACTTGTCACCAGGAACAATATTTGCGTATGGTCAGACCTCATCTGGGAAAACATACACAATGCTTGGTAATACTAACTCACCAGGCATCATTCCTCTTGCTGTCCAAGATATATTTAACATGATACAAAAGGTAATGTTTTTTATTTAAACTGCCCACATATCTTTACTTTTGTTGTGTTAAATGTAGCTAAACATTCCGTTTCTAGTAATTTTTACCATTTTTTAATAATATTTTATTTGTTGAAATTTTTGTTTTCAGACTCCTGAGCGTGAATTTTTGCTCCGGGCCTCTTATTTGGAAATCTACAATGAAAACTTGAAAGATTTACTTTCCACTGAAGTTACCACTCTTAAAATCAAAGAAGATGAATTTGTGAGTTGTCTCTGTGGTCTTACTGTCAACTATAGACTAGTGTGTTGAAGAAAAATATCAATGATATAAATTCTTTTATCGAAGTTTACCTGAAATGAAAGTCTGAAAAGTGTAAATCAATGATTTTCTAAAGTGAAAAAACTTGGAAGCTTTCGAGCATTTTATCACTTGCACAAGCAATAATGGACACAGGTTAAACCTATAAATATATGATATTATAGCTTATAAAACTTATTTTATTTAAACAAAAATTAATAATTTAACATGTGTTGCAACTTAGAATTACTTGGGCTTAAATATGTAGGCAGCTGATAAAAGTGTGGTCTTCTCTAGGTTTTGTAAAAATCTTAATTACCTTTCCTAAATTGATCGTTAATGTTTACCTCAGAAACACGTGCGTGTGTATGGATTGCATGAAGAGATGGTGACATCACCCGATGATGTGATGAAACTGATGGCAAGAGGTGAAAAACTTCGACACATGGCGGCAACCAATATGAATGACCGTAGCAGTCGATCGCACACAATATTTAAGATGGTATGTCTAGAGGTGCAGCATGAAACTTTTTATTGCTAATTATGTTTTAATTTTCAGATTATTGAAAGTAGAGAGAGGGTGGATTTTAATCGAACCAGAGAAGTTAGTGACGATACTGCTGTCAAGGTTGCTCAACTTGTAAGTAGGGTTTTTAAGAACACAACAATTGAAAAGGAACTTTTATAATAAAAGAAGTTATGCAGAATATTCATGTTTGTTCCAATCATTTTTTGCATGTTTTAGAACATGGTGGACTTAGCTGGATCTGAACGAGCAAGTCAGACTGGTGCTGAGGGTCAACGTTTGAAAGAGGGTTGTTATATTAACAAAAGTTTGATGGTTCTTGGTCAAGTTATCAACCAGATCTGTAAAGATAATGAATCTACATCGGGATCTGTGTAAGTAAAGATACCAACTTAAGTTAGTGCGCTGTGAAAAAAATAGTTTTTTTGTGGCCTATGGCTATGACATAAAATATAATGCAAATTGTTTATATTTTATGTTGGCAGTCTTGTCTTTATTATTATGTTTTTTTTTCTAACTGAAGCTGTTAATACCTATTTTACTTGGTTCTTCTCAATTCTGTTTTACCTCCAAAAATATTAATTCGGCTTAGATTATAATATAATGGAAAACATGTTTATATTTAACCTCATCTTCAGTTTCATCAACTTCCGTGATTCGAAACTCACTCGCATCCTCCAACCATCACTTGGGGGAAATGCCCTCACCGTGATAATTTGTACCGTTACTCTCGCTGCAGTGGATGAGACCGACAGCACCTTGAGGGTAGGAACAATCGAACATTAATACTGCCTGAGAATTGTATGCTGACCATTCGTGCTAATATTTTTTGTATATTTTGAATTGCACAAATTCATAAAACGGAAAATTTTACAAATGTTTTTTTGACATTCCTGTATTACTTGCGATTTCATAACCATGTCTATGTTTATATTTGTTTCCTAATTTGGTATGATCTCAGATTTTAATTTTATTTCATCCTTAGTTTGCCAGCAGCGCTAAGAAAGTGAAGAACAAACCGATAGTAAACGAAGTATTATCTGATGAAGCTCTCCTTTATCGACAAAAACGTGAAATAAACCAACTGAAGAAGAAAATCATGCAGGTTAGATAAGCACTGATTGAATGCAATAATGACTTCTGTGTTGTTTTGAGTGTAAGGCTTTACTTAATCCATAAAGATTAATCCGTATATATATGCTGTGATACACTGCTACTTAACTATTTTTTTAATATTCCCTTTTTTTAATATTAAACAAAAAATTATTAAGTTTTTTACTGTAATTATTTATTCAAACGTGTTTTGTTATATACTACTGTAATTATTTATATCAAACGTGTTTTGGTATATACTTTTACTTTATTTTGTATTGTTGGCTTTAATTGTTTAAAAAGACAGACAAAAAGACTCATATTATTGAAAAAATTTAAACTTAAATTTGGTTTCCTCACAAGATGGAGCAACAGAGCACATTGAATGAAATGCGACAACAACAGTCGGATTTAGAAAATATGTTGAAGGAAAAATCTCGCCTTCAACAAGAACAAGAGGAAAAGATAACGATGTTAAAACAAATATTGCTTGTATCAAGTGTTCATCCTGCTGAAGCAAAGGTTAATATTAATAATTAGTAACTAGTAACTAGATCAAGCTTGTTAATTTTGTTATTTGGTGTAACAAGTGTGTTAATTAGAGAACAGTTAGACATATCTATGGTTTTAATTTGTTTAATTTTATTTGCATTGATTGCTATACATCATCATGCACAGTATACATTGTAGCATATGTAGTATCAAGTGTGGCTGTAACAAGGATAGGGTTTCTTTTGAATGAGAAGTACATGTTATTTATGACTTTATGTCACTCAGTGTCATACGAATGGGTAAAAGAAATTTGTGTTAGGGTGAAGTTCTAATAATCGCCCTTTGCCAAACCCTAATAAAAAATTCAGACATCCATATCATATTTATACGTCATGTATTTATAAAAACAGAAGCAGCAACGACTGCGTCGTGAGACTTGGTGTCCAGGAGCAATATCTTCCATTGCACCGAGGGTTGATTGGCATTTCTCACCCAATGTACCGTCAACAAAACCTGTTGGAAATAATATCATTACTGAACATGGTATGTATCAATGAAAATTGTTAGCTGTAATTTATTGATACAAGTCTATGTTTAATTTTTATATATTCACAAAGAAGAGGCTTCATTATCTCAAATCTGATATTATAAACATTTTGTTTAGTGGTTTGGGAAATAGAAACGGTTCAGTAAATTTTCGTCTCATGGGAAATCCCAATATTGTTACAAAGAAAAATTTTTTAGGGTTTTTTTATCACGTTTTCTTTCAAAAGCTTTTTACAAATTTTCATTCATTTTTGTTGGTATGCCTCTTTAAATTTATTGGAAACATGCAGTTTTGATATATAGTGTGCAGTGTGTCGTAGTAGTGTAACTAATCAGCAATAGTTTTCTTTGTATTTAAAAACTTGCTTCTGAATGTACATTTAAATTTTTTAATCACAATTTAAATCTTCAGAATTCACTGTTGACCAATCAACCTTTTTCGAGGATTTAAAAACTGAAGAAAAAAATCGACTTTTTGAAACCCCAATGTTGAATGGAAGTAAACGCCACATACTTGATGAGACAACACCAACAACCTCATCTGCTAAGAAGTCTCGAAGTGAAACGGTGGGTCTATGTTTGTTAAACAACAATTGTGATGTAGCCTTCTTAAAATGCACGCAAGTTTTACTTTTAGATACACAAATGGTAAAAAGTCTCTTCTAAGGTAAAATGGGATCTATATGTGCATATTTTATTGTTTCTGTGCTTTTCATCAGTAATGCCAAACTTAGATGTAAAAAAAAAACTTTAGCTGATGATGCTAAACACAGCAGAGTTTGAAAATCACTTTTTACGATTTTCGACCTACATTGACCCCCCCCCCTTCCCTTTTTTTTCTTTTAGCTGTGCCACTGCTTATCATTATAAAATGGGGCTGCTGTGGGCATAAATTTAATACAGACTATCATATAATACAGGCATTGAATAAAATATAGGCAACATTTGTGTAATAAAAACTGTGCTTTTTTTATTTAATGTAACCATAGTTACTTCTACAGGAAGAGAAAGATGGTAACTTAGTGACTTCATTATTGGAAGAAGAATTAAAATCTTTAAAAGAAAAGTTAACCAAGTGCCAACAGGAGCTTGTAACTGCACAGGAGGAACGTGACCAAGTGAGAATGGCCACAAAATAACTTGTAATAAATTTTGCAAATCTGACCTTTATCTGGTGCTCATAGAGTTGAACGATTCTTGCGTAAAGAATTACAGAAAGGACCGATGCTATGAAATTGTAAAAGCCAAAAATAAAGTACAACCAATTGTTTTTTAATATAAAAGATATATATTTGGCCTAAATGACATTGTCAATCTTTTATGTAACAATTGGTTTAGGTTTTTGTCTCCTAAATTTGCATTTGGTCTTTAACATTTTATGGTGAGATGGTTTCTAATATTTTTTTTTAACTATTACTGAAAAAAATCCGGAATTAGAAAACTAATAAATAAAGATAATTTCTAGGATATTTGTTGTGTTTTTAATGGTTGTTGTGGAAACAGTATTACTTGACGATCTGTTTTTGTTTTTGTAGAAACAAGAAGAAGCAAATTTGTTGAAGAATCTTGTTGAGGATATGGAGGCAGAGAAAGAGAGCTTAACATCCAAGGATGATCATGAAAAGATGGATCTTAAGATGAATCTGGCACGAGCACAGGGGCAGGTAGGGACACATTGTTAATTGGTAATGTGTGTGCGTTGATCATCGATGGGATGTCTTATTTTGTTCTGGTGCAAATAATTTGAATATTGTTTTTATAAATGTCTGTGTACTTGCTGTTTATTTTTATAAATATTTATCTACAAATTGTCGAAAAACTAGGATTTACTTGGTGCAAAATTGTTGGGGATATTGTCATTTTAGTATATATATATATTACATTGTAGTTTTGTATTTATTCTGTATTCAAAAAAGGCTTTTATTATCCGCAGGTGAAGATGCAGCAAGAATTAATCGATCAGTTTAACGAGGATCAACTTGATGAAGAGAAGAAAAAAGAGGAATCCAAGGATCATATCTCTCGCCTCACATTGGAAGTTGTTGATCTAAAGAACGAACTGACGAAGATGTCTACGAGTCATGGGATGGCAGGTTAGTATAAGAGTGCTTGTTGGGGTGGTGGAATATTTTAAGCTGTTAACCATTAAAGGGACAATCAACAATAAATCAAAATCTGTATACGAATAGAAATGCTCAAATGTGATCTAAAGGTACCACCAAAGTTTCAAAAAAATTAAAAAGTTTCTAAAAAATCCAGTCACTAATTTAAAAATAAACTGGCTGTGACAATGCATAGAAAAGAAAGAGTGACACTTAACTTTAACTGTTTCTAGTTTCTAAAGTGCATAAGAAAATTCGCTTTCAGTTTTCGGATTTGTCAAAATGAATGCTTCTTGTTTGTGAATAAATAAAACAATTTATCTAAAACGTTAACAATTTACTTTCATGTTAAAAATCAAAGAAAAATAAGCAGTGTTTAACATTTTGGTTCACACAGTAGGCTTTTTATTATTTTATATTTTGATTTCTTGTTTCTAATCAAAAAACCATCCACCTAGAATTACGAGGTCAAATGAAAGATCTTGAGATCCAACTTCGCGATTCTTGTCGCGATAAACGAAGAATTCTGGAGAAATTTGAAGAAGAATCTGAACATTCTCGGGAGTTGTCGGCCTCGCTTGAAAAGTTGTCACAAGATGTCAGTAGAGTGAAATCTGAAGCCGACAGTAAAGAAGTAGAATATAAAGAAATGGTGAGATGGTGTTTTGTATATATTTTAAAAATATTTTGTTAATTGAGCATTTAGAAAATTTTTACTCCAGGCAGTTTTAACTTATTGTTTATTATTTTCAAACATACAACTAGGAAAGCTAGGTGTTTCAGTAAAAAAAGGTTGAACACTGAGCCTGCATGTGATTGCCATAATAATGCATTAGGGAATAAAAAATATTAAAAATGAAGAAAGTGAAGCAACTAAAAGATAACTTTCTCTTCAATTATTTATCCTTCTTTTGGAAATTTGCTCTGCATAAATTTTACATTTTACCACACTAGTTCATCCCTACACACAACTATACTGTGTTAATTTCATTTATATTATTACTTGGAATTCTTAGGTTCTTTCATTGCAATCTCAACTTGAAGCTACCCTCTCATCAACCAAGGTTTGTTGCTTCTTAGAAATACTTTTGATAGTAACTAATGTAAACTATATTTAAGTAAAGCTGCTGTTTGATCTTGTGTTAAAATAGAAACCACAACAGTTTTTATTAATAGTTATTTGTATGTCTGTCATATTTTAATAATAAAGATGCAAAAAAATAAGTACACAAATATGTCAAAACATTGTTGCCTTAAATTGCCCTTAAACCCAAATACATTCCAAAACCTCACCCCGATTACTGTCTAAACATTTTACACTTTACTTCCCAAGTCTCCCGATGAAAGTGCGAAATATGATTCAGAAATCTCCTCCCTTAAGTCAGGAATGCAGGAAAAAATCACTGAAATACAGGAATTAAAAAAAGCTCTGTTTTATTCCGAAGTAGAAATGCTTAAATTGAAAGAAAAACACGAACAAGGTAATATATGTGATGTAGTGAATGTGTAAACTATAGGTTGATCTGTATTGTATTTTGCTTTTAGAAATTTCTGAACTGAAAAGTGAAGTCACTGCAGCAGCTCCTACACGTAATATGTAAGTATTTAATATTTGCTGCCAAACACAAGTTCTGTGTTGGATAAAACAACATTAGAAAGGTTGATGATGTCATGTGTCAAAGTTGCCCATAATAATACAACATAAAATATTACCATATGTACCTAACTTTTAAAAAGCCAAGCTACCCATAAGCTTAAAAAGGTAAAAATTTGTGCCAGCAAAAACATGAACATTTTTTTTCTATGCTTAACTTTAATAATGTTATTTGCTGGTTGTCACAATATTTGCCTTTATTTGGAAAATAGAATGATCATCGGCTCGTTGCATCATCACTATTGTATAGTGTTTATTTTAAAGGGCCTAAACACACTCAAATGTACATCGCTTTAATAGATATAGTGTGTTTTTCTAATTCCAACGACACCTTACTTGTTTTAATCAGTTCTGTATAACCAAAGATATTCCAGTTCAAACACCGTGAAATTCATAAAACTGATTTGAAAGTTGCGTGGCGAAAAAATTGAGAAGTGTACTACCCACGTGACAAATCACGTCACAAAATTGTTGAAGCGTGGCCGCTCTCATTCAGAAAGGCAAGAGGCAGTGTTTTCAGCGAAAAACGAGAGAACAAAAAAACGCAAAAAAGCACAAAAAAAACGCAGGTTTCGCTTTTACGAATGAATCAGTCACGTGACTAGTACGTTCCTATGTCACAATCACGGAGCTCGTAGTAAAAAAAAGATAGCGCTAGAGATCACTGTTTGAGGACGAATATCTCCGCCTATACTGGACCAATTTTAATAAGCAAAGTATTTTTGGAATCAATAAAACGGTCGCTTTATGAATTTACCATAAAAAATAAAAGTGACATGGGGTGTGTTTAGGCCCTTAAAGACATGTTTGTAAGATAAAAAGATAGTTAATTGTTTATTATAAAATGCACTCATTGGGTTCTCTGATTTTTTTTCAAGGTATATACGCAGTAACGAATACCTTTCCTACACATGTTATTAAGCGCCCATGAATGTTGCAGTTTATTTTAAAACCCTTTTGTTAAAATCTGTTAAGTTAAATATTTAATTCTTATATGCTTTAACCTAAATCTGCTTCTGTTGCTACCATGCATAACGTAACATTAGAAATTGCCTATTTAAAAAAACAACATTAAAATGTGCTTCTGTTTTGTCTGTCATCCAGCGAGAAACATGTTTTGACTCGAATAGTTAAAATCAAGTTTGTCCAACATTGATCTTATGCTATGATCATTGTAACTTATATTGAATTAAAATCCTAGGGAACAATCGACTTTGCTCAACGTATCACGTATGTTAAACCTTTCAACACACGAGGGCGATAAAACCAACTGCCTCGAAGAAGCGATCCAACATTGTGAGGTGTTGTTGCAAGAGAAGGAATCAGTGAAGAAGGATTACGATGACCTCGTGTTTAAGTGTGTGGAGAAAGAAAATGAAATTGGAAGTTTGTGAGTAATATATTTTATTAGTAATTTAAAACAAATTGGTATTTTTTTGTAATCTGATCATAACAACTTTTTTTACAAAAGTTCCATGCTGATTTAATGTAGTTGTATTACAAACAAAAACCATGTATTTGATAAACAGTTGACCCAATACTGTGAGAACTTTAAAATGTTTGTTTACTGTTAATACACTTTAACCACAGATGACCAAACTTAATTTTAGCTGCCCACATACTGTTGACGGTGCATGAAACAAAACATTTTTCACTTATCATGAGCTAATGTAGCCATCCATACTTATGAAGTAATTACATGAACCATCTTCTTACAGGCAACATGACTTAAAGAGGTTGAAATCGGAGATTGAGTCGATGGAGGAAAAAGCTGACTTTGAAAGAAATGAGAAAGAAATCTTATTTGAGGAAGAGGTAGGTCCCAAGTATTTTGAAAATAATTCTAGTTAAGTAGTTTAACCTTCGAAGGTTAGGTTGTTAATGTTAATGTCACCATATTGGTGGTATTATACTTTCTTAGACAAAAAACAGAAGGCTTGAATATATTAAAAATAATGCTAAAATATAACAATAAAGATTAGTAAAACCGTTAATATTGTTTCTATTAATTTTATTAAGTCTTATAACTATTATCACTAAACAGTCATTATTTTTTGCCTTTTAACTAATGTATGTGTGTATTTAAGTTATTATTTAGTCTAAAACATGCAACAGCCAATTATCTTACTGAATTTACATGATGGTTGCTTAACATCAATATGCAGTTGTAGTTTTATTAAAGTTAGTGATTGCATTTACAGAAAGAACGAAACGCTGAAATTGAACTTTATAAATCTGAGGTTCAGAAACTGAAGATGGAAATGAAAGAACTTCAACATCCAGGGGTGAGATGATTCCTCAGTGTAATTTTAGTTGTTGTGTTCTTAAAAACTTAGTACCGGTCGCAGCTGTTGAATTTAGATTTAATCAGTTTATTTAGATTTATCACGCTTATTCAGTTACAGTATTTTTAGATTATGTCTTGTCATAATTTCATATACTCATTTTTCATATATAAACAATTTATAAGCACTATATATGGTGTTAGCAATAAACCAAAACGATACTGGAATTAGTAATCACCTATTCATTGTATATTGTGTTTCTGCTTTACATGATATGGATATGTTAAGTATAAGGGATCTCATATAAGTGAGGGCTATCTTATGACCTTTAAACTCCCAGTGTGCGTTAAGGTGGTTGATAAATCAACTTGTTTAGAAAAACATGTGCTGTGTAAAAGATAGCAGTTGTAGTCTAGTTGTTGAAAAGGAAGAGGTTAAACTTTTGGTATACATCTATCTCTAACTAACCACATTCTATTCTGTATAAGCAACAGTCATATGATGCTTCAAGTCAGGTGCTTGGGGTGTACAACCTATAACCTTACTAAGCATATGATTCATATTTTTGTACATTACACTAGGCCACACCAGATCAAGTGCAATTGATTGAGAATCTTCGAAAAGACATTGAAGATTACGAACAAACCACGAAAGACGCGCAACACCAGTATCAGGTTGCGAGTGAAAGACTCCTCATGGTGACAAATGAAAGAGATGATTTTGAAATAACATTGGTTGGTAGTTTGTTGCTACTTTGCTATGGTAGCTTTCCTTGTGTTTATAGTTAATAAAATTCATGATTAATACCTATTTTTAACTATTTCTTAAAATTTTTCTTTAAAACTGGTATTTAGTGCTTAGTTGGATTTAAGTTTATTATTATAAAGTTTTTTTTACAGAAATCACAATCTGCGAAAATTAAAACATTGCAATCAGACCTTGACAGCTACATGGCTATGTCTGATATATCAGGCAAACCTGCGTTTAAAACTCATGAACTTAATCGATCTGTTTCTGTAGAACAACATGGTAAGTTAGTGAGCTTGTATTTTTTCCTCACAAACTGTTACCATATTATATGGCTGTGGACAAAATGTAATTATTGTACAAAATGCTCACAGTGAACTATATTTTGATTTTGACCAGAGGCATCTAACTTTTGAGTAATGTGCATAGAAATTCATTTGGATTAAATAATGTGTGGCTGAACTTTATGTTTGAAACATGACATTTTCTTAAGTTTTTTCCTTGTTTTGTCTGTGCTCTTGAAATTATTGTTTAAAAAATTATTACACCACAAAATTTAAGTGAGTCTACCTATGGTGAAATGCCAAACTTTTTAAGTTAAATCCACCCACTTGTGTCACTGTGTCATCATTTTTCTTCCAGATGATATTTTACACAAAGAAAAGGTTGAAGAGTTAACAAACGAAGTGTCAAGGATAACAAAGGAATTGGAAAGTCTTCGTGATGAGTTGCTCGTCAAAATATCTGAGTACGAAAGGCTTTGCACACTTTTTTTAAATTTCCAAAACTTTTTTTGGATAATAAAATTCACAGCAAAATAGATTGTGGGCGCCATAGAAGTTTTTCTATTAGCAAAAAAATCCAGCTGATATCCTTAACTTTGTAGTTGATTACTGGATCATTAAAAGTAATATTAGATTTTTATATTTCTATGTTGTATTTTATAAAAAAATCTGTATTTTTATATTTTATGAAATGTTTCTTAGAAATGAAGAATTAAATATGAAGCTTAAAGTTGATGCTAATGTTGAAAAAGTTGATGCTAATGTTCAATATGACCTTCCTCTGCAAGGTGAGGATCAGATCATGTTGTGTTTGTTTAACTGGGGTTTAATCTTGTCTGTTGTTTTTATGTAAGAATTTTTGTGTTGTTGTATTAAGTAAACACATGTAATATAAAAGTGTGCTTTATAAAATAACAGTTCAAAGAAAGTTTATTTTAACATCGTTTCATCTGCCCCTCAGCAAGACATGTGTAACAAGTGTAACAACTAGTGCTGCTACTGTGTTACTTTTTTTATAACACAGTGCTTCAAGTAATCTTGAACACACACAAATCTTAAATAGTTAATCATTTCAATGACATTTTATCATTCCTGTTTATCCAGAGGAAGAAGTAGAAAAGATGAAGAGGTCATTGGGTGATGCGGAGGTTGAGATCCTCGAGCTCCGGGAAAAAGTCGATGATCTTTGTCAAGCAACATCCATGTTTAAAGAAGAACAGGAGATGAAGATTGTGGAGGTTGCAGAACTAAAGAAGTCCGTGATGGAGAAGGATGAGAAGATCAAAGAGTTGGAAGATGCTGCTGTGGAGCAGGAATCTTCAAGTGGAGAGTTCAAAATACAAGAATTGGAAACTCAGCTGGTTGATCTGAATGCAAAGTATTCCCATCTACAGGGTGAGTATGAGTGCAGAATGAAGGATGCAACTATTTCCACTACACCAGAGTCGCTTGTTGATGAGATGCAAGTCAAGTTGGATGAGTTAAGTCATAAGTTGGATGAGAGAAACTGTGATGTGGAAAACCTTCGTCAAACTGTGGCTGCTTTACAGAGGAAGTTGGAGGAAAACAGAGAAAAAGTTTCCGAGATGGAAGAAGCTGTTCGGAGTTTAGGGGATGCTAATACTGAACTGATGGAGAAAAATGATCAATTTGAGAAGGCATGTTCCGAGAAGCAGATGCTCATTGAGAACATGAGAGCCGCTTCATGTCAGCATACAGAAAACTTAGCTGAAGTAAAAAGTCAATTAAAGACGATGTCGGAGGAGTTTGAACAAAAGCAAGAGCAATGTCAGCAGCTTGAAGAAGAATTAGCATCAGCAAGAGAAATTGAAGAACATTCTTCCAATACAGCAGTTACTAATGTTGAATGTGCTGTTTGTATAAAGAGGAACGAGCCAAGTTTAAGTAATGTGGATGTCGATGTCATCTCAGATGTAAAGGAAAAGACTACTGGTAATGAAGAACTACAGGAAGCTTTTGATGAGATTGATAATCAGCAGAAGGTTGTGGATGATCTTCGTGAGAAGCTTGCCGCTGTGGAGGTAAAGTTGAATGCAGAGCAAGAGAAAAAAGTTGAACAGGATCTTTCAGAAGTGGAGCAAAACTTTATTACTTTGGACCAGGAGTTTTCCCAACTTACTAATGCCATGAAGATGCAGGAGGAGGAGAATAAGAAGCTAAAAGAGGAGCTGCATGAAATGAAGGCTCAACTTGAGAAGATGCAAGGTTCATCAGAGCACATCATTGATCCGGATGTTTCAGTGAAGATAGAAGAGGATGCGCAAGATTTGAAGCAAGCTCTTAACGGAGAAAAAGAAAAAGTGATGATTCTCACAGAAGAAATCGTGATCTGTAAAGATAAGATACAAAGTCTGAAGACGAAACTTGAAGAAGGAAGATTAAATGAGGAACGGATTAGAGAGGAATTGGAAGAGAGTCAGCAGAAGTCTTTGAAGCTGGAAGAGCAAATTAGATCTTCAATTAATGATGGTCATCCTCGTGAAGTGAAGCATGTTCGTTTCAACATCATTGAAGATGAAGAATCTCCAACTAAAGATGTTGATGTCGATCAACCTAATCAACCAACTCCGGAAGATGCGATGCAGGAGGAAGTCATGGAGAGATCACTTGAAGAAGGTGAATTGGATCAAACTGAAGAAAGTCTTCAATGTCATCCGGATTTAAAGAGTATCGAAGAAGATCTGGAGGAGGCGAGGAAAGATCTTCTTGAAAAAGAAGCAGAGCTTCAGTTGATGAAAGATAAATTGAAAGACATGGAGGATGAATTGGGAGCCAAGTGTAAAGAAATAGAAAGTCATCGTGCATCAAATGATTGTCTTACGGTAGAAAATGAAGAGTTGAAGAAAAAATTGGAACAATTTATTTGTTTGCAAGAAGAACATCAACAGATGGTTGTTAAGCTCGAGCAAGTGGAAACGCAACATTCTGCAATGTTGGAGGAAATAAATCTTTCTAAAGAAGTTGGTGTAAATAACGAAGAACTTCTTAAACAAAGAGAAGAAAGGATAAAAGAGTTAACTGAAGAAAAAAGAGTTTTAGAAGAAAAGTTGGTAACTGCTGAAGAAAAAGTTGCAGATGTTGAAAGTGAAATGGAGAGACTTGTTTTGCAGAATCTCAACCAAGATGGTGAGCTTGAAAATATACAAGCTCAACTTGAGAAAGTTAAAAGTGAGATGCTTGATTTGGAAAAAGTTGCAGTAAAGCATGGAGAGTGTGAAGCTAAATATGCCATGATGGAACAAGAGGTGGAAGCCCTCAAGTTAGAGAGGTGTGAGCTTTCCAATGAGGTGACGGGGTTGAAACAATGTTTGGAATCTTTACAAACAGAAGTTTTAACGCTTGAATCAGATTTAACAAAAGTTAAAGTGTCTGAGTGTGAAATGATGAAAAATGTAGCAACTTTGGAAGAGAAAATAAAAGAGAAAGATGAAGAGATAAATGAGAGGAAGATGGAATTGGATGCTGCTCATGAGAAGATGAAAATTTTGGAAAAGATGGATGAGGGTTCGGACCATCATGAGTGTCATGAAAAAATATCCAATTTTCAAGAAGAAATTGATCTGTTAAAGTTAGAGCAGAAACGTAAAATAAATGAAGTTCTTGCTCTCAGTGAGGTTTCAAGAGCTGTAAGTGAAGAGATGGACGAGCTTCGGAGAGTTCTAGATGAAAAGATTCAAGCTCTAGATCAACTAAATGATGAGAAGTGCAAGTTGGAAGAAGAGCTTGCGAAGAAGACGAAAGATCTTGAAAGCTCTGCATCTTCTTTGGAGGAGCATAAGAAGAGTTGCAGTGAGTTGGAATATGAGATCAGTAGTTTGAGGTGTTGTCTGAATGAAGATCAATCAGAGCTGATGAGACTTCTGGAGGATCGGAAGAATTTATCGGAGGTAGAGAAGAATTTCATCGCTTTGTATCAACAGTTCTCAAAACTTAGTGAAGAGCAGCAGAAGATGAGGGAAGAGAGTAAAAATCTAAAGATGGAGGTTCAAGAAGTTAAAACTTGTGAAAAAGACCTGCAACAAATAAAAGATCTGGAAGAAGATCTCGCATCCGTTAAATGTGAACTTGAGGAGAAGATGACAAAGTGTGAGATGCTTACTTCCAGGGTTCAAGAATTAACGGAGCAATTGGATGATCAATCGACGACTGGTGAAGCAGAAATATTGAGTTTGAGATCAAAGATGGAGGAAGAATCATCTTTATCATCTGCAAAGATTGCTCAACTTTCAATGCAAATCTCAGAGTTGGAAAATATTGGCCAACAAAAAGATGAGGAGATAAAACAACATGCATCACTTGCTGAAGAACGTGCTCTATCTTATCAAAAGTTAAAAGAAGACATTAAATCCAAACTTGACGTCATCGAGATGAAAGAGAAAGAAATCTCTCAACTAAAATCCGAATTATCTTTCATGCAATCTAAGCTGTTGTGTGGAAACGAAAGTGAACAAGTTGCCATTCAACTTGAAGAGAAATGTGATCAGCTTAGTAAGGAGTTGAAAGAATCAAAAGAGTTGATGCAGAAAGTAAAGGAAGATGGAGATAATGTTGTATCTGCATTGAAGGTGTGTTGAACATAGTTTATTTGGTAATTCTATTGTATATGGATGAAGATCTACCACAATAGCTAGGCATGCCCCACAACTCTGGTCTACATATCAGTTAAACTGCGTACGCGTCGCCAGGTTAACTGATATGTAGACCAGAGTTGTCAAATTACACCTGTTGAATAATAGTAATGAATTAAAGCTTTGTCCTAAACATTTTTTGTTTAATATGTTATTAATAAAATGTAACAATTCATTTTTAGAGTAACTTGTTGGAACTTGAAGAAGAATCGGAAAAAGACAAAAATATTGTAAAATCACACATGGAGAAAATACAGGCATTCCAAGTTGAGGTCGAAGAATTACAACGAGATAACGACAAGTTGAATGCAGAGGTCAGTTTATTTTGTTTGAGTTGTTTATTTTGTTGTTGAATAACTTTGTATTATTTAAAGTTTATATAAATGATGTCACGTTTTTGTATTTATATTCTCCTTCAGTTTTTGAACATAAGATATATATATACTGTATGTCTTTATTGGTTCGTACAGCTTATAATTTAACATTATTTAATATAATAAATTTAAAAAAATCAGAAAATCTTTGAAAACATTGTGGTTTATGGAAGGGTTCACCAAATGCTTTTACAGGAATTGTTTTTTTTGGTAGAGATAATGATAGTAGTGTGTACAGTTGGAAAAGAAAAAATGTTTTATTTTCTTAAACCAGTGAATTGTGGAGAATATACAGAATTTCTTTTCTTTTTTCATGCACAGGTATTAACGTTAAATGAAAGATTTAATGAAGAGAAAAGAGAATTAAACGATAAATATCAGCGACTTGATGAACTTCTCACTGAAAAAGATGAATTGGTTTGAAACTTTCATTTCTAAGCTGTTTTTGCTTATGGTCTAGTAGCATAGTAGTAAAGCAAAAGCAATAGCTACTTTTTAAAAAGTGCAGATTATAATGTATGTCGATTTTAATAAAAAGTTATGTTTCATCCTGGTGTTGAAACTATACATGAGTTATCACCAAAAAGCTAATAAAATGTTACTTATATTAAAATTCAAAAGCAACAGCAACATAATAATTTATTGTTACAGATTAATCAGTTGAACAAAGAAAGTGGTGAACTCAAGTCACAGCGGTCACTTGGTGAGAAGGAATTGGAAAAAGCGATCGCTGATGCAAAGATTGAGATGACTGAACAAACAGAAAAGGTTGATACATTTAACATTAAGTCTCTGTAAAACACTTAAGTAAACATAAAGTATTCATATATGTCATGTGCCTGAAATCTGACATGTAATGTATTTTGTTATTAACCTGAATGCTTGTGTGTTGTGCGACTTGTGCCTTATTAAAATTTATGAACAGCAGCTACAGGGTTTTAGAATACCAACATTATGTTCAATTTTACTTGTTTTTTACCAGAATGTGCAGAAACACAAAGTGGTGATTGCGAAGGCTACAAAAGAATTAAATGAAAAAAGAATGAAATGTAATTTACTACAAACGCAGCTTAATGAAATGAAGAAAGAAAAAGTATGATATCAATTTTATTGTGACACTTATATCATGTGTATTGTTTCACTTTTAATATTAATTATAAATATTAGTTTTACTTCTTTATTGTAATTGTTGAATATCCAGGGGAAAAATGATGATGTCATCAGTGAGTTAAAAACTGCATTGGCGGAAAAGAAAGATGCTCTTTTGGTAAGTTGGTTGTTTCTATTATTATATGGATGAGACCTTTAGCATGGTAGGTGACCTGGTATGTAGACCAGAGCCCATTACCATAATATAAAGGTATTTTTTTACTATATACAAAAGATTCATTGTACATTATTGACAGAGTTCCGAAGAACAAATAAAGAGTCTTGAAAATGAAGTGAAAGCAAAGGAAGTTTTGGTGCAGAAATATAAAGAAAAATGTGAAGCTGGGAAACATGAGAATGAGGTGTGTGGTTGATGCATCTATTACGATGGTCAGCTAATATATCATGTTTTCTTTGGGGGGGGGGTTGTTAAAATTGTTTTACCTCAAAAACTTTTCACTTGTATTGCAAAATTATCCTGGATTTGGGGAATATTTTGCTGCAACATACAGAAGTCAGAATCATCATCTTATTGAGTTGTATGTTACAAGGGATCTGTTGAAACTTAAGAAATGTATAAATAACCTTTGAAAGTCTATGTTATAACACGCACAACCACAAGGCATTTCTAATTTTTAAAACTTTAGGGTGGGGTTATCTATAAGGGGCAAGTGGTGTATATTGAAAACTGACTTAAGGTCATTCAAGGTCACACCACATAACAAGACCTCTTGCTCCAATGCATGTAATATCAGAATGATACTCTGATACACAAACTCAGCTTATATAGGAACACAAAGTCAAGCATAACATTAAACATAAAGAACGAGAAAAACAATAATAAAATAATTGTTTGGACAATTGTAATGCTTTAGGGAGTTACTACAGAGGTCATGATAAACATAAAAACCTTATTGAAGTAAATAATAAATTTCTTAAAATAAAATATTAACAAATATGAATTTACTTGGGGTCTTAAATTTAAAAGTATTTTAAGGATTTTTTAAAACAGACTGTACAACATCATAAGGAAGCTCTTGGAAGGACAACTCACAAACTCCTCGAGAAATCCAAGGAGCACCAGGAGGCGATAAAGAGAATAGAAGATCTGGAAAAGGTAATTTATCAATGAATATTCAAACAAATAAAACGAGTTGTATATTTTGTTTTGAATCAAATCTCATGTAAACATTAATAGAGCAGTTTAAAATTTAGGATAGTAAAGTAAAATAAGATTTCAATGTTTTAGAAGATAATAATGAGTTACAAACATATAGTTCCTTTTTCGAGCAGAAAAAATTTTTTATGTTTTATATTTTAAAGGGTAAAAATGATCAACAGAAAGAATTAAGTCAACTTAACACCAAATACGAGGTCAGTTGGTTTTCTTTTTTTTAATGAGAAAGCGTTGATATATATTTTATTGTTGTGAACTCCAAAAAATTGCTTTTTTTTAAATGAGGCCAAATTCGGGATTCTATGTTAAAAACAATCCGCTCTACTGACATTAATGTAACTTGTGGTAGGATTTGGCGTGAAATACAAGCATAATATGTTAATTGATGGTTAATATGTTCCTTGTTAAAATAGAAATGGTTGAAACGCTGCCATAAACTCGAGAAAGTAATTGATGAGATGGATGAGGAGATTGATTCACTGAAGGAGGTCTTGCTTGTTTTTTTATATTCCAACTTATTTCTTAAATTATGTACAGTTTAGATACATTTAATAGAACCTGTTTCAGTCGTAGGATAAATTGTTAGTTTTTTATGTTTTTTTCTGAGGGTTGTTTAAGCAAATGTAAACATATCACAATAAAACTTGTCGTAAATGTAAACATACTTCAACTTATAAGTTTTAAAGTAGTAGATTAATGTTTCTACAATGTCAATGTTTTCAGTCGAAGACCTCCACAGAGGAAGCATCCAACAAATCGGAAGAAATTTCAAAACTTCAAAAAGAAATAAAAACATTGACCACAAAGTTCCAAGAGCAGTATGTTATGTTTTATAACCTTTATTTGGTTTGAAAGAGAAAAAATATTACTTTTGATGAAATCTAATTTTTTTAACAGAATTCAAGAATTGAAAGAAAAATTGAAATACAGTGATGAAAAAATGTTTAAAATGAAAGAACAAATTCGATTGCAGACTGCAAAACATGATGAAAGTCGTGAGTTTTTTTTGAGTTTATGTTTATCGCTTTTTCAGTTGTTTCGTTTTGTACTTTATTATTTCCTGCAACATTAAATCTTTTCTATTTTGTTTATGCATTAAATTTATATTTAAATGTCGTAAAATTGGACTTTTTTAATAAACAGCTATTTCGTTTTTCCATATGCATTTACAGATGCAAATTCAAAAAATTTAAAATATATATTTGCCCTGCCATACACAGACAGCACACGAATATTAATTTATTCCATTAACTTTATTTCTGCTAAAAGAAAAAATTCTGTTATTATATTTAGTTCCATCAAGATCGTCATCTCATATGACAACTCGCTCCTCCTCATCTAAAGTTGCTCCTGGAGGAGTGATGCAGCTCACAAAACTAGATATTCTGCAACGAGATTTTATGGAGCAGGAGAAGGAGCTTGCCAAATATAAAGACATTGATGCACGAAGAAGGTTGGACAACAATAGTTCAACTTTTTAGCTTTGGCCAATTTAACATAATACATCAAAACTTTAATGTATAAGCATTTATTTATTATTGTCAGATCTGAAAATCAGCGGCTTTTGGATGAAAATAATAAATTTCGTCGATATTTAAGAGCTCAAAAACAAGCAAAGGCAAGCGGATCCCATGGATCACAAAAAGGTGAGTGAATCAAATTAACTGTCGGATTTTTGTTTTTCGTGTTTAGGCCTACATTATTAATTGCAATAAACAGAATTAGCCACATTTGATCAAGCAGAAACAGTAACCTAACGTGTTAACTTTTGTTTCAAACTTTTTTTAGTTCCAGCTGCTGCAGCCAGTCCAGTGAAACACGAACCTGACAACAAGGAAAATGAAGAGATTTGCAAACAGCAATAACAAAAATGTTTATCTTACTTCGTATGGAATAAATACAATTGTTTATACTGCCAATTTCTGTTCAATACTGCTAACCAAATTTACTGCTTCCTATTTAGTTAACTTGGTGTATTGGTTCTTTCGTATGTCTCTATTGAACTATTCTTACTCACTGCTGTATATAAGCACTGCTATGATTTCTGCTCATACATTATTATTGCACAAAATAAATTGTTAACACCTTGAGCTGCTTAATTAGTTCTATTTAGACTACAGAATAAGGTGTTGTTGTAGTTTCATATGCCTATTTTATAATTATAACTAATAAATGGCAGCAAAGTTCCTTTTTACATAAGGTTACTTATACCCTTTTTGCCTGGTCACTTTTATGCGCGTAAGTACTCGCATATTTACTCGCAAAAACAAAGTTAACACGCATAACGTCATAAGCATTTGCGAGTAAATATGCGAGTACTTACGCGCATAAAAGTGACCACGCAAAAAGGGTATTAGTTGGATGTGAATTGGTCGTATAGCATTACTAAACAATGCTGTTTGTGACGTTAAATTACCACGAAAATTATTGTATGCAAATTCAAATATGCACTTTCAATTTGCATTCAACTCAGCAAATATTTGGTGTAGCAGCATGTCTAAATGGATTCTATTCGCTGCTGTTAGTTTTTATTTTCCAACCGTAAGTATATCGAGTCCTGCATATGTAGAGAATCGTTTTATTGAAGTCGCGGTCGTCTCTAATGAAGATTCGAACGTCGTATCAGCGCTTCAAGTCGCCAAGCAGTTTATTAAAGACCAAGACATACTACCGCTTTGGAATTTCAACATTACGTGAGTGTAGTAAAACATGTATTTACCATAGTAAACTTACGTGTAGCTACTTCCAAACAGTTTCCTTACTCCGAGTTGCAAATATCCGCAAAACATTTCAACATCAAATATTCTGAAAAGACATTTCGATCTTATAATAGGACCATCTTTACTTTGTGAGGAAAAACAGGTGAAATGTACTATGAAAGAAACGCCTGTGCATTTCAATCTAATACTGTGGTTTATTTGCAGATACCGTCACTTATGGCCATACAAGACTCCCTATATTTTTCTTTGCTAAATACAGAGAATTCTTTTCGTTTGCCCAACCTTATCAAGATGTCTCCATTGCAAATGCACCATGCTGATGTACGTTGTACTAGTTAAGTAAATGTCCCATAGTTGTGCATATTGTGTTCAGTTTTTTCAGTTCTCTTTCGAATCGTTCGGTTATAAATTTTAGCTAATTTTATAGACTTTTTATATTTTAGGCAATCGTAAGCATCTTACAATACTACAAGTACAAAAGGATTGCCATAATAACTTCGGAAGATAAACAGTGTCTTTGGGAGGAAATCCAATGGAAAGCTTACTCTGTAGGAATAGATGAAGTAGCATTGTTCCCCATTCAGGTGAGAGCCAATGAACACGAGACATTATAACATAAATTTGATTTAACTTGTCGTTGATGAAGATCAAATCAGTTAAAACAACGAGTAGAGTGGCAACTTCACGACGCTACAGTTAAAATGACGCCATGTGTAAACAGTATTGAAAGAAAAATACCAACTAAACTAAAGGGCTTTCGATAAGAACTAATTACAACCGTTTTGGGCAAAAGTGATATCCCTTTGAAAACTAAAGTGTTACTACGTTAGCTCTTATGATATAGTCGGGTGGGCCGTGGGGGAAGACGGGACACCTTTAGCACATAATATCCAAATATCCTGATCGTGTTTTAACAACACTACAGTCTAGAGTCGTGAGGATACGGTTTTTATTTCTTTAAATGGCAAGAAAATAAAATGTAAAGGTGTCCAATTTTTCCCATCCTACTAGCCTATATATATACTTTTACATGTTATGCCTACCGTTTATTTTACTTACTGTCTGTATTTTCTTGTATCAATTAGAGTACAACAGAACTGGCACGTTTGTTAAAAGACCTAAAAGAGCAACATCTTTATAATGGGGTCGTCCTCGATACACCGTCCAACTACACAGCTGAGATATTAAATATAGCTTTGCAAATGAATCTTACTTCAACTGACGGTTGGTTGTGGGTAACAACTGACGGCAATTCTGAAAGTTGGTTACGACAACGATGGACCCAGTTCATAAATCTCGGTAACTGATAACAATATGGGCTCATTTTCGCTTATAGTAGTAACTTAGAATGGATTATAACTCGTAGATGTACTGGCTGTCTATCCTGAGAACTGCGAAAGAAGCATAATTTCAAATTACCCCCAATATGCATCACAAATTCAAAATTTAACAGTCAATTCGAAGCTGGCGATCGACTCTTTGCTTGCTGCAGCATACGGCTTTAACACTGTGATTCAACGACCTAATTTCAACCAAGTGAGTTTATGCTTACACGGCAAATAAAGAGATGTGTAATCCATACATCATTTTGTGCAGGCAACAGGTTTTAGTGGACACGAAGTAGCAAATGCAACGGTTTCTTCGAAATCCCACGGAATGTTTTGTAACCTAAAGTTTGACAGTTATGAAAGATCTCGCTCTTTCAATTACAACATTTTAAAGTTTGCTGGGGCTGGCTGGGTTGAAATGGCTACTTGGGATAACGTTGACAAATTGAAGTTGACCGGACTTCAAGACAGGGTACAGAAGAAAGGGAATTTCCACCTAAAAGTGACCACCATAGTTGAGGAGCCGTTCGTTTATTTCTCGAGCAGCAATAAAGGCGAGAAGAAACTTGAAGGGTTTTGTATTGACCTCCTCCACGCACTGAGTCAACTGTCTGGGTTCACATACGAAGTTAATTTGGTGGGAGATGGACACTTTGGCGGGTACAATGAATCCAGCCAATCTTGGAATGGAATGATTGGAGAATTGGAGCGAAAGGTCGCGGACATTGCAGTAGCCTCAATAACTGTCACTCAGTCCCGAGCAACAGCAGTTGACTTTTTGCCTTCGTTTATGACAATTGATCTCAAGTTTATTCTACATAGTTCAACTAAGTACAAGGAAGAGAAATACAGTGCCTACGCATTTTTGGAACCTTTTGAGACCAATCTGTATTATGCGATTATTTTCTGCGTGGTAATGCTCGCAGCTTTCATCTGTGTACTTTCAAAAATAAGTCCGTACGGAATCCGCGGCAATTTCTTTCACAGCCAACGGTCAGATGAATGGAGCGCCATACAAGCACAACATTCACCCTCGGAGCTAAAACGACACCAAAACGCCCGCCGACTCCGGACAGAGAAAACAGATGCTGAAAGGGGAATGGGTTTTAATAATGCTCTGTACTTTGTGTGGGCTGCACTGTTTTGGCAAACACCAGAACGTGTGCCACGATCTCTGTCTGCCCGCGTTATCACAGTGCTTTGGTATCTCGCCGCCGTAGTTTTCGTTGCTTCATACACGGCAAACATGGTTGCTGTGGTATCGCGCCACAGCGATTCTATTGATTCAGCACAGGACTTGTTGTTGCAAAACGACGTCTTGTTTGGTACAGTAGAAAGCAGCGCTGTGGAAACTCAACTAAGATCATCTGGAATTCGAATTGCTCAAAAAATTTACTCATTTATGACAGGGGAAAACGTAAAAGGCCAGAATATGATGGTGCCAAACATGGATACTGGTTTAGAGTACGTTCGTAAAGGAAAGTATGCTCTATTCTGGGATTCACTATCCTTAGACTACGCGGCGGTGAATTCCAATTGTGAACTGGTATCAACTAAAGTCGGGTTTGGTGAGATCAAATACGGGATAGCTGTTACAAAGAATTCACCGCATTACCACATGCTTGCTGACAACTTGCTCGTGCTAAAACAGCACGGGGTGCTGAAAAGTTTGCGACTAAAATACTTTAATGCTCTGAAGGCGTGTGACCAAGATTCGTATTATTATGAAGATTTACGGCAGCTTGCTTTTAAGGATTTGGCTGGAGTGTTTTACTTGGTGGGTTATGCCATGGCTACTGGGTTTGGTATTCTGATTGCTGAATGGATTGTAGTTTCCTTCTATGATGTTAATCGTAATAACCCACTTGCTCCACAGTCTATGGTGGAAGCTTTCAGACGGCGCAGGCAACGTCTTATTGTGGATATACGCAACAACTGGTTCCCATTAGAAAGATCAATAGAAAAGTGGTCTAAAATAAGCCTCCCGTCACAGGAAAGGGTATCTGACCTGGTCACGGCTCAAACTAAGGGGGGAAAAACTCGTCGGCCCACAGATAATGTGCTTCGCATTTCAAAGTCTTCCACACATAACGCTGGATAAACTTAATTTAAAAAAGGTCATTTCTTTTCGTTCCCATGGCCAACATGATCGTGAAACAAGATACCGTTTTAATGGAACGCATTTATTCATGCTGGTGGCTAATAAATTATGTTACGTGGTTGTTGACATGCGCAATTTGAATTTTTACCAGTGTTAGTTGCTTTGAGTGTCTAAAGCAGTGGTACTTAACTTTTTTAAGTCGTTACCCCTAAAAAGAACATGATAATTTACAATTAATCCCTCGCCACCATAAGACACCAGGATACGTCACAAACAGGCAATGTCGCAGAGAAAATAATTTGAATGGTTAAAAACAATGATTTATTAAAAAGTAACTAAAAAAATCTAAATTACCCCCAACAAGAGAGCAAAGCTCTTATGATTAAGCACGCAAAACCCACAAAAATTATCACAATTGGTAACTCATAAGCTGCCACGAGGTGTATGAACACCAGCGTTTTACGACAGGCCACGCGAGGATAAAGAATAAGTTACAATTAATCCAAAACAATATAATAGTCTTGTGTTTTTTGCCATATATATATAGATACATTATAGAATGATTATAAAGAGATTCCATCACCACAGAAACTGATATACAGTTATTTATATTCTTATTGATACATCTTATTAGAATGTTTTTATAGTAGGGTGGGGTAAGACGGAACACCTTCGACACATAATATCCAAATATCCTGATCATGTTTTAATCAATTAACAACGATCTATGAGAGTCGTGGGGATACAATTCTTTGAATTCTCTTTGTTTGTTACTAAATAGGACAAAAATAGAATAAAAAGGTTTTCAACCTCCCTTACCCAACTATATTATTAGGACTTTATTTTAGTGTTAACACGCATGTGCCTGTTCGACAAAAACGGATCAATAGGACAACTAACGTGCTCAAAAATGTCAAACCAACTCTTTTGAGGGTAATTACCGTCAGGTTAAGAACCACTGCTCTAAAGTTTCAGTAGCTTCATGATTAGAGCACAGCCTTTTTACATGTAGTAGAATGGGATAAGACGGTCGCATGCGATAATTAAGTCATGGTAAAATTGCAGCAGTCATATTACATCATATTAAAGTTTGTTACAAGATTATCACCATTAAGTACATAGTTAATATTAGTTTGTGGTAAAGGGAAATATGAATTTTTATACACAGGATGTTTTACATTGTAGTTTCTATTTATTACAAAAAGGTTGACTAAAGCACAAACGGCCTACTACTACAGCTAGTGCTACAGTTTACAGATATTTTAGTTCGTCGCGTATCCCCTCGTATATGAAGTCAACGTCGTCGGCAACGGCATCAAGGTCCAAACCCGCGATCTGTCTTCTTGACTGTGCTGATGAGATGTCGATATCATTCACTGCCTTTTCAAGCCTGCGAAGTTTTCGTAATGCTTCCAAGTGGGCTTCACTTAACTCTTCAGCTCTGAGCAGGTTACCACTTTTCTAGAATAAAGATGGTAGTTACTTTAAAGGTTACTGAATTATATTTGCTGGTGCCTTGGCAAAGTGGTTACCGCATGTGACTGTAACCCAGAGGTATTGGGTTCAAGGCTTGTCGCTTTTGCCATCATAGGCCATATATCCTTGGGCAAGACACCTATATTGCTCTAACCCAGTGGTTAGTAATAAATTGTCAAAACTATCAGCCATACCAAAACAAAAAAATAATACTTAAAATATAATCACCCACAAAGCAACATACATGATAAGTCGCAAGGACATTTATTCATTCACGTATTTGAACTAAAATTCAGAAAATGCAACCAACTGAACACAACAGTGGTAAAACTTTAATATTTTTTGTGTAGCCTAAGATTGGAATATTCTATACAAGTTTATCCTCGTGTGGAGAGTTTCAAATTTTAACATATGTATGTAACTTTGTGGTTAATTTTTTTAGAAATTTTTTTTCCATGGACAATTAATAAGGTTGAGGTTTTTCTATGGTGAACTTGGATCTGGGATTTAAGCCAGAGTTAGTCCATTCACCCAAAAGATGTCTACAGTAATATTTTTCGCCACCAAACTTATTACCATCGGGTTAATTCTATTCCTTCGTTTTCTTCTAAGTTTTTTCTTTCTTCTGATTCTTACCAGTGGTTGGCTTACACCAGCACTATCAGGTTTGTCAACTACCAACACTGTAATAACAACATTAAATTGTTAAACTAAATAAACATTTTACAAAACAAGCTACAAAGCACATTTAAATTTTAATGTTCACTCAGGAGTGCTTTGACTAAATGATGACATATGAACTAGTTGCGATTATTTTTTGTTTATGCGCATTACTAATCAGAGGCATTTAGCCATTTCCGCATTACCATATTATGAAGGAGAATGGTGATAACTTTACCTTCAGCATCTTCCTCTGCATCACTTTCTTCAATGTTATAAAGGATGTTATCAAGGTTAAGCATTCCACGAAAGAAGTTTACAACTTGTCTGCATCAATGTACCAGTATAGACAGATGGATTTATCATGTATAAAGTGGTAATATAATAGTATTAACTGATTTATTATGTATAAAAATATTTTGGCTTGTGACCGTTATAGTTTATATCCATTATTTTTTCCCAACAAAAGAAACAGTTAATTTTGTTAGTATACAAAGAACAAGCACATTTTAATTTGGTAGTAAACAAAGAACAAGCACATTTACCCATTAGTCAGTGACTGACTAAATTCATATGACAGCACACTTTTGATATGTGGCTCTTGGGTCCAGAAACGCTAATTTTACTCCATATTATTACAACAAAAGTTGAGCAAATTATTTACATAATGGCCACCATAAAATATTCTCCCTTCATTGATTTTACAGAAGCAGGATCATCACGGATTGCGTGGAAGAGGATGTCAATTAATCCTATGAAAAGGTTCACCAGAAGGAAAGTGATGTGACTGCTAAAAACGAAGAACAGAATCTTGCCCATTACCCTGTTTATCTGTAATACAGTAACAGGTTGATCACTGTAAAGTAAATAATATGCTGAAATATTTAAAGGTTAATTTTTTGTTTGACTTTTTTTGCGTTTTTTATACTTTACAGACATTAGCTAATTTTATTTAAAAGGGCATTACCATACTAATTTCTTCATAAGTTTCATCTCCCAGCAAAATTCCAAAGAGAGATTGAAATGTTTTTGCGTAGGTTTGAAAGTTAATTGAGGATTGAGAAAATAAAATCAATGCTGTGCCCGCATATGCTGCCATACTTAGTAAGAAGTGAAGGAAAAATTCTGCCAAGACCTGTGCAAAGCAATGTTGTGAAGTTGGTTCCAGTTTAACTGACATCTTTTAACTTGTCACCTTTTTACTTTTGAGAAACAAAAGAGAAAATTTCCTCATGTGTTTTTGGTGACGAAAAAACTCAAGAACTCGCATTGTTTCTAAAAATATTATGAAACCAGCAAGATATCTTAGATTTTCATTCAAAGTTGCAAGGGTTTGGAAGTTTGCAAAGATATCTAAAAATGTGAAGATGTGCTTTAGCTGTTTTATTTGTTATCATGTAATCCTATATGGAAAGTTAAAGTTTAATTCTTACAAGTGTTTTGTTGAAATTTTTCCAATGTTTCTTCTTGGATGCTGTGACTTACCAAAGTCATTCCAACATATGAAACAACTAGGATTATACGAGCCTAAGAAATATATGATTGATGTGATGGAACAGTTGCTTGATCTAATACTTTGTAAAATGACATACCATTCCAAAATAATTCCATGGATTTTTGAAGAATTTTCGCTTCTTTTTAATAATTGTCCCGACTGTCATTGCCATGTAATACAGAACAATAATGGCAACTATGATATCAGCAGCAAATATGTTGGTGGAGTCTTGTAGCACGTACAATCTGAAAAGAGTGATTTGAACTTGAAAAACCAAACTGTGCAAAGAGTCAAAATGACAAATATTTTTTAAAGGATTATGTAGTTTTTGTTCAAAAATGAAAGTTTACTTCAGTTTTGCAGACAGGAAAAGCTCTGGCTTAAATAGACTACTTTTGACTATATTCACCTAAATGGATGAATAAGAGCTGTAGCCACCACACCTCCACTGGTAGGTAGTTCTGACATCAGAGATATTGTGGCAAAGATATTTGTATGAACATTGTATATCGTCATTTCAACAATAACAGCACGACTTCGTCGGTCAATCCAAAATTTTTCCTTTAAATACTTTAACCTTGACATTGCAGTGTCTTTGTTCACCCCTGTTCATGATAGTACATTGAATACAACAGTTGAGAGAATAAGGAAGGCAATTCAAGCTCACCTAAATTTGCCACGTATCCTCCAGCACCATAAAAACCCACTTTTCCAAGAGTTGGTGTTGCCAGTGTTATATCACCTGACCTATAATTCCATTGTTCATCAGAAGTGCTTCTCAATGTTGCATTCTTCCACCCAGCCGTGTAGTTTAAATCATCTTCTTGAAACTCAAAGTATTCTTCCACACATGACCGCACACTTGAGTTGGAAAATTCATACAAAATTGGAAACTTTGAAAGTGAAGCACACACATCTGTGAATGGTTTTTTGTATTAGAAACAGCAAAGCATTGGTGTACTAAAGCTTTAAACTGATCTAAATTCTTGAGTCTTAAAGTTAAAGAAATTCCTACCACTCTTTGATCGTAATTGACGTAGTCTGACTGGTCCAACACGAAAGTTTGCTCCATCATTCACAAACACGCGCTGTTGCCATTTCATCTTCTTCTCATTGTAGTCGATTTGTGGATAAATAGAGGGAAGAAAGTCTTGCTCATAATACTTCCAGAGGTCATCTATTTTTATCACCTGTAACAATATATAAATCAATCGCACATAGTAAATTTTGTCGAAAGTCTGTAAATACAGTAATAACAAATTAATCCTTCATTGCTTATCTAAGCAATGGAAACTTGGAAATGTTAGTTAGTAGATGGCTTACAATTGTTGCTAAAGTTAAAAAACAGTAATAGAATAGAAACAATCATAAAGTTAAACAAACCTCTTGGAACTTATTTGCATGAAAAACGTTTCGAAGTTGTGATGTCTCACGAAAGAAATGTTTGTCCTGATGGCCATGGTATGAGATGTAAAAAAGCAAAGCTGTGAATATAAAGGTGTTCTGTTGCACAATATGTAAAGGCCCAAACTTAAGTACAATGAATTAGATGTGAAAGTGAATACAGAAAATAAACTCATACTTCACCCACCAATGTAGCAAACATAGATGAGAAAGTTTGTAAAGAATTGCATTGATTTCTTCTCTAGTTTTCGAATAAGCCGACATGTGATTAAACCATCCTCATTGATTATTCCTTCCTCTTTCTTTTTAAGATTTTCTTCAGGTATTTCTGCATCAGGATCTGTATGTTAAAAAGTAAAAAACACATGTAAATAATTATTTTAGTAACATTTTCATATAATCTACCCAAAAAATGTACTAATTATAATATTAATTATACCGAATAAAATTTATTTGCTTGTTTTCAACCTCACATTGTTTTGTATTCCTTGTCGCATGTTGTTAAAATCAAAAACGTATTTTTAATTCCATTTATATAATGCTATGAAATTTTATAAAAACTTGTTAAATTTTAGTTTTAATAACAATACCAATTGTTTCAATTCCGTTTGGTAAGTTTATCCCTTTATATCCATTTGCTGTTGATGGAGGTCTGATTATGACATCATCACTTGTATCATTCCAGTCCTTTGAAAACTTTTTTCTTTTCCGACAGATTAAAGCAATAAACATTGCTAGCACAAAAACCTGAAAAAAACTCTTCTAATCACTTGAAGTTAACTTTGAAGGTAAAAAATATGTATTTCTTCCAAAAAATATTTCTGTATGAATTGTTACTAATTTTCATTTTACAAACTGTAAGTGCTTGTCACCTTCAAAGGTTGAATTAAGCCACAGTCTTGAAAGAAGCTAAGCATCATGGATGATAACCAACGCTCTGCTTTCTCTTTTCCCCACTGAAAACTGAAACCAAATTTTACGTAATTATTAGAAGATTTTAGCAGATAACGCACAAACTGTACAAAAATGGATTTTTTTACATACCTGTATAAGATGGTGAAAAAGCCTGATGCCACGATCCCAACAAATATAAACAACCAACCCAAGTAAGCAAAATAATAAGGAAAGAAAAACGGTTTTGATTTTTTCTAAAGACAAAGAAAACAAAAAAGTTTATTATAATATGCTTTCAAAATAAATGATTACATTATTCAAAAACATTTATTTGTTTTGCAACAAAACTTACTTTATTATTATCAGAATCATCTGACAATGTTTTCACAATGTTTCTCTTCTTTTTACTTTCTGTTCTTCGGAATAATTCAATCATCATGAGGCAGGGTGGGATTACGATAAGAGCCGACACAACACTTATCCATAAAGTTTTCGGATCAATAATAATTGGTCCAATTTTGATCACGAAAGAACTGCTGCAGAAATTGTATATGTAAAATTATTATTTTGTGAAAATTTTTTTTGTGGAAAAAGTAGTCCATGCAGATACAGGCTCTATGTAGCCTACACACAATACAGGTTTACAAACCACAATATAATGAAGACATTCTTAACAATATCGCATGCTTGTATACTGCGTTGACTTATTAGACATTCGCCAATTGAAGTTTGATTTCAGTTAAGTGAATGAAATGTTATCCTTGAAAAACACATTTTTCTACCTGTCAGTTGAATCAGTTGCATCTTTGTAAAACATTGCATTTGTGATCATGGTAAGAAACAGAGCGAGCATCCCACAAGCAACTCGCTGAGAACGAGTGAAATTGCTAGCAGACCGATTTACAAAGATTGAAACCCAAATATGTTCATCTGTTATTTTCTGGCGAGCGGTCATTGAGAATGCACGTCTGTTTGAAAGTAAGAAATTTAATTTATATTCTGCCAGCTATCGAGAAAATTAAAATAATGTTTTAGTATAACTGCTGTTTCTGAAGTAGGCCCAGCTGGCTTCTGGTTATGTGAAATAAGCATTTAAGTTTGTAAAGTTAAATAAAAACTAATGTAGGTAAAACACTATTTCCAAGAATGTAATACTACTTGATAAACTGTAAAAATCAAGTTTAACTTTACCTATAAGAAGACAAGTTTTCTCTTCCAGCCACTGGAAGTAATCGTTCAATTTTTCCATCATCCATTTCAACAGCAAGCCATTTGTTACAAGGAAAGAAATATCTGAATTGTTTCATTATTATCGTACAGATTAGTTAGAAATAAAGTTTTGACATCTTAGTTTTGTGTGACTGAAATAAGTCACTATGGATTCTTATAATCTCAGTTTTTCATTTATTTTTTTCTATGAAAAAATCCAGTTGACATAAGTGACACAAAGAATGGATGCATTCAGATTGGAGACTAAGATAGGTTTGTGTGTGTTAGAAGCAAAACAACAGTGACATACGTTTCATTGTTTTGCAAATCATGAACCACAACTTCATAAAGAAACCAATTGGCTTCATTTCTATGTTTTCCGGAATTGTCGTGCCATATTTTTACATATTCAAGGTTACCCAGATTACTTGGGGTGCTCAGTAGGAATTGGCAAGTACTTCCTTGTTCAAACCAATTCTGTAAAAAAATATATTTGGTAATTTTAGTCATGTCATGTTAGTACAGTACATGAACTCAATTTATTGTATAGCTTGTAAATTCTTCACCATACCAAATAATCTGATTATTTTTACTGCCTTGAATGTTATCACAACAATTCATTCATTTCTAATTATAGTTTTTTTGTTTTCTTAGAACTTACTTTACATGAAGCATCTTTCATTGATCTGATTGAAGTTGCATTTTCATGCCCAGCCAACTTCATGTAAACAGTAGATTTAGTTCCAGCACCTCTTACCATCCCTGTCACCACACTTATCTTGTAAAAGTATGAATCAAATTCTTCATTGTCCGCCAATATTTTTATGGCCCACTGTTGAAATACTTTTTTATAGAGTAGTCTGTGTATAGAATTGCAGTTTAAACATATACAAAAATATTTAGTTTAAAAAAAACATTGGCTACTTGGAAAACAAGACAAACACTAGTACTATTCAATATGCATTTAGCTGTATCTTACCTTTTCGATATCTTGCTTGTCCCTTCTTCTGGTCCATATAAACATGAGAAACATAAGGGCAACAAAGGACACCAAGGTCCACAACACTGCACCATTACCAATCACATCTACTTTGCTAAATACTGATGAGAAGTCAATAAAATTAGGAGCCACAAAAAATTCAGCACCAATAATGGCCGTGCCTGCCTTTTGAGGACATACACATGTAGTTGTTGTTATGGTACTTTCTTCAGTGACCTGCAGGAGAAGTGGATTGTATAAAGTATTAAAACCAGAGTGTTGTCAATTGTAATTGGTACTCTATTAAATATGAAATAAATTACAGAACAGAAAATGTATCCCAAGTAATAGCTCAAAAATGTTGCTCTATCTGTGTACTGTCTAAGTGTATTATTGAACTTGTAAAGTTTCATAACACATAGGACCAACACTTACCTTGCAATCTCCATTACTCCATGAGCTGGTTGATGAGTCAAACATTTGACACGCAGGGGTAAAAATACTGATGGTCATGCTGCTGCTATTATTTGAATTATTTAAAGTTGAATTAGTCACAGTAGATCTTTTCCTGCGACTTGTGGTGCTAAAATATTCAGTGACCATGAAGTAAGTCCCTGAACCTTTTGTCTGCTTAGCTGGGATGAAGAGCTTGTAACTTTCATTGGTTACCTTGTCAGCACCATTTATTGGAAGATGGAAAACATAATCAGAGACATCATACTTAACTTCAGGATCATCAGAATATGCTGCTACTGTTGGTTGCGAACCGATACTCAGCCATACATTAACTTTACTTCCAATAGAGTTAGGAACAACATAAATTAGAATCGAGTTTTGAATGGTCTTTAATTCAAATCGGCTCACCGAAATTTTACCTTCACTGTAATATATATGAAGAATATTGTTATTAGGTAGGTCGTGTCATAAATATAAAAAAATCTACACAACAAGTGTTTAATGAAATCTCCATAGAGCAGGGGTTCCCAAATCGCGGCCCGCAGGACCAACATAAATGGCCTTCAGAGGACTTTAAAGATACCGATTACAAATGAACATATTACTTTAAAAACTCGTCTAAAAATGTTTTATTGATTTCTGTAATAATTTACATTGTCTTTGTTACGTCACAAAAATAGTTATGACTGTCACAGCATCAGCCAACCTTATACGCTTGTTACTCTGGTATATGGGTTATATCGCGGCATGATTCAACAAAAAACTGTGAAACTTTGTCTTTTACTCCCGAGTACGTAGTATAATCTGTTCTAGAAGCCATGTTTATTACCGGCATATGTGTCGAACTTCCTGACCTAACTAACAGTATTCGTTATAACCAAATTTGGGCCAATACAAGTCGCGTCGCCAATATAGAGAACCCTGCCCGACGCATAATTATGATTTCACATATTGCCCCGCGATAAAACAAGTTTGGAAACCCCTGCCATAGAGCATCTACAAAACTGCTGGTTACCTTGTTTCAATGTTGGTTGAAGATACAGCTGACTCATAATTTTTCAAGGAGACTGTTATGTTATCACCAAAGTTTGTAGCTGTGTCAGTGAAACTTAATTTCACAACTCCAGAGTTTATTAAAAGAGAGGTGGAGTCAAAGACAAACGGATTCTTTTTTAGTGATTCCAGCTTTAAAATGATACACTTGTAACTTGTAATAAATTCCACCAATACACTTGTAAAGTTGATTTAGAGTAAAAAAAAACACTGCTTACCGAAACATTTTGGCTTCCATTTTTGACATTGAAGGTCACAGAATTTCCCACATTAGATGAAGCTACAACAGGTTTACCAGATTCGGCAGTTACAACAGATATAGCCATGTTGTTACTTGTGGCAGAAGCAACTTTGTTTGTAACTGCAATTCGTGAACTTGTCATGGCTTTTGAAACATCAGTTGCTCCGTTGAACACATTATTGACCACTGACTTTCGCTGGATTATCAAGAGTAACTCTTAATGTAAAACTCTAATAATATGGTGATATTAGGAATATTCTCCAAATAAATTTTCTTTTGGTAAGATTACAGTTTAGGTAAGCATTATAAAAAGAAAAATGTCCAGTTAAAACAAATAAAAAGCAGACCAACAAATATAATTTACTGCCTACATTTGTATTTTCCATTGCATTTGCAGATTTTTGACTTGCTGACCCTTGTTGTTGCAAATACACAATCTCTCTAGGGGAAAGGTCATTGACATTATCACCACTTGGTTTGTATTGTTCATTGGTAGGTTGAAGCAATTCAGCAACTTCATATGTTGTGTTAGCCGATGATGCTTCTAGTAAACTTCCCATGCTCGACACAAGTGCTGTAAAAGCAAGTTAGGAACTAAAGAGGTTTTTAGAGTAAACCTAAACAACTTTTGGTTTGAAGAGAATGCCTTTTGCACGAAGAGCTAAGTTGCTTTATTTGCGACCTAGTAGTCAATATTTAGTTTAAATTTCAGAGGGCTATGCATATGAAAAGTAATAGGAGGATTGATGTGGATATTGTAATATCTTTATACCTGATGCAATGCCCACGACATTCTCAGCATCCAAAGTTCCTTCATCTGCATCCAATGCTTCCAACATAGATTGACCTAACCTCTTTACCACAGTGCTACCACTGAAGGTGGCTTCCTCTGAAAGATGCTCAAACTTTATTGTGGATTCACGAAGAACATTTGACATCTGAAACATATCATTTGCTGTACGTGTTCCGCTTGTGCTATTCAACATGTCATCTAATGCATCAATGAATTTTGTGCGGATCTGTTAAAAAATAAAATGTATTTTCAAACTTAGTTTATTGCAATTTTTTTTTTGTATTTTGAAGGTTTTAGATTAGATGAGGTTAAATTTAACAAAGACACTGATTTTGTATTAGTTTTTCAAGTATAATGTTAAAAGATGTCAATAACCTGAACCCTGTCATCATATTCCCACTCAGAATAATCATCATAATCTTCATCTTCTGTGAACATAGCACTTGCTAACTGACCTAGACCTGCAACATCTTGGGTCATAGCTGAAAAAACAAATATATTGCGATAGAGGTAAGTCAGGCAAAGTGTTTACAGTCTATGTGCAGCATGCATTTGCACCAAGAAGAGAACACAAAACATAAAAAGTAAAAAAAACTATTTTATTAGCCAACTTTGTCTTAAGTCTAATTCAATTTCTTTGCCTAATCCCTATATAAATTCAAAGTGATGACAACACTCATCTAATAAGGTTCAAATGAAACTACAACTTGATCTCACATGAAAGTCCTAGATTCCTAAGTGTTGAGTTTCTATCACTTGAAGTGGACGGCGTGACTCGCATTTTAACTTTTGTTGTTGCACAGAAAGTTCTTCGCTTGCAAATATTAACGATAACTTCTAATGTGTAGTTGTTCTCCTTCAATCCTCTTGCTAAAAAAAACGGACTTTAACATTTTTTTACCGATTGAACCACTGTGACACTCTAACTACAACAACGTTGAATTTTTATATTTACCAAAAAAAACATTCTTTAGACTACTTGGTTGAATTTAAGAAGCTTAAAACAAATTAAAATTTCCAGTTACAAACTACTTACGAACAATCGTGGGTGAAGTTCTTCCTGAAGATGAATGAGTGAGCAATGTCAAGTAACCTGAAGAGTTACTGTAGAAGGAATATGTAAGCTGAAATGTTTCCACTTGATCAAATGACCAATCCGCTATCCAATCAGTGCAGCGAAAAACAAATCGAGTGTCCAATGCTTGTCCTTCTTCCGGTGTCACAAAGCAACTAAGCATAAACAATATATGTTACATCTGTAAAAAGTCTTGATCAACATTTAATGAGTTTAAAAATAAGAGAGAACATCACCAATGAATGGACATGTAATATTATAAAATGAATTATAAAGAAGATCATCAAAAAAACTGTTGGATTTAAAAGGATCTACAACACCACTAATGTGTGCAATAAAAATTATATATTGAATTAGACTTAAATGATTTCTAACAATGGGCATGATCTTAACAAGAAGTAAATAAACTACCTTCCCCCATATGGTGGTTCATCAGTGGTAAACTGTTGAGTTACTTGCACTTGTGCTTCTGTATCCACATCCATTACAGTACATTTCAGTACATGTTTGTATTCAGAGTATAAAGTGTCTGGGTATATCTCAAATTCTTGGTACGAAGAATCTGTTACAGTGTTTAATTGTTATAGAAATAAATAAATGAATTGGTGGTTTTTCATGTAGTGTAAAATACCAAAAAGTGATCCATCCAGTTCGTGCAATTCACCATTTTCGTCAATTTCTTCCACAGACCAGGAATAGGAATATATTTCACGATTATAATATTCTTCAAAAAAGTAAATTTCCCATATTGATGATATGTACGGATTTACAATGTTCAGTTCACAGTTTCTAATACACCTGAAAACAGATAAATAAATAAATAAATGTAACTTATTTTATCCCTGTATGGCTGAAAAATGACAGTCATTACAACATGAGTGTTTTTGTTTCATAGACCTCGTGCCAGCTTACAAGTTACCATGCATGTTACTTTGCGGGTGATTATATTTGGGGTGTTTTCTTTCTTTATTATGTATGAATGATAATTTGGACATTCTATTAATGACCACTGAGTTTGAGCAATTGCCATTAAGTGTTCTGCCAAAAGACACATACGCACCCTATGGTAGCAGCGAGGAGCCTTGAACCCATTACCCCTGGGTTAGATGCAAGCGGGCTAATCACTTTGCCACACCAGGTAAAATTGATAAAAATTTGGAAAATAGCAACAAAGTAAGATTGGCATGGAAGAGGTGAGACTAGATGTTAGGAATTTGCATAAACAGAAGTTTGATTGGCAACATATTATTATTTATTAATTTATTATCAAATTTGGCAGTGACACTAATTTTATAGAAAAAGTGTTTGGACTTGCCTGATCTCTGTCAGTGGTGGTGGATTGTCCAGTAATATTATGTTTTGTGTAACCAAAGATTGCCTTCCCTGTGTACCAAGTACTGTAACATCAACTTTAATCACCTCACCCACAATGGATGATGGAAGCTCAATCAGTAGTGTACCATTCTGAGATCTGAAAAAATTATAAAGTAATCTTTACTTTTCAGTATTGAAATGCAAAAAAAATGCTGAATATTTTAGTATACATACACATTTCAGCCCTACTTCCACTCTTCACAAAATGGAATTTATCTTTTATGTTTATAACTGTTTTAATCATACAGATAAATGAAATAAAACTTCGCATGGCATTTTTGTTTTTCGTTGAAAAAAAGGTAAAGTATGAACCCTTGAATTGATGCAGGTCCATGACTCATTTCCTTTCCACTTCCAAGTTCGTAAATAATACCACCATCAGTCAGTTGGTAGGTGAATATGTATTTCAACTGAGAAGACATATTTGGTAAAGTGTCAGGATCCATGGATTGTTGTTCCGCATCAATAAACAGGTCTGAAAAGTGAAAACTGAATTGTTCATCTACGTTGTAAACAATGTTAACTACAATTCTACCATTGTTTTGTAATAAATATTTTATGAAGATAACTATACTTAACACTATCGTATTGTTGTGACACAAATGGAGAAGCTCCATAATGGGGGCATTCATTACCAGGTTTATACAAAATAAACCAATTTTAATTTAGACAAGTCACCTGAATAATTTAACTAAAAAGATATTGTTTGACAGCAAAGTGGTCAATTAAGGTAACAAATTCAATGTTCTTCGCCTTTCACTTATAGATATATAATAGATATAAAAAAATAAATATTCACTCACAAATATGTATGAAACATAACAGTGTGTAATGATGTTTGACTTTACCATCAAGCAAGGATAATTAAGTCACAATCATTCATAAGCAAAAGTAGTTTAAAAAATCAGGTATAAAATAGGTAACACCTCTTACCTTTGCTGTTACTTGCATACCTCACACTTCCACCAGGTAGTTTAGCAACAAGAGGAGTAGGAAGTACCGATACCAACAAGCTGGTTTCGGCAGTGGTAGGTGGCCCACCATTACTTCCCGGTGGCCGAACAGATAAATTTACTGTTATTTTGTTACAGCCATAATTAAATGTGTTTTTGGGAAAAACAGCTGACACTCCACGGAAATAAGGAAATGCTTGAATCCTTTTTCCAGTGATACAGTTTCGATTGTGCCATGAAATATGCACGTCCAGTTCCGATGCAGTATATTCCACCCCATCACAATCCACAGAAAAGTAAGTGGCAACACTTAGGGACTGGGACCGGTAGATTGTTAGATTATTGCTATCCGTGCTAATAATTTCAAATGTAGGTAGGCATCCATGATAATCAACAACAAAGTCAGTTGAAACTAAATCAATGGCAGACACAGTTGCCCCATCAAAATACAAGGCTTTGATTTTGTGCTCTCCATGTGTCCTTAATGGAAAGCAGATTTAAATATACCATGTCATGGCATAATGGTTAACAAGCCTGTATTTTGTCCAAAGGATATGGGTTGGGCTTGAAGCTGTTGCCATTTTTGCTATGTACGTGCTTTTAAAATTGTCAGCCCTTTATAATAATCCCAAAATAATATCACCTACTGAGTAACATATGTGGTAACTTGTAAGCAGGCAAAAACGTATGTGAAACAAAACGCCTGTGTTTTACAACCCTTGCTTTATCATGCTAAGAGAAATAAGTTGCAGTCATTTATAAATTTACTTTCATCTGCTACTAATGGTGAAAGATGTTCATTACAATGACACTCCCGCCAAAAATACAGTTGTGTGTTATACATTTATAGTCTGAGATATTGAACTGTTGTGCACAATTTTGCCCACCTGTAATTGTGTTCAACAGTTGTTGATATTTCTCCCTCATCAACAGTATGAATCACATGATCAACTGCTGATGGTGGAAAAAATGCAGTACACTTTGTCTCATTGACAGCACGAACCAGCAAAGTATTAGCAGTGATATCATTAAAGGTCACAAGGCAACAAACTTTGGTGTCAGAGTAATCAAAGTCCACCCCAATATGGGCAGTTGTGCTAATGGAACTTGCAATGTACAAACTTGTTATAACTGTGTAAGGTTGAGGCCTAGGTCCAATGTTTATTGTAAGATCACTACCAAACTTCTGTATGGATTGACCATTGTAGTATTCAGCTCTAATGATAAAGCTACCACCCTCCCAAGAAAATCTAAAACAGAGTTTTGTAAATATTTAAAAATAATGATTTATTAAGACAAATAGGAAATCCAATTGTGGGAGGGTACATCAAAAATTACTATTAGTTGAATATAAAAATAATGAAAGTGTTCTTGCCTTTCTTTCACAATTATTGTTTCTACATAATCAACATATGTAACATCACTGTTCCAATTAAATGTATCAAAACAATATCCATCATCTCTGTCAAATACTTGATGTATTACTTCATCCACATATATTGCAATGCACACTGGATTATTTGCATCTGTCAAACCAACTAAAAAATGATGAATTCCATCCTAAAATTGAATATCACATACCATGTTAGTACAAAAGTGGGACTAGGTAAATAATTAAACCGTTTTAAAAAAGTAATAACTAACTGTTGAAGAAGTAGGGATTGATTCCTGTTGTAGAGAAGCTACACCTGAATAAACTAAAAACGACAGTTTTTAAAAACCTTTTTTTATTATTTGTAAGACTTATTATTACCAATTGATGGAGTCAAGTCATTTGCAGCTGTTGTTTCTTCTGGTACTTGCGTAATGGTAATGGTGGTGGTGTTTGAGTTGGTGTTTTGAAGTGAGTTTGTTATGGTTGTTGGTTTATTGGGTGTGGTGGTAAGAACTTCATTTTGGGTTAGGTATGTAGAGTTAGGTGTGGTGTTTGATATTTCCTGAGTTGTAGATAAAACTATTGTTTCAGTAAATGATGTTAAAGCTTGGGTGCCTGTTTCTGCTTGTGTGCTTGTTTGATTTTTTGTGCTTGTTTCTGCTTGTGTGCTTGTTTCCATTTGTGTGCTTGTTTCTATTTGTGTGCTTGTTTCTATTTGTGTGCTTGTTTCTGCTTGTGTGCTTGTTTTAATTTGTGTGCTTGTTTCAGTTTGTGTGCTTGTTTCAATTAGTGTGCTGGTTTCTATTTGTGTGCTTGTTTCTACTTGTGTGCTTGTTTTTATTTGTGTGGTTGTTTCTGCTTGTGCGGTTGTTTCTGCTTGTGTGCTTGTTTCAATTTGTGTGCTTGTTTCTGCTTGTGTGTTTGTTTCAATTTGTGTGGTTGTTTCTGCTTGTGTGGTTGTTTCTATTTGTGTGGTTGTTCCTGCTTGTGTGCTTGTTTCTGGTTGTGTGGTTGTTTCTGCTTGTGTTGTTGCTGGTGGAGAGGGTGACACTGTACTTGGATCTGTGATTATATTAAGTATAAACCTGCTCATTATTAACCATTATTTTAAATCACCTCGTTCACAAACGTAGGGTCGCATGTCATTGCAACTGAGTTCAACTCCATTATATCCAAGCTGCTTATCCAATGAGATGCATTTCTGGTCATTAAGTGAATTCACAGGAACATACTCCACATCTACACCACTCTCCCATTTGAATGTCCCAACATTTTGTCGATCAGACAAACCCACCCACCATTGGTCAGGGGAGGCTGATTAAACAAGTGAAAAAGATTAGTTAAAACAAAAGTCTGTGTCTTGTAAAGTTTACTTGAGTAATTTAATGCATTGCCAAGGAATCCCTGTATTCCTGGATCGTTTATTGTTACCAAGTGTCCTCCATATGATCTGCAATCATTCTCTGCATCAGAAAAGGTAGCAGCCGTCTCAACAACTTTGTAATGTTGGTATGAAGGACGAAACGGGATCCAATTATCTGAAAAGCCCTATTGTAATAATTCTGACATCACATTAATTGCAAATACAGACATTGCACCGAACATATGGTAGGAACATTTTTTACCTGTACTACATACAACTTTATGGGTATTGGTACAAGACTCAGAGTGCCAGTTTGCACTAGCTGACAAAGAGCCATCAATTACTGCGCATTTCTTTACAGGATCTGGGTCTCCGGACCTCCATGGTGTGTAAGTTAAACTGGACCCATCCTCATAAACATAATTTGAAGAAATATACTTTATTCCAATGAAATATTTTGTATCAGTATCTGCAAAGTTGTGTTTGTTTTAAATAATCTCAAGTTCTCAGTAACACTTGAATATGTACATTACCAGAGTAGGTTGCTATGTGTTTGGTCAAATGTTCATTTTGTGATGTAGTAGTAATCTTAACCAAGCTTCCACCAAGACTTTCACAGTAACTAACACTTTCTGATTTTGTAATCAATGTTGGACTGAAGAATGTAAAGAAAGAAGTGTCCAACATTCGTATGGGAAACTCTGTTCATATAATGGTGGCAATATATGGGTTAGATAAAACTTGAGTGTAATTAGAAACAAATTTATTGCCAGCGTTTAGCTTTATCATTTAAAATAGGAATTAGGCCTACAGATCAAGATAGGTAAAATGACAAAATAATTAAAGCACCTGGTGTTTTTAATTTGTTTTGACAGAATGTGTGAGCAGTGGAAGTACAAGATTCAAGTCTCCATTTAATTTGGCCAGACTTCTTTGTTTTTACACATAGTGGGCTATTCAAGGTGTTGGAGTATGGACGCTGACTATGCCAGTAGTCGTTTGTAAGCACATCTATGTGGGAAAATAGCTGATCTTAACAAGCTATGGAAAAGCATGAAGAGTATAAAATATAAATTACAATATGTTTTGTAACCGCCTTCCGAAATTTTACCACAGCCAACGACCATTTTTTATTTCAATTGTATACAAGTTGAACGTGGGATTTAGGGCTTTGGAATTCATCGTACATAATTTGCACTTTTAAAAGGGGTCTAAGAAGTATCGGGGGATAATATTGGTCGACCTCTATTAATTATATCGTGTAAGACCGTGCAACTATGTATGGCCTAACTATGGTACTTTACCAACAAAAGTTCTTCCACTTGCCCACCACCCATCCGCCCCATTAAAAATCGCTCCTATCCAGAAATCTTGGTTTGACGGAAGTTCATCCGTTATGTCTATCCATTCCTGTTCGGTGGCGACCTCAATCATGTACCCGGTTTGGATTCCTACAAAATAGTGAGTGCTGCAATTTGTAAATGTTTTAACAACACGAGAAGGTCTGCTTTCAGAAACGGTAAAACGTAAAAAAAAACGATTAACACATCTGATGCATCTATACTCAATACTCTATGGGCTTATTCAGATCTTTTTCCTAGTGAACCATTCAAAAAATATTTTAATCGCCTTTAGTCGGCATTGTAGTTCCAAAAGTTATTTAATACGAAAATAAAAGTAAAGATATAAATGTTTGTAGACACATCTACCTGAGAAACCTGTAGTACATTGTTGTTGTGCGTTGAACCAGGAGACTTCAGAGTCTGATCTGTCCGCATATTTGTAATCAACTCCATTTATTGTCTCGTCGTTGAAGTCTCCCGCGACAGAAACTACCACAATAACGAACCACAGTAAACGTTTGCCGCACATTGATAACTGCTTGGTATTCTTTATACTACCTTAACGTAACACAAATAAAAACTTTCAATGAAGTAGCAGACAATTTCTTTAAAAGTGAACGGAAAATTAAATTTTGTCCGCGGCCTATGCTTATCCCCATGTTAAGGATTATAACGATATATATATATACAGTATCATATATTATTCACGATTCTTTTGTATGCGGTGAAATACTTTATAGTCCGTCTTAGGAATTAACACAATGGTTACGTGTACATCAACCATAATTTGGAAATAATAATTATTTTACTTTTAGAGCTATATGTTGGCCAATAACGTTAAGAATGAATGAATGACGTTATAGCACAGGTGTTATGCTTTCCGTTGTGAGTGACCACACATATGTATATATAGTAAGGTGGGGGAAGTCGGAACACCTTTAGTATACACAATATCAAAATAACCTGATCGTGTCTGAAACAATTAATGTCAACGATCTATAGGAGTTGTGAGGATACGGTTTTATAATTATTTAAATTTTCTTTGTTTACCACCAAATGAGACGAGAAAATAGATTAAAATGCGTCCCATCTACCGTTTTTTTGAGTGATAACACTAATTAGTACTATCATATAGCAGCGTGGGGAAAGATGGGACACTTTGTCAGACAAGTCTTTTTTAATTTTCATTTTACGAACCCCCATTTATTGATATAGTAGGGTGGGGGGAGATGGGACACCTGTTCATTCTATTTTCCCGTCCAATTTAGTAGTAAAGAAAGAAAATTTAAAGAATTATAAAACTATGCCTTCACAACTCTTTTAGACCGTTGTTAATTGTTTAAAACACGATCAGGATATTTAGATATTATGTGCTAAAGGTGTCCCATCTTCCCCCACCCCGCCCCACTATACTAAAAAATAAAGTTACAGAATTATTCCAAAGTATTATCACGCCTTCATGGAGCGCACGTCAAAGTCGATTACTGTTTTTAAATATTAACAATATATGTAAAAAAACGGTATTTTTTTAACAAAGAAAAAAAAGCAAAATAGTGAGGTGATAATTTTGAATGCTCGCTGAATAATAGCAAAGCCAATAAATTTGTGTAGTTTGCGAGTGTAAACGATTAAACTAATTTCATAGATTCATAACAAAAACTTCGCACAGTTTTTGTTTCATGAAACTAGCATTAGTTTTGTAAATGTACCTGAGATATAAACATGAGGAAAATAGGCAGTGGTCATGAATAAAGACAACAAAAGATATCGTTTTAAAAGTATATATATTTGTTATATATATATATATGAAGTTTGCATGGCAGTAGGGTAGGGGAAAGATGGAACACATTTTCATTTCATTTCTCCTCACATTTGGTAGAAAACCAAGAATATTTAAAGACTTATGAAACCATATTCTCACGACTCCCATAGGCCGTTGTTAATTGTTTAAAATACGATCTTGATATTCGGTATTATGTGCTAAAGGTGTCCCATCTTCCCCTACCCTATAGTACTATTTTGTAGTATCACTCAAAAACCGTCATGTGATTTGATTTTGGAAATTTTGGGCAATATGTGCTTAAGTGTCCCATCTTTCCCCACTCTACTACATCTATATTATTTGACAACGCATGCGCAGTAGCTCGGAACAAATACAATAGGAGCTCTAATAAATACATACCGTCTAAAAAAAGTTCCGGGGAAAAATATTACAAAACATATTCTACCATCTGTACTGTTGGCATCGCTATAATTCATTTTTAGGTGTTACGTAGCGCTATATCAAATTTAAAGCGGGATCGGTAAAAATCTATAAATATGTTTTTTTATGACGAATATTTATATTCATAGGCCTACCTATTATTTTTTTCGAACTATTAAAATTTTACTTTGAAATCGGTAACGCTGGGGCCTAGTTAGTACAGTGCCCAAAGTTTATGTAAGTAGCACGCGTAGAAAGTATTAAAAGGAGCTGCTATATTTTTTGTAATCAGCGCCTTGAATGAATGAATGAATGAATGAATGTAACTTACTTTATCCTCGCGTGGCTGGAAAACGACAGTCGTTATCACACGGGTTTAACACCTCGTGCCAGCTTACGAGTTACAATGTATGTTACTTTGTGAGTGATTATTTTTTTTGGATTTTTTAATTTTTTTTCAGTATGGCTGATAATTTGGACAACCCATTAGTGGCCAGTGGGTTGGAGCCATTGCCGTTAAGTGTCTTGCCCAAGGACACATACGCCCACAATGGTAGCAGCGACGAGCCTTGAACCCATTACCTAATGGTTACAGGCAGGCGCGCTAACCACTACGCCACGGCGCCTTGGTTCACCAGCACGAGTAAATTATAAGTAAAATATTCTTATTAAACTAGCATAAAATAAGTTTGTTAACAATACTTCCTTTTTTAGGCTACAAATAACATACCAACTCAGCTCTGATCACTTCAAATCAAAAACTATAGTTTTAACGTGTAAACATCTTGTCTGGAACGTTTTTAATGAAGGGTCGTAATAAATTTGAACCGGGTGGCCATTGTAATTGTTCTGAGCTATTGCGCATGCGCAATATCGTCTTGGCGCATGCGCAATAGCGCCCGGTGCAAATATATATTAATCGGAACGAATATATTACAACACCGACTTCTAACCTTATACCGACCACGAATATTACACCAATAATTTCCGATAATCATCAACAAAAACTAATATTGATGAAGTGGTTTTTTTATGTATTTGTAGGATATTGTTGTAGACATTAGATAACTTTTGTTATTGCGTGTAAGTAAATAGTTAACAGTCCCCGAACTGTGTTCATCCTCGCGTTACGATACATGAACCGTTGTACGAATAGTTTTTTTGTTTTTCGCGTTCTCACTTTGTCAACAAACAATGTTGTTATTGCCTAAATTGCGTGTGATCACATTCGCGTAGTTTAAGTCACGTTTTAGCGTTAATGTTATGCTTTAAAATACCACGCTACGTTTGAAAAGTGCTTCTTTTACTATAGTTAACGTAATTTTGAATATTGGTGAAAACAATAATAGCCATAAAATAAAACCGAAAGTTGTCGTGATCAAAAGTCAACCCCGTGCACTTAGAATACAAATAAGTTTGTAATTCGTGATAAAAATATGGTATAAATGTAACCAATAGATCAAATTGTAACTAATGTTAAGTAGTATTGCTCACTAGGAATAATTTATTACCTAATTTACACCCAAAAACAGGAACTGATTTATAACATGTGTAACAACCAGTCTGCAGAGTATGGCAGTACCTGACGAGATCTCGTGCGTGCAAGACGGTTATTTTTCGCGTGCGCGCATGCTATTATTAAAAATCTGCGTGCAAAGCATGTACATTTTCAAGCCACCTTAGGAAATCTTACTTAATTTAATACGTATTTTTTCTTTGTTTAATTAATTGGCGTGCATGGGACAAATTATGGCGTGCATCACCAAAAGTCTGTAAAAAAATCGCGTGTGCACCTGCCATACTCTGCAGTCTGGTGTAACAAGGTATAGCTATAATATGTTTAAGTTGTTGTAAATGAAAAATATACAATTTCAGATTTGTGTTGCTTCCTGCAAAACTTTATTTTATAAAAGAACGACTTTTTATTCTGTCAAATCTGCGTTTGTCCGACCAACACGCTCACCATGGATGATGTAAACTTAAAACATGAAGTAATGGTGAATCAATTCGTTCTGGCTGCTGGCTGCTTGTCACATGAAGCAAGGGAACATTTAAAATCTACACATTGGCACTTCGAGGTGACCAGTTGTGCTACGTATGGGCTACCTAAATAAGCAACTGTAGTTAAACAATGGTTATCCCATTAGAACAAACTACAAAGTAAAAATATTTTTTTTAAACATACACATTTTTTAGCAAAGTTAAAGTTAAACTTACAAAACTGATTGTGTTATGTTTATTTTTTAGTGTGTTTATTTATCTATATAATTGAGTGTGTCTGTTATCCATAATATTAATTTTATTGACAGGCTGCCTTAAGTCGATACTTTCAAGAATCTGGAATACCTCAACAGCATAACCAACACCCTGTAAGTTATATTTTATAATTTCGATTTTAAGGTATTATGATCTTGTACTTAAGTTTTTGTATTTTAGTTTTGTCCGCCAACCAATACACCAGCTACACCACCTGCATTTCCTGAAGCATTGCTCGCATTTTCAAAAATGCAGACTGGAGAGAAACAGCAGCAGAATCCTCCAACTAGCAATGCACAACAGACCGGTTCACAACAGATCGGTTTTATGAAAGTAAACACAAGCAGCTGAAAACTATGTTAAATAACAACTGCCAAATATTCATTCTTCTTATGTTTAGTTTGAAGGATTCACTACATATGACTTTTTGCTATTGGTAGTGCAGCTAAGTTTGTTCTATTTGGGTTTCATTGTCAGGAGACATATTTGTTAGTAGATAATAACTGTATTTATTGTTTAGCTTATTATGTGCTGAAATTTTTCTTTATCAAATGTAACGAAGGCACTGTTTAAGTTAGCCGCTCTTAGGTTGTTGTGAGTAGAGGTTGACTACAAATGATTATTTTTTTCAACAATCTAGTTTATTGCAATGAGTTACGTTTTTTCGAATATCTCCTTTTAAAACTTATTTTATAATTTTTTTTGTTTTCCAATAGAAAAAAGCAAATTAAATTACCATAAAGCACACCTATACGTTAACATATTAATAACACTGACTCAGAAACTTTTCTTTGATTAAGCCATGTCACCAACATTGTGTTGTTGTAAGCTTTTTCCAAATCATGAAAATTCACATTGGAACTCACAGTTTACCAAGAAGCTGGTGTTCTTGATCACACTTTCATCTAAAAGCTTGGTCCTTCAAGTCTGTATGTTTTACTTAAACACAACTGGCGTAATATTAATACTGTGCTGTAGTACAATTGCAACTTCTAATCTATAAATTGCCTAACAAATTTATTTAAGCAAACAATAATTGATTCTGAAATGTAATAATGAACCCACTTTATGAAAATATTTTTTATAATGTTTTATTCCTTAACACAGTTTTACTGTTTAACGGAAAAGACACTTTGATGTTTTTGCCAATTAGATTTACAAACGATTTGTCAACTTTTTTGGTTAACTTTGTACACCAGTCTTCATGTGTTAACAATTTACAAGTATATTAATGGCCATTCCATCATGCAAATGGCCAAATACCATTACTTTATATTTAAGTATAATCTATATGCATAATACAGCTAGGTTCAGTGGTCTCTAATACAAAAAACAAGCATTCAGGAATATCTTTGCATGTCGAAAGTTATCTTTTATTTGCATGTAGTGTCTAACATAATACACACGCATTTTGATGAAATCTAGCTTCAAAAAACTCAACCCCAGCAACCATATTAAAAAAACTGAACAATAGTATACTGTTTAAACAATTTAAACAGCTTGATCATGTTTTTAAAAATGATATTCTAAGCAGTCTTTGAGGTGCAATGAAATGAGATCAATGATGTTTGGAAGAAAAGATAAGGGACATCACGAGCATGAGGTACCCCAGGATGGTAACATTTTCTGCCTTCCAAACATTGTACGGTATACAGCTAGATTTGTGTAAATTTCGGGAAAATTATCGTTTAATTGTTTTTTTTTGTTGTTAATTCCCCGCGTTAGGCATACGTATGCAGCCGTATTAACAAACCACACATGCAATGCGAATGAATTCCCATTCAAATATTTGTGTTTTGCCAGTGTTACGCTTGAATGAAATACAAAAACCGACGAAGCGCAGCAATTTTTTTTGACACAGCAGAAGCCAGAAGACGAAACTGGAGGTTATTTGCTAACCTTCGGTAACATTACAATATAGAATACTAACTTACTGTAAAGTAAGCTTATTTCGCCAATAACAACAGTTGTTGGTTTCTATCTTTTTTAATTCTCAGTATATGACGATAAAGTTTAATGCCTGTCAACTATAAAAAAACAAGCGGCTGAATTAGGTAGACCCAGAGTCCGTAATTAAACATGTTAATATACGGACTCTGGGTAGGCCTACATACTTTAACACATTTTTGGCAATAATTCTGTTAACAATTTTGATTGACCTCTTATAAAAGATTATGCATTTAGTTTGTATTCAAATGTAAAAGTTCTAATGTTTACCATGTATTCCAGGAAATAACAGATAAAATATTGGGAGAATACATTGGTCAAGTGTACCATTAGTTGTGATTAACAAGGTATTGTTGAACCATGGTTGAGGAAACCCATTTTTCTCCGCTCTTGGATAGGCTGAAGAAAGGTCCACGTTTCCGTACACGGCTCAACTACAAAACCAACAAGGTCACCACCATGCCTCCAACAATTGACCCAAAAAATTGGTCCGAAATCACTCCGGAAGAACTGCGGCGGCATAATCAGAGAATGGAACTCAAGGGAAGACTGCGAAGAGAGTACTGGACCAAGGCATACCACCCACAGCATGGGAAATGGTTTAATCCCGCTATTAGTGATCCACAAGTTATCAGGCACACATGGGTGAATAGTGTCTGGCACATCTCTAGCTCAATGAAAGCAACTCCAAAGCTTGTACTAGCCATGATTGGTGCTTGGAGTGTTCCAGTCTTGTATGGTATTTATGCTTTCAGTAGTCCAAAGTTTCTTGATAGATACAAATCTGTTGTTGAATCTTAAAATATAATTTTGAACCGAATTTTCTTGTAGCATGGAATAAAATTCATTTCTTTATGAACAAGTTCATTGCTGTAATGTTTATAATGTATTTTGGTGTTATCTGAAATGTTATATTGTTATTTCAATTGGTTCTCAAAACTAAATTTCTCTTGTGTGATTAACTAATAGCTCTGCATATTAGGCAAATTATTGAAACTTTGAAAAAAGTTTCCAAAATCAATGTCACAAGAGTCTGGAGCATCGAAAGTACTTCAAAGAAAAAACAAGTTAAATCAACAACAGGCGAAACCTAAGGTGTGGCAGTATGTTGGATACAAAAGGTGTATTAATAGAAGTTAGTAGTTTCTTTTATATAATGTAGACATGCTAATCTGCTTATTTGCATGTATGTTTCCAACCATTTAAAATCTAAATGTCAATTTTTGTGTAAATAGTCATATAAATACGATTTTGGTTTATAGTATTCTTGAGACTGCGACATGTCAGCGAATATATTCAATCAGTGGCAAGCGAGATGATATCTCATTGTTTTATGTTCATGGAAACTTCTATGCTATCAATGCAACTTGTCCTCATGCAGGTAAGTTTTTAAAACTAGGTTTTGATTTATATAACATGTCTAAATGTGTCAACGCATATTTGTGTTATTTAGGAGGGCCACTTGATGTAATTGTTGATTTGGAAGACTTGGTAAAAAGGGAAGAACCCCATGTTATTTGTCCATGGCATCATTTTTCTTTTAATTTGTTAACTGGAAAGGCAGAGGAAGGATTAAAGGTAATTAATGGGTTAATTTGGTTTTGGTAAAAATAATTTTTTTGGGTTAAATCTTAATTTACTTAGTAATTACTGGCCATATATATATATTACTTTATAGAAAAAGTATAAATAAAATGAGTAGAATACTAATTCCCCATTTCATATCAATCGTAAATAAAGTATTTGCACTAGTGGATTGTAAGATAAACATAATAAATCCACAACCCCATCAAACAGTTACCGCTTAAGTGGTTATGCTATATTCTCTTACACTTAATTATATTTGAACCATTATTTTAAGGTGAAACATCATATGGTTACTAACTTACTATTGATTCTTCAAGTTGTATAATTACGGCGTAGTTATTGATAGGTATTTAAATGGTAGCAAGGTAAATTTGCCTACTGTAAGTTTTCAGTTCAACACATTGTCTGGAGTTGTCAATAGGACTCTGCTCGTTTGTTTACTGTATTGATTATGTTAAATGAATGGCTCTCTAAACTTAAAGGTATATTTTTAGGCTGAAACCTACCAAGTCAAAGTAGATGGTGAGAAAGTGTATGTTTTTCACAGCTACAAACTGTCTGTCAAGCCATTTGAAACTGAAATTTGAGAAGAATGTTTGTGGCATTTTAATCTGTTTTATTTTATATTTGTTGCTGTGACATTTTCTTCAATGATGCTAATTCATTATTGCGTTTCTGGTAATTTCTTCAAATAAGTAACTGTAGTTTGTTATTTAATGTCAACTATGTCTTATGTGGCTATGCATGTTCATCACTGTTGGACCATAGATATCTAAACATATTTTTAGGTATCACGCCAATACATGTTATTCGTATCGTGCTAATACATGTGATATATATTAAGTTATATGCTATAATAGCATTGGTTCAACCATGTTATACTTAGCGTGTCATTCATTTAGGGCCAAGAACATATTTGCATTGTAATCCGAACAATGTTATACATGGAAGTTCTAAAAAATGGTGGTGCAATATAATAAATAAACAAACAACTTATCGATATGTTTGATTCCAGTGGAGAACCCATAAAAATAAGACTCTGGTCTGTGCCTTACGTTAAAAGACACCAATCGTGCAACCGACCCTTTTGCGTCCAAAATTAAGAAAAATCGATGATTATTTCAACTGGCTATGCAGAGTTTGTGCTTTTTTTGGAAGTTATCTTTGGTGGGAACACGTATATTAGGTTACATTTACCTTAGCATATATTATACGATATACCAACCCTGTATACACCAAAACAATTGAAACTAGAAACGCGAAATTTGGATTACCTGGTATTTCTATGGTTCTGCTATATTGTTGCCCACATATCATAGGAAATAGTAAAACATTTTCCCGCCCAAATGTGTCAGTTGTTCAAAAAATGATTAAAATTCGCGAGTGGCATTTTTATAGAAACGGTGCTTCTTAGAAAGTTATTCAACTACATTGACAATTTACATTAGAAAGTGATAGCATTCTTGAATCATAATACTTATTAGAAGATGGCAATTATCGTTTTCGACGAATACGTAAAATTATAAATATTAATAATAAATTTAATAAAATAGCAGGTTATCTTTATATTAATAGAAATTAACATTTATCTGCCGAACGATGCCTAGAAAATCTAAAGAATCCAAACCAACATTTGAATATGAACAGGACTTCATGGAAGGAATGGAATCAGGATCCGAACCTAAAGAAGCAATCATTTGTGAAGGTGAACCAAGTTTTAGTTCTGTATTAAAGAGGTTATTGCCGAGAGTCTATCTGCAAATATAGCAGTTTCGTTATTGAGCATGCTCTCAAACAAATAGGAGTTGTGCGACGCAGTCCAGTATGCAGAGTATGGCAGTTCCTGACGAGATCTCGCGCGTGCAAGACGGTCATTTTTCGCGTGCACACGTGCTATTATCAAAAAATGGTACATTTCCAAGCCACAATTCTCAGATCCGGGTTGACGTCATAATGCGTATTGTTATTTGAACCTGCAGCCTTAGAAAAACGTAAACAAACAGAGATTAGCATTACCTAACATTGTGAAACTAGTAAATACGCTCGATTTTTATGCAAAAAGCTAACCTAACAGGATTTTACTTACTTGGTACGAGTTAAGTTATAAATAGGGATATTTTGAACTCTTTGTTTGCCGGATACTTATCGCGCCTGGCGCCCTCTAAGCATTTGTAGTCCGCGGTTGCTTTTAAGGTTTGAACTTTGAGCTGCTTGTTTATGTATATGTTCTTTTCTTACTTATTTATCGCTGCATAATAGTAGTAATCTACGAAGGCAGTTTGTGCCGTGTACCTTACGATTACGCTGTGTATAGTTGACTTTTTTACTTACAGTTTCACCTACAATAAAGTGGAAAGGGGACATTTTTTATAAAGATAATTTTTGAAGATCAAAGCTTTAGTCAGTTTTATTTGTTGGCAGTTGTAAACAAGAATGGTTCTGATAAAATTATCTTGTTTTGATGGTTATTCTTCTTTTTATACAATTTTTATTTCATAGCAAATGCACTAAAATAGGCTAAAAAAATGGTCACTTAAAAATTCTGGTCATGTCAGATAATGAAGTTGAGAGCTAGCCCATCGTGCCTTGTATATGATATTGAAATGTACACTGGCAGTGGTACTGCCATTAAAATTGATGCTATAAGATTCTCTCTGTAACCCTGAACCTGGTACAAGATCTACAACATCTGTTGATAACGACAAAACCCTCAAGCACTGGAAGAGGAAGATGTGACTAGAAGTCAGGATAACCATTGTAAAATTGCCAAAAAACAAACAGTTCATCTGATGTCTCTATGTTATAAAGCAGAACCAATTTGAAGCTACAAATAAAGAAGTCTGAGCACAACTGCACAACCAACAAGTGATGTGATGTACAATGAGAGGTTCGAAGATTTCTCCTGCGGATTATACTCTTAGTTGGACTGTTTAAATACCCATAACAAATATTTTAGGCAATGTAACTGTATATAATACTGTTTATTAGCAACATGTTCGCGACTTTGCTAGATCATGATTGTGACAATAAAAATGTTTTTGCTAAAATTGTTTGTACATGTACTAAATACAGGTACTTTAGTTATAAAACGCCGGCAGATTCGTAGTGTAATGATCCACTTATTTGGCCATGATTGAAATACCCGGAAATTTATGATTCTTATGAATACTCGGTAAACTCTCCTGGTGTGAGAAAATGAAAACGGGAAGGGTCTTGAGGCTCATAATTATTTAATAAGTGAATGATGAAGTAAGAACGAAGAAAACAAAATTGTAGTTGCACAGTCTTTGCAGCAGAGGTGATAGGATCCCAGCGTTTAAACTGTCCAAAACATGTCCCCTGGTATGATTGCTGCTCATTGCAATTTTGTGGTGGTATTGGTGGTAGGGTATGTTGAGTTCAGATCAGATATATACTTACTTATTTGAGATACAACAAGTATATTTTTTTGTTTTCAGACTTGATGAATCATGTTCCCATGCGGGTGCAGTTATTTTTAAAACAGCTGTACGCCATGTAGTTTCCCACTATCCCTCCTTCAGTTTCCTACCATCCCTCCTCCCATAGAGTTTAAGCAAGTAAATTATTTTTCCCTACATTTTGCTCCTTTGCCTCCTTTTAGTAACGGTACTTTTCTTTCATTTCTCCCCCTCCTTTTGCTCCTTTTAGTATTCAGTTTTCCTCCTTAGTGTTGTCGGCTATAAGCACATTTTATCTCTATATATGATATACACCTGTACTGTATCAGCCAATACCTGTAATAAAGTGATCCTCGCAAATATAGGTGTGTCTATGTTGGATTCCAGTCCGATCCATATTTTGCCTTCCGTTTAGGCGTTTACTAGCAACGACCCACTTCTTTCTATGCAATAGATCCGCTTTGAAAAAAATTAAACGAGCTTTTTTTTGTTGTTGATGTGAAAGCTTATGACAGTCTATTGCTACACAGCTTGAGTTTTTTTTATTTTATCAACTCTATAACCCTATTTATCTTACAATCCTGTATACCCTGTATACTGTACACTGCAATGTATGGGTTTTCTAAGGCTGCAGCAAAACAGTGATTATGACGTCACAATATATCGGTGATGCAACCCGGATCAGAGAATAGGAAATCCTACTAAATTTAATACGTATTTTGTTCATTTTTTTAATTAATTGGCGTGCATGGGACAAATTATGGCGAGCATCACCAAAAGTTTGTAAAAAAATCGCTCAAGCACCTGCCATATTCTGCAGAGGCAATCCTTTAGCTGGTGGCCACCTGAAATTTTGGTTTCAAAATGTTCCTTAGGTTTTACTGATGCCCATTGTATAACTTTTTTTTGAAAAAACTTGGGCGTTCCTGTCGAAAAATAACTTTGAGAATGCGTAAAAACATGCTCCGTCACCGTAATTCGTCTGATTTGCGTAAGGTTAACGATTTATTACGTCACAAATCCATGTGTGAATGCCTACTATTTAGTAACAAACAGTCTACCTGGCTAATAAAAACATGGTAAATAAGGATAAACTACAACGCAAACCTAACCCGAACACTTAAAAACAAAAAAAACTCGTTTTAATAGATTTGAATCACCTTTAATTACAATCAACATTAATTACATTATTAGAAAATGTGAAAATCTGCTTTTGATACTTGGTTACCTTTAAAATTAATTAATCATTAATTAAATTGGAATAATTTACATACATAACTTAATTCATTTTATCACAAAGTTAACATTGGTTAAGAAAGAAAAAAAACACAAAAAAACACAGTTGTTTTTTTAACTCCTTTCCATAAGGCGATTTTGGGGTAAAAAAACAACAGAAAACAGAGCCAAATAAATGTCTTTTTTACCCACAAAAGCTATTTGCGGTGAAAATGATTTTTTAGCGGGCTAGGGAGGTTGTCCTTTCTTACCCCAAGTACCCCATTGTTGTTTATAACCCCACTTTACTATATATGTTTTTAAATCAATTTCAGAGATAGTGTAAGGTATTTTAGTCAAATCTGCTTCCGAGGTGAATAGGAGAGGTGCATTTAAAAGATTGTTAGCAATTTTAGAATAATGATATAGTTTTCGTCTTTTTGCCATTAAGTAAAGAATTGGAACAATTGCAATGAATACCTTATAGTCATAGCGAACTTAAATATATTTAAGTTCGCTATGCTTATAGTGCATACATGCTTAAACCGCGGCGCAATACTCTTCTGACTTGGTGATTGGTATAAGACTGCTAGACAGCTTAAGCGTTTTTAAACCCTGCAAACGTAAAGGTTAAACAGTGATGCACAAAAAAATCAAACTATGACGCACATAAAGGTTAAACTACGAACCACGTAAACAATAAGTACCTTGCACCGTGCATGATGCACATGAAGGTTAAGTGAGCACGTCCTTTTCATGAAACATTTGTATACCTATACTATATCGCTATATGAGTAAAACCGAAATAGATGCTCCTGCTTTATAACTATAGATTCTTATTTTTTTTGTAGTAAAACAGCCTAAAAAGCCAAAGAAGCGATCATCGGTTGAATATGAAAGAGAGGAATCGGATTATGAAGAGGATGAACAGTAAGTTAAAATTTTTACACTTTGTTGTAAATCTATTTTGATCAAGTAGTTTATATCTATATATTAAAATTGAATGTGCCAGGAAATTTTACAAAAGAAATTAATGACAAGAAAATGCCTTTAGGCCAGAGGTTGTGGAAATATTTATGTTTGAACATAGCAATGGCTCCAACCAATAGACTCTTAGTGAACTGTCCAAAATCCAAATATTGGCATACGATCAAAAAAAATTCACACTGCGACGCAAAGTTACATACATAGTTACTTAGCAACTCATAAGCGGGCACAATGTGTATGAAACAGTACACCATTGTTATACCCACCAGAATAATTGAGGGGAAGCTAGGGGGTTCCCCCTTTAAAACAATGAAAAAAAGTTTTTTAATCAAATTATGTATATCCTAGTCTTGTGAGATGAAAAAAGACAAAAATCCCCTCAAAATAAAACAGTTGTTTTTTGCTCCTTTCCATATGGCAAATTTCCGGTAAAAAACAAAATTATATGAGCAGAAATCTACATCAATTTAATTTACAGCGAATAACTGCATTTATGTTTTTTACCATAAAAGGCCCTATCACAATAAAAAGTTTCCAAAACCGGCTAACAAAAATTTATGTTATTTTTTGTTTGATTTGGTGTTTTATTGGAAAAAACACCTCTGTGTATGAAAGTTGAAATATAACATAGGCCAAGCCAAATAAATGTATTTTTTATTGACCTACAATTGGCTACAAAACCTGTTGCAATAAACATTTTTTCAGTAGAATAGGGGGGTTATCCCTTCACCCCAAGTACCCCCAAAAATCATTTGGGGGCAATCACCCTTCACCAGTGCATGTTTGGCAATTGGGCAACACTATACCTCTCATTTTAACAAGGGCCAATGTTTATTCTAGACCTGTTGCATCTATTCTCAATCAGTTTGGTTCTGATATAAAAAAGAGTATCAGTTCAAAGCGTAGAAAGTTGGAAGCTTTTACAAAACAGTGTTGTGCAGCCAGAGAGAAGTTGGATAGTGTATTGGAAAATCAGGTTTAAACTTTCAAATATGTTTTACAGGATGTGTTCGGACCTGTGGATAAGAGATTAACCAGAAAAGCAGACTTGATTATTTGAGTTTTGCATTATTTTAAGACCTACATCCCAATTTAATCCTCTTTTTGTCTGCTTTGATTCAAATTGTATATCAAGAATTGACTGAATGGTTATTCAGCTCATATGAAGTATTAAGGATGAAGATTTTTAAATATTACATAAAAATGTTTTGTTTTCAGAAAAAAGATCGTTCTACTTTAAATGAGGAATATAAGAAGCAGATATCATCTGTTATTAACCAATGGGAGACCGATATTGATAAAGCAAAAGAGAATGAAGAAAAACTAAATGTTAGACCAAACTAAATTGTTAATTCCTTAAATTATTCAGCAGTTAATTGTTTATTTCTTCATAGAATCTTCTTACTCAGCAAATGAAACTGATAACACAAGTGAGAGTTGTTCAAACACAGCGGTTCAAGTCAATTAAACAGCTACATGATCAGTACATAAAAAGGCAAATATAACATAATCAGTCATTACATTGTATATACAGAAGCCCAAGCTAGAAATAATTAAGCTTTGTGGATAAAAGTTAATAAAAACAGTTAGTATATGAATTGTAGTAGTTCAGTTAGTAAAAAGTGAAGTAAATATTCAAAAGAAACAGGAACCAGTTGGTTTATAAGTTGTTTTATTGTAGTAGACTAACAGTATTTATAATTTGAAGCAGTGTTGGCACGGTTAATGAAACCCACTCTCAACAACATAAGGATGTCAATAAAGAAATAGACAAGGAGTTGTCCAACTTGCAAAAAAAATATTTATTGGAATCGGTAAGTATAAATATGTTCACAGTTGGGAAACATGTTTCTAAAAGGGATTTTTTTTCAGAGAAATCAAGAAATGGCAACAATGCGAAAATCTCTTCATTCCATGCTATATCAGTGATTAGTTAGGATTTATAGGATACGAGTTAAACAAATATTTGCGTTATTGACTTGTTTTTCTCGATGTACAGAGGTTTCACTGCCATAATTTTGTATAAATTTATGTGGTTCTGTTTCTTTTTTGGCGTTTTACTTAAATATATGACAATGTAAACATGCTTAGGTTGCAGGGATCTGTTATTCGTATATACAACAAATCGCAGCAAATGTGTAAAATAAAATTTAATTTTGAAAAATAGGGTTCATTTTTTACTGAATAATCAAACCGGTTATAAAAGCGTAAACAACTGTCAACCTTATAGATAAAAATTACCTGTAAACTTACATGAAGTAGGGTCGGGGAAAATGGGACACCTCTCACTGTGCTCACTATTGGGTTGTCAAAATTATCATCCATACATAAACAAAATCCCCCCAAAAATAATCACTCACAAACTAACATACATGGTAACTCGTAAGCTTGCACGAGGTGTATGAACATCAGTGTTGTTAAGGACTGACGTCTTCTCGCTACGCGAGGATAAAGTTACATTCATTCATTGCAGGGCACGAGTGTATGAAATTGAGCAACCATGTTGCCTTGCGACGTCGCGCAATAAAAAGTAAATTAAACATAAAAAGTACAGTATTGCGCTGTTGGAATAATAAACATTTTGGTAAAAGGTAAGACATCACAGTAATACAGAACTGTTAGTCCCTTATATTCGCTATGATTTACAACACGCTGGTCGTCTGGAGGGCTTACTAGTGTCTAGTTTTATAGTTGTCTTAGGTCGATCCGATTTCTCTTCTTTCTTGAAGTGCTGTTGTTATTAAATTTCAGTTAACTCTTATTTAAGTGTTTCTCTTAAATAGTTTACCTTTTCTACGATTTTCTCTAGTATACGCATAAATGCAATATCTACGTTGGTGCAATCTTTTGCGCTCGTTTCACTGAACTCCATGCCGTGCTCATTTGCCAACTGTCAAGAAACGTTTAGAAAATATAATTTCCTGTTTTATTATGAATAATATTCAACACGCACCTTTTCCCCTGCCATCTTGGTCACAACTCGTTGATCTTCCAAGTCGCATTTATTTCCAACTAACAAAGCTTGAACATCATCGCCAGCCCACTAATAACATTTAAAATCATTAAATGAGCAATGCAAACAATCAAATAAGGTGGTATGTGTACTGCATCTCGTTTGGCAAAGCTACGTGGGCTTAGTCTACTAATTATCCTTTATTTGTACAAGGTTTACTCACGCGATTGAAATTTATGACCCAGTTGTTGACGTGGGAGAATGATTTTAAACTTGTAATGTCATACACTATAATGACGCCTTTTGCGCCTCTGTAATAAGCTGTGGTGATCGATCGGAAGCGTTCCTGTCCAGCCGTGTCCCTATAAATCAAGTCACGCATCAGTAAACAAGATAAGAATGTTCGTATGTAAAACAAGTCTTAGACTCTTACCAAATTTGAACTTTAATCATTTTTTCTTTCACTTTTATTGTACGAACTTTAAAGTCTATACCTGAGAATGCATAAAAGCTTACAACTTACAATATATGAACCAACGCTTTAGTTTTATCACAACACGCAGCTTACCTATCGTAGCTACAAAGTTAAAACTGAACTCGTTGTCCGTGAACCTTCGCATGACGGAAGTTTTACCTACACCAGAGTCGCCGATTACAACTAGTTTGCATTGCCAGTCCGCTCGTGGTATTTCTAAAGTCGTCATTGTAGACTTAAAAACAATGCAATCATTTCCGAGCTACATACGTATATAAACAAACCTTGAACAAGCTGCAAAGAAATGTACAGTGTGCAGGTAAAAGGTGTTTGTTGGCCCAACTAGTTACTGTAATACTACGTATCAGATATAACAAAACACCACATAAGCGCTCCGTGAAAATGGCTTCAATACAATAATTCTCCGTAAACAAATACGAACCGTAGCCATACACCATGACGTCCTTAACAAAAAAGGCTCAGTTTATTTTTTCAAATCTATCGCTTATTATAACAACTTGAAACTCTATCTGTTTGATGCTTTGTAGGTAAAGTCTATTCTAGTCTATACTTGAAATACAAAGTTAACTATTACCAAGATACAAGTCTAATGCAATTGGGTTTCTGCTGCGTCTGGCATGCATTTGTTTAAATATTTACGTAACGGCCGTGAATGGCTCGCGGTATTTGTTGCACACCACCTAAGCATAGCCAATTGCTTTTCTCAAGAATGTACATGACCCGTAAACGTCCTTCTCCCATAATTTATTTTCATCGTTTTACAATTAAACCGCGTATATGCTGGTGACTTTAACATGTCGGCAAGCCCATCGATAAATGTTTACAGTTTACACAAAGACACAGTGCCTGAAATCAAACCATTTGGAAACTGAAACACAATATATAGCTAGCCAACGGTTGAATCATAACTTATAATAGTCATTTCCACCCTTGCTCAAGTATTGGCATCCTGTGATTCACTGCACATCTTTAAATAAAGCACGCTTTGCATATTACATATGGTCACAACTGCCCAGTTGAGATTTCTTTTCAGTAGCATCCATTATTTTTGTTTTTATTATTTCCTTATACTATACGAAAATATAGGGTGTAAAATCGGTTATTTATTTACAAAGTTTACTCAATAATATTAGTGAAAATGTGTAAACGGTTTGTAAAAGGTGCTGTAGGCTGCGCGCATATATGTATATAGGCTGTTTCGCTCTGCTGTTTGGTAAGTTTTGCACTTTTACACATCTACGTTTAAACACTAGAGCGACAAATTATTTCGTTGCCCGCGACATTAAATAAATATAACTGAAACCGAACAAGTTTTACGTTTGATTCAATTTGTGAAACTGTATCCTGAGATAATGGGTAGGGACAATTGATCTCGACGAGGTATTCGCAATCTGAGATTAGGTCAAGTAGGGCGGGTTCAAATCCTGGTGGTGGTGGTATTATACCAGCAAGGTCATTTTGCAAAGTCAGGCATTTTAAAGTTTGTTTACAGTTTTGTTTGATAATAACCAATTCTTCAAACCGACTTCCGCTGACGTTTAGAGTTAAATGGGTTACGGGAATATCTGGGCATAAGATTTTGTTGATAGCTTGCTGGGGTGTTGTCAGAAGAATTTCCAGTCTTAGTTCTGCATCTGGGTTTGACCGATTAAATGTTTTCCATGTTTCCGATTTCACTGCGTTGCTGTATTTATCGGAAGCATTGCAAATCAATGAAAGATTACTTACAGTTGTCCTGAAATCTGAACAAAACTCAGCAACCACACGGTCGTCGATGGAGTGGTAGAATGTACACAGCTCCTTCAACTCCGGACAGCCGCTTACTAATACCAGTAATCCGTTCGGAGTAACGTTATCAACAAAGCAAATGTTCTGAATTCTAACAACGCGAAGAAATGGATGATTCATGGCCAGAATACGAACAAACTCGTTGTCCAAAGATATATTACACTCAGTGAGGTCGACCGTGGTGAGATGACATACACCCACGCCAGCATTTGGCTGCGAACCGAAAAGATTTTTCATTGTACTTAACAGTTCAGTCCCATTAAACAAGAGAGGATTGTAACCCGAAAAGTGAAAACTGAACTTCTGAAGTTTCTTGCTCGGAGAAGATCTCAACTCTTCCATGACCATCATCGCACGATCCCTGCTCACAGATTGCTTGGGATTTACAAATATTTCAACTTCACTCAGTCTTCCAATCTGACAGTAGCTCTCAATGCACTTGATAGCTTTTCCTTCATCATCTATATTCGTGTCGAACTTGAACATGAATCTATAAATTATAGCACAGTCTACTGTTTAAGGTTTTTGTGGCTGTACAATAGGCTACCTTGATTTTCAAAGCGTGCAATATTATGTCGTGGTATTTACGTGTAATTCTAACAATGAAACCATTTATTAACCAAAATTAACAAGGATTTTAAACTGTGTGTTTCGCTAAATAACTCTTCGTGTGTTTTAAGATATATGTATTTTTAAATTGTTTTTAATTAATAAAGGTATGAAAGTAGGCTACTAATTCGTGATACGCACCCAAAACCGTCATATAGTAGGGTGGGGGAAGATGGGACACCTTTAGCACATAATATCAAAGTACCCTGATCGTGTTTTAAACAATTAACAACAGTCTATGGGAGTCGTGGGGATAAAGTTTTATAAATATTTGAATGTTCTTTGTTTACTGGTAAATGGGACGAGAAAATACAGTTAAAAGGTGTCCCATCTTCCCCCACCCTACTGTATATTTTAATTTTGGAAATATTGGCACATGTGCTTTTAAGTGTTCCGTTTTTTCACACTCTACTACTTTTTCTAATGTTGTCAAATAGAAAAGGTGGATCAGTACAAATTCATAGCATCACCTATAAACCGTTATTTATTTTGATTTTTAACTAGCAGCATATTTGCGTAGCGGCATTACCGTTGAATCAACTCACCTGCTCCACAGCTTTGGATGTTGTAGACATTCATTCCACCATTTGCACACGACACTACATTTTAACCTCTCGTTCATTGACATGTATGAAAATATATCTACAAGTATGTTCTGTGGCATGGTAGCCCACGTAAGGTAAGTCATTTTAATCCAGCAAAACAGTTCTTATTGATACTTCTATTTCCTGGTCGTTTATAGGTATTTTATTTTTATTTAATAAGCATAATAACGGTTAGCCATTTTGCGACAACGGTCGACTAAGCTCGATCCGAAGGTAGAATTTATTTAAACATTTATTATAAATAAATTAAAATTTATTATAAAAACTGATAATGTGTAAGATGATTGGTAAAGAATATGTCTAAGTTGGCTTTGTACAACTCCTGTACTCTTTGTTGACTTGTAAACGTAAGCTAGTTTAACCTTGTCATTGCTGAAAACCGTTTGATTTGGGAATTTTTTCATGTAGTAATAAGGTATTGTTAAAAGTTAACATTTATCATATAATGGCAAACTAAATAGAATATTTCATATACGCGTACTTCCAAATTCTCAGACAGTATAACCGCTCTTACGACAGATCACATGACTGAAAATTGTCACCTAACCGTATAAGGGCGTACCAGGTACAGATTATTATGAATTTGTTTTCCCTCAATAAGAGATATTGGATACAAATATCTCCTTTTTATGTATGTTATAGAGTGGAAGAAGATGGGATACATTTCATTTTATTTTCATATCCCCTTTAGCAGTAAATAAAATAAAAAACTTTAAACAAACAGAAAAGTAACAACCTACTATTCGCTTATTAGGCAATCGTGTGCAGTATAGTTTATAAAACTATAATAAGTTATTTTATAAAGTGTACCATTTAATTAAAGTATTTTATAGAGTGTACCATTTTATAAAAGATTTAGGTACATTTTGAATTTAGCGCTAATTAATCGTTAATTAAGCGGTTTTAAATATAAAAAAATAGTCTGATTTATAAATACATACAGTTGGATGGGGGAAGACGGGACACCTTTAGTACCTAATATCTAAATATATTGATAGTGTTTTAAACAGTTCTCAACGGTCGATATGAGTCATGAGGATAAGCTTTTATAATTCTGTACCGAATGTTGTTTGGTTACTACCTAATTGGACGAGAAAATATAATGAAAAGGTGTCTCATCTTCCCCCACCATATATATATTTTAAATCTAAAAATTTAGTCTAAAATTTCTAAATATACATAGCCCACGGTTTTATTTTTATTAAGAGATTAAAGAAAATTCTCGCAAAAACTAACAACAACAACATTAAGAACTACTGTTTAACCAAAAAGGATATGTGGTTAATAATATTATAGGCCATAACGTGCCTTATCTTTTCTGCAGCAGCCTTCTGTTAGTAGTCAACGTCTGTACACCCAACGCAATTTTGCTTCATTTCAGAATACATTTTAAGCTTGCAAAATACTATTATCTTTATATTGACTAGTATCACGTCTTACGGCTGGTGTTGCTGCGTTTATTGACGTTGGCTGTCTGTATCACGATATAACGGATGCATTGATACAAATACGTCCCGTTACGTAGTACCTCTATCCCACCGTAACTAATGTTTATATTATTTACAAGAAGTGCGTTTTGTGATGTGTGTTTACGATTTACATGCAGCCTGGTAAACGCTGTTTCGAAAACCTAGCTGCAAAACTTTGTCAAAAACTTAGAAGAATTTTTATACGGACAGACGGGACAGTCTTCTGTTACACTTATTCATATTGTTAATTTTGTTTGCGGTTGTTTACCTGGTAACTGCCACTGTGGCTTCCATTAATCTGTATTTGACATAAATATTATTTTTTTATCACCTGTACTTTTCTAGTAGAACGCAAGTTTTAATTAATCACTTTTTGGTTTATTACCATACAAATGTGCATTTCACATTTGCATGGATATGTAAATTGCTTGTATGTAAAGTGACTATTATTTTCAGCCATGGTAAAACAAAACATGGAATAAAAATTTCATTTAAACGAGTTCAATGAAATGTTAAAAGAAATTGTGGAGCATCAATGTTAAGGTTACAAAGAACAGATAAAGTGTGCACAGAATATACACTATTGCCATATACACAAGTTATGTAACAGTGATCCTTGCACCTTTCTACCAAAATAGTACAATTAGAGCTGCATTTATTATTTCTTTTGTGCAGTTAATTGTCCGGTCGAGGTTTAAGTATGAGTCTTCCACTCTGAAATGAAAAAATAAAGTTAAACACACAAACCAAAGTGATTGCAAGTAGCATGGGCCATAAATAAATGTAGGTCATCCAAGTTCAAAAGTAAACACTACTTGGAAAACTGAAATTGGTCAAAATAATCTGATACATAAACTTTCCCAAGTTATCTTAAAAAATGTTACAGCATATATTATATACCTCATCACATGACATGTTGTAATCTTCCAGAACGGTTTGCAACCTTCCAACAATTCTAAAACAAGTTTCACAAATTAAATTAATGTGGAAGAATGGATGTATACGCAATGTTAACTTACATTGAAGGTGCAACCACTCTTTTATGAATGCCAGCAAAAAAAAGTAAAATTAAAGTCACAGAACTGATGGTGAAAAATGGATGTTGCCACAGTGAAGATAAAAATGGATTCTGCATTGACACAAAGAGAAGTATTAAATTAAACTTACTTATGAATGTAAATTACTTTATCCTCGCATGGCCGGAAAACGACAGTCGTTATCACACGAGTTTAACACCTCGTGCCAGCTTACGAGTTACCATGTATGTTACTTTGAGGGTAATTATTTTTTTTTGATTTTTTCTTTTTTTTATGTATTTCTGATAATTTAGACAACCCATTAGTAACCACTGGGTTGGAGCAATTACCGTTAAGTGTCTTGCCCAAGGACACATACGCCCACAATGGTAGCAGCATCGAGCCTTCAACCCATTACCTCTGGGTTACAGGGAGGTGCGCTATACCACGGCGCCGGACAAACTTATAAGGCAATAACACAAATACAGTACAAACTACAAACCCTTGATGTGTTTGGATCCATAAGCCACAACCATGCTCCTGTTGCAGTACACACTGACACTATGATAAGAACAACTAAAACACATAAAATGTTACCATTTAATGCATACAACAAACTTTTTTATAGAATAAAAATGATAATTTACTTACTTCGCCACCTTGAAGTAGAAGGCTGCAAATACGATATATATTCCATTATTCTTCTTTCAAAGGCTTTCAAATCTGTGCAAAGCAGAAACACAATTATATCTGATCTTTTTTTTAATTTTTAAACTTCTAATTTCTTACCTTCGGTTTGCTCGATAGAGTTCATGGTTGCTTGAAGACACAAACTTAACACATAGATTATTTTAAGTAATAGCTTGCTTTGTATTCTAAACACCAAAAATTAAAATACAACAAATGCATGCGGTTTGAAACCGCATTACTACAATATCACACACACACCAAAAAGTATACACAATAGCAAATCGCATAAGAGAAACTACTGATGCGTAACGACATCACACTTTCATTTGCGATTTCTATTACTTCAGTATTCTATTCTAGATTTGCACTAAAAGCAGCTAAGCATATCTATAGCCACTTAGTAAAAAGGTTTTTATTATATTATCTTTTCTTATTTTTTTCATTTAGTATGTTTTATTTAGTATTACATATTACGGAACTGTATTTTAGGGTGGGGGAAGATGGAGCACCGTTTATTCTATTTTCTTGTTTCATTGAATAGTAAACAAGAAACATTCAAAAGGATTCTGAAACCGTATCCCCCTACTCACATAGATTGTTGGTAATAGTTTAAAACACGATCAGAACATTTGAATATTATGTGTTGATGGTGTCCCAACTAGGAATGAATGAATACCTAACTTACCTAATCCCCGCGTGGTCGCTGTCGTGATATACCCGTTCCGATTGATATATTTGTAACGGTGTCGTAATATATTCGTTTCGATTGATATATTTGTACCGGGCGCTATTGCGCATGCACCTAAACGCCACTGCGCAATAGCTCACAACAAAAACAATGATAACCCGGGCAAGATGTTTACACGTTGATTTAAAGTTATCTGAGCTGAGTTGGTATGTTATATTTGTAGCCTATAGAAAAAGTAAGTACGTATTTTAGAGATGTTCGCGCTGTTCGCGCGTATTTTAGAGACACCCAAAAAGACTCACAAAAAAACAACTACAACAACAAGAGATCAAAAATCTAATGAGTAAGTACGTCTTAAACGAATTAGTACAGTAATAGTCCGGCGCCGTAGCATAGTGGTTATCGCGCCTGCCTGTAACCCAGAGGTAATGGGTTCAAAGCTCGACGTTGCTACCATAGTGGGCGTATGTGTCCTTAGGCAAGACACTTAACGATAATTGCTCCAACCCAGTGGTCACTAATAGGTTGTCTAAATTATCAGCCATACATGAAAAAAATAATAAAAAACAAAAAAATAATCACCCACAAAGTAACATAAATGGTAACTCGTAAGCTGACACGAGGTGCTAAACTCGTGTGATAACGACTGTCGTTTTCCGGCCACGCGAGGATAAAGTAAGTTACATTCATTCATTCATAATCAGTCCCTTTACTACAACGCACTTTACATGATTTACAAGCCGACTTCCCGCTAACACGTTTTGGTATCGCAATTCCTACATTTATATAAAAAAATATCCACTGCTATAATATAAGTAAACTTAATTGAATTTTATGAATATAGTAGGCTATAGCTTGGTCCGATTGTTTTTATAGACACTTAACAGCAGGGTAAAATTTGTAGTGCCTTGTAAAACTGGGGCAACAAAACACAATTAATATATCACCCTTATATTAAAAATTAAGGTGGCATGGCAATTTCGGGATCCCTAACTGGCCTAACTGAACGTCTGTGAATAGCGGTTCAAAATTATTATGGGGTATTATCATGGCGCCCTCTATAACAGGTCGGACACCGTCGGCGCCTCTCTCGAAACTGGAGGCGGATGGTTTTGCAGCGCTTGTATGAATTGTAGACAGTTTTGATGAGTTATTTGACGAATTATCGCATTAGATAGTGTTTGCTCGGAGTTTTAGCAGTTAGTACAGTATAAATGTTTTGTTTTTTTTTTATTTAGCTTGCGTGTATTATGTGTATGATTGGCCACCAGTGAAAAATTTTAACTGAAGCTATGTTTGTTTAAGACACACAAGCGTTTTAGCAAAACTTTTCTAACTATAAATATTCTCTGAACTACAAGACCTACCACTTCCCAGTTTATTTTTGAATTTAAGTAGACTGCTTGCTTTTCGAAATCCCTTTTTGGCATTTGTTTTTTTTGTCATATAATCCTAATATTGATCTCAAGAATGGGCCTCTGTTCTGCTCTATCAAAAAAAAACTTGAGAAATGATGTATTAGGTAGAATAGCAGGACAGATTGACACAGTCGAGGCAAAAGGCTAATCATAGTTAAAGATAACTTTTCCCTTCTTAAACTGTTGAGTTACACCAAGTCACATAAATTTAGAAATTGTCATTTGAGTTTATTTTTGGTTACATTACATTTGTACAATAAAAAGATGAGTCAAATTAAAAAGAAATGCTATCCCTTTTGTGGTTTGTATATGCTGGTAAAGACAATGTCAGTTTTGAAACAGGTCAGATGTATAACAAAATGCTTGTATGCAAGATATAGTGAGAAATCATGTGTATGGCTGGTTATGTGACAGGTTGTACAAGTGGATATGAACTAAGATGCAGATGATAAAACACCAATTTTCTGTTTACCACATGTAACCAATACAGGTCAAGATGGCTGCAGTCCATTCCAAGGAACAACATATCGTCATTGTGTGTCCACAAAAGTTTGATTCCAACCGCTTAAACAAATATTCCTTTCTCCCATAATTTCATTTGTAATTTTGTCATCATCCAGTCCAGGAAGATATATCCAGTGTACCTTTATTTGCCATCAAAATTTCAAAGGATTTTCATCATGAATGTTTTTATCTTGCCTTTATAATTATAATTTCTTCTTTGGCTGGACAGATGGACAAGAATAGCACAGCCGTTTATTATCCTGTTAATGTTGTGGCAAGCAGCCAAGCCGTACATGCTTCTTACAGACTACAAAAATTCAAATGCAACTGCTTATTTAGTTGGTAAGCTTGTGTATTCTGGTGAGGCACTTGCCGGGGCATTTGATTATTTTTCATCTTCAAGAGCATCATATGAAAGCCCTCCAGTACAAAAACACTGACCAGAATGACTTCCAAGATTGACAACACTGATGACTTGACATTCTTAGGTGAAGTATGCAAACATTGGAATCAAGGCAAAGAAATGTGATCTGTCCAGCTGGCGTAATGTCTAATGTGTATGCAATATGCACCTTGATTGTTTCCTGTAACCCATGTTCCATGTATAACAATGCTTGCATTTATCAATAATGCTGAGAGACTTTTTCTTGTGACAATGCAGAGAAACTTTGCCTTGCTGTATAATGTTCTTCTTGTGTGTAATGCTTCTTCTTGCATTTTTAATTCTCGCCATTTTTATAAGCTCTTCCAGTGCTGTATGGACTGGCAGTTGGGCCTTGTAATGCCTTTGCAATTCTCACTGTTATCTGTAGCGTGATGTCGTTTTGTCGAATAAACTAGGTTGTAACCTGGACTTGTCATAGAGTCATTACTTTTCTGCTGGAGTCGGATTTCTGTTGCAATCTGTACGCCAATGCACAAATGGTCGAAACCGTTGTTATAACTATTTCTTGCTGCTTCTTTACCACACCCCCAATTGTTTTAGCCATAATGTTGAAATACATTTGGAGGGCCACAGATTTTGATAAAGATGATTCCAGTGTGTAAGTTAACAGAAGGGTTTCAATATTTTTCAACATGTAAGTGACCATTACAGTTTTAAAATAAATATTCCTCACTGTCACACACTCAGCAACATTCTTTAAATAGATGGTGTAAGTCAATTACACCTCACTTAGGTAAAGAACCTGCAAAAGAGATCCATAAAATGACTTAAGTTCATTTTTGAGTGGTATGTACATTTTAAGAAATCTTTGAATTTTGTAGTTTTGAAACACAGTGCAGCAGCAGAGCATATATAATATAACTCCTGGCGATAGACCTTACTTAATCAAAAAACCTTATGATTGCATTTAGATTAACCTCATGGGTGCGATTGGAAAATCTTACACCGGCGGCCATTCGTTGCCGTACTTAAACACAACTATAAATAACCAACTGTCTACTTTATACACATAATACGCGTAAACTGAATAATAAATTAAACATTCATACTGTATTAACTGCTAAAACCACGAGCAAATACTATCTAATGCGATAATTCGTCAAATAACTCATCAAAATTGTCTACAATTCATACAAGCGCTGCAAAACCATCCGCCTCCAGTTTCGAGAGAGGCGCCGACGGTGTCCAGGCCTGTTATAGAGGGCGCCATGGGTATTATACTACTATAATTTACTTTTTTTTGGGGAAATAACTAACACCCGTTCGATTTCTTGTTGCAATGCATAGAAAACCATCTCTTTAACTTCCATGATTTCTTTGAGTTTCTCTGATTAATAGATTATATACAAGGCGACTTCCAATGTACATGGCAAAGATAAACATTGCTACATGTCAGTCCTCGCGAAAACTACGTTTATAACTTAAGTAATAGCAATAACCTATGTAGATAACAAACATTTTACTTGCCTGCTAGTCCACTAGTGCTGCTACAATGAAAAAGCATGTAAACAACGGTATAACGTTCTAATAAAATGGCTTTATTTAAGAACTCGTAATAAGTTAATGCTTACTATTATATACACAACCAATAATGGCCATTGAATAATCCGTAGTTCAATATTCCATCTCTACGGTGCGGATGAGTAATAAGTACCAACGATGTAAACTGTTCTTGGCAGAATTTCCCGCTGTGAGCAGAACCTGAATTTGTTTGTGACTGAACGCCCAGACCACTAACGTGCCCAACAAGAAGAACTGTTCGACGAACAAGGGATCACACAGATCTAATGCATGAGCACGGTATAAACTAATTGAACACGTTAGTGGTCATATAGATCCTTTTTCGTCGAACAGTTGTTCTTGGCTTTGTTGTTGTTGTTGTTGCTGATAGGGCGATTATTTTCCGCACTTAGCCTAATTCTTAATTCTAGCATTTTCCTTTAATCTCTTGATTGAAATCAAATCGTAATATATATTTATAATTTTTAGACTAAATTTTCAGATTTAAAACCGCACGATGAGCGATTAATTAACGATTACTTTCCTCATGCACTTTACATAGCGGAAACACTGTCTGGAGTTTGGCGGAAAACGACGGCAAGCGTGTTGTATCTACACAACGATTCACGACTGAATCAAACTATTAGCATTTAAGTGGGGACGCATTAAATGCACTACTCTTATACCGTATTATTATTAATCGTAATTGAAACATTATTTTTAATTCAACATCATATGATTAATATTAACTTCTCACATTACCTAATTACTGCGTGATTACGGTTTGTCAAAATTAATGAAAACAAACGTTTTTAAGCGACGACAACGTTAACTAGTGTAAGTTTACAATAAACACATGGTACAGGAGTTGTACAAAGCGTATTCACACATATTCTTTAACAATCACTCAATCCTCATACGTCATAAGTTTCATTAGTTAATACATGTATAAATACACTGCTCCACAGTCACCAATGGCGAATAGAACCCGTGTTGTTGGTTACTTCAGATTTGTTTTTGATCGAGCCCAGTCGACCGTTGTAGTAAAAGGATTAACTAATATAGCAGGGTGGGGGTAGATGGGACACCTTTTCATTTTGTTTTCTCTTTTCATTTGGTAGTAAACAAAAAACATTTAATGAATTATAAAACCGTATCTTCACGACTTCCACAGACCGTTGTTAATTGTTTAAAACACGATCAGGCTATTTGGATAATATGTGTTACAGGTGTCCCATCTTTCCCGACTCTACTATCTTATGCTAATTAGTTTAAAACGTGTTCATTCATTAGATCTGTGATCTCTTGTTAACATAGTATTAATTAATCCTATCACTACAATGGTCGACTGAGATCGATCAAAACAAATCAAAAGTAACCAACAAAGCGGGTTTCAATCGCCATTGGTGGCTGTGGGGCAGTAAATAGAATTTTATTCGTGTATTAAAACTCATTAAAAAGACGTACAAGGATTGAAAGATTGGTAAAGAATATGTGTAAATACGCTTAGTCAACTCCTGCACCATATGTTGACTGGAAAACTGACACTATAGTTAAACTTGTCGTCACTTAAAGACGTTCGTTTTTGTGAATTTGGATAAACCGTAATCACGCAGTATTATAGGTAATGTTAGAAGTTAATATTATTCATATTGTGGCGACTGCATAATGATTTATTGCGAGCGGTGAACTAAAAGAGCGAAGAAACGAGGGACGATAAGAAAAAGGCACTCGTCTACGCTTCGGTGCACAAGTTTCGAACTACTACTTTGCTGGTCGAGTATGTTGTAATACCACTTTAAATGTCTAATATAATGATAATGTATAGCCAGTTTTGGCGTATTAGTTCATCATAAAGTATGGTAATTAGGTATCCTGGATTCCTGTTATAGGCTATAGTTTGTATATATGGAATTTAACATAGAGAAGCAATCCACTTCCACCCAGGTTGAAAAGGATAATGAAGGAAAAGGTGTTGCTTCGAAGATACCTTTTCATCAATTATGCATACTGTTTGATAAAATATACAAGGCTAAAAGTAAGTTTTGTTTGGTTGTAAACTATGCGCAGTCATTAAAAGAATAATTTAGATGCCACTAAGAAGTAAGTACAACATTTCCCTCAGGCGGCAGTAACCATTTAAACTTAGAGTAGTACCATGTGATTAATTTGGGTAAAAATAGTTTCAAAACAGAATATTAATAAGGTTTGTGTATATTTTTCAGGTAATGCAGTAAGAAGACAAGAACTAAAGTTGTTTATATCAAAATGGAGGGAATTACAAACTAAATTTCACCAGCCTGGAAAAATTGATACATTATATCCAGCTATACGACTAATTTTGCCCCAGTTAGATAAAGAGCGAGTTTCATATGGACTTAAGGTTTGTAGTATATATATATATATATTTGTTTTTGTGAGTTCAAATAATTTTTTGTGTGTGTTTTCTAACTTCAATTTGCTTCTACTTGTTGTTTCTACCTTTTCATTCAGAATAAATATTTTTTTGTTACAGTTTTAGCGAAAATAAACTTTCAAAAAATGACGTCATTAGGTTATATAGTAGAGTGAGGGAAGATGGGACACCTTTAACACCTAATTTCCAAATAGCCTGATTGTTTTTTAAGCAATTAACGACGGTCTGTGGAAGTCGTTGTAGTGTTCATGCTCATTGTTTATATTCATGCTATCATATATCACGAAGTATTTGATATCTATGTATCGTATCACGTGATCGGATCATAATTGATAACCACGTTATTAACTCGACTAACAAGATACCGAACTAACCAAGAGTCCAGTCTAGTCTTTAAATGATAGAACTAGACAGTGGAACACTATAGTTGTGAAGATACGGTTTTATAATTCTTTGAATGCTCTTTGTTTTCTACCAAATGAAAAGAGAAAACTAAACGAAAAGGTGTCCCATCTTCCCCCACCCTACTATAAGTGACATAAGATAATAGATCCCTTTAACGTCATACTTCCAACAATCATTTCAGTTTGATAGTAAACAAACCAAAAATCAACTTTCCACTAGATTCCTTATGCATTTTTTACCTAAAACCCAAATTACACATTAATACAAGATTTCTGATGACGTCATTCAAAATTTAATGATGTCATCAAAACTATCAAAATACAGCCTTGTAGCAAATTTTCCAAAGAACAAAAGTCTAATTGATCGTTTTTGGCTGCCACACACACCTGTGTCGCTAGGGAACAATATGTGACAGTCGGTCAAAAATGGAAAATTTGTTAAAACACATCTCTCCCCAAAGGGTTAAATACAACTAAATATAAGTTATGTTCTATATACCTGTATGGTGGGTTTAGCAGCTCCGGTTTTATGTGACACTTTTATTTATGTAGTTTTTACCAGCTTGTGTTCAACAACTACTGTAGTATTGTTACTAATCTTCTTTGCTGTATTAATTAACCTGATTTGTATTTGAAGAGATAAAAGTTATAGTTGCCTATTCTGTATAACTGCATACTTGATTCTTATTATGACATACAAACACAGGAAGTTTTGTTGGCACGACTTTATGTTGATGTGATGGGTTTGTCAAGGACGGGCAAAGATGCCAAGAAGTTGTTGGAGTTTCGCAATCCAAAAGTGAACTCTTCAAATGCAGGTGAATGATTTATGATGAAATTAAACACATTGGCAGCTTTGAGCTGTAGACTACATAAAATTTTCACCATATTTTATCCATACAGATATTCTGCATGTACATTTAATATTTTTGATTTGTAAAACCTTCTTGGTTTATTTTGAGGGAAATCATTGTTATTGTTGGCCTTACATGTTTAGAAGTTATACCAAAACTATTATGTGTAGGTGACTTTGCTGAAACAGCATACAAACAGTTGCTATCCAAGAGGTGCATTGATAAAGGTAGTTTAAAAATTTCTGAAATCAACTTGTATTTGGATAAAATCGCTGTTCAAAGTTCAGAAAAGAAAAAAGAAATGGTTTGTAGCCTATAAAAGTAAATGTTAATTTGTGTATAAGTTTAATATATCCAGGTTCGAAAAACTTTTCTGGAATTGATTCAAAAGACATCTGGTGTAGAGCAAAAATGGATGATTCGGATCATATTGAAAGACATGAAACTTCGGATGGGACAGAAAGTTATTCTTGAGGAAATCCATCCTGATGCTGAAGAGGTGTTTAATGTAACTTCCTCACTAAAACAGGTGATGACTTATTTTCTTTGTAACTTCCATACCAAGATATTTAGTATTAGATAAAGGTCCATAATGAATGGATGACACTTATTTATCCTACGTGGTTGGGCATCAGCAACCCCTACAACACAGGTGTCTTATTCCATACACTTCAATAACACTTTCAGTTATAACTTTGTGAGCGATTTTTCTGGCAAATAAAGCAGTTAATAATTCTTTTTTGCGTTTTTTTTTCATTCTTTAAATAAATTTGTTTTAAGGTGTGTGAGCGACTCAATGATCCAGATGTTAGACTTGCTGACACTGAAATTCAATTATTTCAACCATTTCGTCCCATGCTTGCCCTTAATGCAAATATTACGGAGGTGAGTAAATTGATCGTTTAGTTTAAAATACTCTTCCCACCACTTATATTAAAGTATCTTAACATTTCTTGTGAATATTATAATATGCTCTAGTCTGAACTTCGCACGTTTATATGCTATACTTGTAAATCAATGTTAACATTGTACTGGAAAAGGGCACTTGACTTTGTGTCCACGCCATTGCTGGAACTGACTTTTAATCATATGCTAAAATTTTTGACAAACAATACAGGTTGAGAAACTTCTTGGCAATCAGTCATTTAATATCGAAATCAAATACGATGGTGAACGAAGTCAGTTGCATAAAGAGGGAAATAGATATAAATATTTTTCTCGTAGTGGACGAGAATACTCGACCGTGTTTGGTAAAAATGTATGAAATAATATAGAAAAAGCTAAATTTCATAATTCTAGTTAATTCAGCTTAATCATCATTTGTTGGCTTAATGAATTGTTGTTGTTACTTTTACTTTAATGCTTGTTCTTGTCTTATCTGTTGTTGTGAATTTTCCAGTTTATTGGTTTTATGTTTTAATATTCTAAAAAGTAGCAATCTGTGCATGTTTTGCACAAATATGTAAAACTTAACTTCTTATATTATACACTGTGAAAATGAGACAAAATTTATTAACAGGGGAGACGCCATACACTGGAACACTAACTCCATTCATTCACGGTTGTTTCCATGAGTCTGTATCCTCGTGTATATTGGACGGTGAAATGATGGGGTTTGACCCTCAACTTAATATATTTATGCAGAAAGGAGGAAAGTAAGAATTAATATTTTCATGTGAACAATATGTAAACCTTACAGCTTATGAAATTAGTCTTACTATTTGGGCACTTTAGTCGCCTTATAATCCTACAATGTATTTATACATCTTCTTGACCAATCATTTATTATGACAATTTATATATATATATGCCTTTTTGTTATTAAAGCTCTGCTTCATTTTTCATTAGAACTTCACCTTATTTACCAAACCTCAAGCCATAAACATTATAGTCATGATTCAGTGTAATGTATATTTCATTGGCACAATTAAACATTTCATTTATTTGTTAGTACCACATAACTGGGTTTAAATCCAATTCAACCAGTCGGCATTGATCAAGAAATAGTTTTTTTTAATTAAAAAAATATTGAAAAAAATCGAACATTATTAATTGTACATATATCAGATTTGACATAAAACACATAACAGAAGATTCTGAACTTCAACCTTGTTTTGTTGTGTTTGATATTTTGTTACTGAATCAAGAACGACTGACCAGCAAACCACAAAGTGAAAGGTTCAAGTTGTTCAATAAACTCATTCAACCTTTAGAAGGTCGAATGCATTTAACTGAAGCTAAGGAAGCTTCAAGCAATCAAGAGGTAATGGCATCTAATAAAAATCTAAAAAACCAATGTATTGTCAAAGTCAAATTTTCATTCTATTTCGTGAGAAAACGATAGTTGTTTGTTTGTCTGGTATTTTTATTCTTAACAATGCAGCTATGCAATTAACTAATCTAATGATGGTAGATGTGGGCACACATTATTTGGCTTTTAAATTAAAACATTTTATTTTTTGCAGGTAATGTCAAGTTTGAACGATGCTATTGATAGAAGAGAGGAAGGGATCATTGTTAAGAATCCCAATGCAAAATATTTTCCAAACAAAAGGAAAGGCAGTGGTTGGTTAAAGATCAAACCCGAGTATGTTGGTGGTGTGGTGGATGATCTGGACCTTGTTATTATTGGTAAGTCTCTAAAGTTTATAAAGTATTGTGTTTAGCTTGTATTTATTGTGGTTTTAACTATTTGTTGCATCAAATTTCTTCTTAATTTAGGAAAGTTTTAAAATTTCCTATATAATAACAGTAAAAGTTGGTGTTAACTGTTTTCGTCCATGATTTCGCTTTGTTTGTATAAAACCTAACTTTAACTATCAATTACGACAGGAGCAACTTTTGGAACAGGTCGTCATGGCAACATGTTGTCAATGTTTCATCTTGGAGTTGGTGTTCGTGATTCAGAAGATTCTTCTGACCCTCCTCGTGTTTTCAAAAGTCTGTGCAGGATTGGATCAGGATACACAGACAAACAACTCTTACAGGTCGGTGAAGATTTTTGTGCATTGTGATGGTACTACCAGCCTAGTTAATATATTTGTTAAGGCAGCTAGTTGATTTAGAAATTAGAAATTTAGGGTAGTGGGTAGTAGGCCTACTTTTGCCTGCACCACAGTTCACAGGCTCTTTGGCAAGGCAAGTTGTACGACCTTAACCGCAGAATCTCAGCCATAGATGAATAGATGTATTTGTTAGCATATATCTGTTTTGAAATTGAATCTTTTAACCATTTACTGTTAACTGTAAAATGAAGAAACATTCTAAACAACGTTTTAATTTGCATAAGTCATGTATTCCTTTTCTAAATTTAATTTGGAGAAATTGTCGTAATGTTTATATTTGTATTTAATTTCTCCGTTTTTAGTGATGCATTAAATTTATTTAATTTAAAATCCTGGCATAACATTTTCATTTAGCTGGTTGATAAACTGAAAAATAAGTTGAAAGTTTTTGATAAAAAGAAGCATCCTGACTGGTTGAAAGTAACAAAAGAAAAACCAGATGTTTATATTCATCCTTGCGATTCACTGGTTGTTCAGGTTTGCTGTTTATTCTCTTCATAACAACCAATATTATGATATTTATCACAATCTTGGAACAGTTGGTCAATATATATTGTGTGTTGTTCGATTTGGTAGAGTAAAAAAATATTGGTTGTGCAAAACAATATTTCCACTATTGCATTGTATGTAATGTAACTTGCATTATTCTCGCGTGGCCGGAAAACGACTGTCGTTGTAACACCTCGCGCCAGCTTACGAGTTACCAAGTATGTGACTTAGTGGGTGATTATTTTCTTGTGGATTTTTTCTTTTTTTTTTATATATGGCTTGGACAACCCACATACACCCACAATGGTAGCAACGACAAGCCTTGAACCCATTACCTCTGGGTTCGAGACTGGCACGCTATTAAAGCCCCACAATGCTTTGCAAACTCGATGCTGCTGGGTTGTAGGTGTATGTGTCCTCAGGCAATACAACTAATGTTTCTTGCTCTAACCAAGAGCCACTTATAAGATTGTTCTTATTGTATTCACACAGAAAAAGAAATATCATCCACCAAGTTCTACATAGTAATTCAAGTGGGCACGAGGTGTATGGTACAGGACACCCGTGTTAAAACTTATAAAGTAACAGGTCACAATTTGTTTAGTGCCAGGTATAGGAATAGTAATGCGTAATATAATATGACATAACATATTACTCATTGTCCTTAAGGTTAGAGCAACGGAAATCATATCATCATCTTCTTATGCTGCTCATTGTACACTTCGATTTCCTCGTTTAATTGCAATACGCGAGGACAAAACTTACCTAGATGCTCTTGATACTTCACAACTGGATAATCTGAGAAGCATAGCAGATGGTATGAATGTTAACCATGTAGTTGTTGAATAATACAATATTCATGTTGGTCAGTATAACAAAATATTTAAACATGATTGCGTGAGTAAAAAATGTGGTAGAAGTAATTACTGTTTTGCCACATTTAGGTTCATTGCATTACCTTAGCATTATATAGCAGAATGTTTACTCCCAGTGCAGTCTTTTAACGCCAGTGTTCTTGTTTACAGTTTTATTTCTAAGGTAGTACAGGTAGCTTATGTAGGTTAAGTATCATTAAATACTACAGTGTATCCATTAGGAAGAAAAGTGTGTAAACATTTTATTTTAAAGCCTAATAAACGCCATCCATTGTGTGCTGTTACTTCCTTCTGGAAATATAGTAAGCAAAATGTGAACAGCAAATATAAGATTTAAACCAATGTTAATTTACACCTTTTATACCAGTTGTCTTGCTATGGCTAATTATTAAGCACAGTGACCTTTGCTCCTAAGGTTTGTTTGTAAGTTGTACTGGAGCCTGTGGTCACTGATTGTGCAGACGTTGCAATATTTAAAGAACTGGTGTATGTTTTGCTGACGTGAGAATACAATGTTGTGTGAGGCATAGTATAGTTGTTCTGTTCATAATTGCAGATTCAATTGTTTTGGTTTCACCTCCAGAGTTTGAATGTTCTAGAGTGTGAATTTGCATTATGATGGAAAATACTGTTGAGAATGGTTTGGAAGACAATGGATCAGCTTGTAGTGTGACAGAACCAGTCAAGATTGAAGGTGTTCTTGGCAAATGGACAAACTATTACCATGGTTGGCAAGATCGATTTGTTTGTTGCCAAGATGGCACGCTATCATACTACAGAGCTCAGGACGAAACAGAGTTTGGTTGCCGTGGTTCTATTAGTCTGACTAAAGCTTCAACTGTGCGCCATGAGTTTGATCCTTGCCGATTTGATGTGACTGTTGGAGATAACATTTGGTATTTACGAGCGGCTGATGAAACTGAGAGAGAAAAGTGGGTTAAAACAATTCAGTCAAATGAATGTTTTGTTTCTACAGACAAGAAGAAAGTTAAGAAACGAATTTTCATTAGTAGTCCTTCCATGTCTTCACTGCCGCCTTTGGACGAGACAAGAGATTTGCAAGAGAAGATGGATGAACTGAAAACGCTGCAAAACATTCTTGATCGGCAAGTATCAAAACTGCAAGGCTATTTTGATATCCTTATGGGCATTGAAGATGGAGAATATACAAAGCCTAAAAACAAAACAGATGATTTAAATAACAATAGTTCCTCCACTGAGGATTTGTATAAATTGACTGACAAGCTTAAAACATTGCTTTTAAATGGAGCAGATTTGAAAGGTGATGCAATCACCTTTAGAGCAACATCAAACGGTGTTCTAAGCACAATTTCTCAATGCCTTCAGTTGGTGAACAATCGTGAATTACTATGGCAAACAAGATTGAAAACAATTCATGAAAAGAAATTTAGCACCGATCATCAGAGAATTGAAAGTGAGTCGAGTGTTGAAAGTGGGGACGAGGAAGATGATATTTTCTTTGATCCTGAGGGTGAAGTAGTGGAGCAAAAAGTTACTCATGAACATTCTGAAGCTCTGAATCAAAGGATTAAGGAGCATTTAGCTCTTTTAGATCACTCGGATCCTGATGCAAATGGATGGGAGCAGATCACGGAGGATGGAGAAATGAAGGTTTACAGGAAGGAGTTGGTGCAAGATGGTTTAATTTGTGATCCATTGAAAGCAGTTCATAGTGTTGGTCTCGTAACTGCCAAGGAGATGTGCCATTACTTTTGGTTTCCTGATGTTCGAAGAGATTGGGAAGAAACTGTGGATGTTTTTGATGTTTTAGAAACCCTTGATGAAGCAACAACCATCAACTATCAAACACATAAGCAAGTATGGCCTGCTGCTCAGCGTGATTGTTTGTATCTTTCTTCCATGGTGAAGGTGGATAATCCTCCCAGTGTAGGAGACAAAATACCCCACGACACATGGATTGTTTGTAACTTCTCTGTTGATCATCCTGAAGCGAATCCCGTCTCTGGATGTGTGAGAGCACTTATAGAAGTTGCTTTGATTTGCCAGACTTTTATAACCCCACCTAAAGATGGTGGACCAATCACAAGGGACTGTCTCCAGTGTGATATTATTTATGTTGCAAATGTCAACCCAGGTGGATGGGCACCTGCTTCTGTGTTACGCTCAATTTACAAACGGGAATATCCAAAGTTTTTAAATCGCTTTACAAATTACGTCCAGCAGAAAACCAAAGATCTAAAACTTTTGTTTTAATATTGATAACCCATCAAAAACACAATTTTACACAATTAATTATTTCTTTAAAAAGTTTGGCGAGCAAGTAACCGATTTTTCCTATATTAATTTTTTTCACATTCCATCATGTTTTTGTTTTCACACCCAAGTGCAAGATATATTTTTTTAAAAACTAAACATATAAAGTGATAATTCACCTATTCTATTTTTAGCATTAGTTTCCACATTGTACAATTTGACGAAGCTCTTGCTATTGTTGATAATAATGGATGAATGAATACACTTTGAGAATAAGAATTTGTTTTACTGTAAAGATGGTGCCTGTTTTTTTACCAGTAAATTTTACGGTAGTTTGTAAGTCTTGGAAGTCACTGATATTTCACATAATAATACAATTAAACTAATATACAAGCACTAAGTTGTGACTGTTGGTGCTTGCATGCCAGAGAGTTAGTTGTCATAGGCAAGACATGGCGAACCTATGTATAAAATAGAATATGAATGGCCTGCCTTAAAATAAGACTGCATTGCTGTACTTGAAAACGGTTGCATCATCTAAACTAATAGTCAATGTTTAGGCAAACTTGCTGCACGTCATGCATCACTGAGTGATCAACCAACAGAATCAAAAAGAAGAAAAGTTAAAGTTGAACCCAAGGCAACAGTTTCTTCCAATTATTTATGTGAGTTCTTTTATTTAACAGAATTCAATTATAAAAAAAGAGTTATTGAGTAAATGTTTTCGTCATTCCAATATTACATTTGTTGTAACGATAAATACGTGGCAGCTAATGTTTAATTCTAAAGTACAGATGTATGATTTACAGCGGTTGATTTTTCAAACATTGATCAAATAACCAACACATTTGATGACAAAGTGTTTTGTGTTGTGACTGGCAGTGAGGAACATTCAAAACAGGTAGCAACTTTAATTATGATACTTGTAGTGGTAAATGGTTAACAAACTTAAAATTGATCAACTTTGCCACCTGTGTGGTAATCACTTTTAGTTAATACCACAGTACACCCCACTGAGAATTCACTTTATAAAAGGAAGGTTCACGACTGACTAGTATTTATTTGCCCAAAGCACATAAATACCGGAAACCAAAGGTTTATAATAAATACAAACCAAACCTCACAAATTGGAAAGTATTTAAAGGGCCTAAACACACCCCACGTCACTTTTATTTTTTATGGTAAATTCATAAAGCGACCGTTTTATTGATTCCAAAAATACTTTGCTTATTAAAATTGGTCCAGTATAGGCGGAGATACTAGTCCTCAAACAGTGATCTCTAGCGCTATCTTTTTTTTACTACGAGCTCCGTGATTGTGACGTAGGAACGTACTAGTCACGTGACTGATTCATTCGTAAAAGCAAAACCTGCGTTTTTTTTGTGCTTTTTTGCGTTTTTTTTTTGTTCTCTCGTTTTTCGCTGAAAACACTGCCTCTCGCCTTTCTGAATGAGAGCGGCCACGCTTCAACACTTTTGTGACGTGTTTGTCACGTGTGTAGTACACTTCTCAATTTTTTTCGCCACGCAACTTTCAAATCAGTTTTTTGAATTTCACGGTGTTTGAGCTGGAATATCTTTGGTTATACAGAACCGATTAAAACAAGTAAGGTGTCGTTGGAATTAGAAAAACACACTCTATCGATTTAGGCGAAGTACATTTGGGGTGTGTTTAGGCCCTTTAAAAATAGGAAACTGCTGTAATAAATCAGAGAGCTAAGTTTACTGGAACAGGGTTCTGCAAGTAATAAAACATTTTATTAAATTTACCAGTGCATCTAGTTTTAAAATTTTTACTATACTCTTTTCCATGTAAAAAATTCAGGATTTAGAGACAAAAATCTTTAAACATGGTGGAAAAATTGTTCAAAATCCGACACCAGATACTTTTTGTGTTGTAGTGAAAGATGTTCGTAATGTTCGTGTGAGAAACGTGATTCGATCTGACAAGTACAACGTCGTGAGGTGGGAGTTGTTAGATTTGATATTTTGGTCCATAGTTTTCTTGTTTGATTTGTGATATTGTCTAAGAGAGCAGTGTCACTGTATGAAACTATGTTGTTGCGCAGAGATTTCATAATTTTGAAGAGGAGATTGAAAGTTCGTGGGTTTAAGTAAACTGTACATGTGCTTGTATTGACTTATCTCAACAGAGTATTGGCTTAGCAGTTTCCCCTGTTGTCAATTATTACAAAATGGATAAGGATGTACCAGTTAGCATGTACAAGTTATATATACAATACAAGGGATGCTCCAATAGTTGTTCGAAAAACAGAGAATACATGTTTGACAACAACCATTCTTGCTGTTAATATAATAAATGAATGTTAATCACTGGCAGAACCACTACTAATACATTATGCTTTTAAATCTAGAATAATGTATTGCATGTGTCTTATTATTAAAGCAAATATTTTTAACATGTGTCAAATATCCAGGGTGGAATGGTTGTTGAAATGTTTGGACAAGGGTTGTTTATCAACTTGGGAGCCAGCAGACATGGTACATGCCACCAAAGCCACTAAAATTGGATTTAGCAAGAGTTATGACAGATATGGAGATAAATTTACAGAGGTTTTTATATGTTTTGCAACTTTTTACTTATTTTTGAATGAAAAGTAGTGTACAAGCAATGTGTTATAATACGACACTGTCTGTAATAATAAAATGTGTTTGTGTTATTTGCATAACTATATTCACTTTAACTTTACAGCATTAAATATTTACAGAATGTAACTGTAAAAGGTTTAAAAAACGTTTTTGAAACAATTGAGCACAAAATATTGCGCGATAGTCTTCCATGTGAGGAAGATGCAAATGCTGACAAAGCAATGGGTTTGTTTGTTCAATCTGTGGTTACAAGGTTTGTTGCTTGACATGTACTTGATAATTATATTAAAACTTGTTTTATTATTACAGAAATGAAGCATTTGGTTTCCATGAATTACCTACCATGCTGTTTTTTGGAAAGAAATTTTATTTTCCAATAAAAGCAGATAAAATCACTAACTTCTTACAAACAACAGTAAGTTTGTGGAGAGACATATTCAAAATAACTGAGTTTACTGATGTCAAATTTGCAGGTTAAATTTTTTGGAGGTTTGGTTGATAATTGTCTTTCACATGAAGTTAGTCATGTTGTGATATTAGATTCTCATGATACAAATGATTTACTGGTTATGGAATGTTTTTCAAAGCGACAACAAATGTCTCTAAAGTTTCACATTGTTAGGAGCGAATGGATTTACGATTGTGTAAAAGCCAAAAAACTTTTGGATGAAAAATATTATTCTATTTCTATGTCTTTTTGATATCTATGCAACTCTTTTCCTTACAACTTTGTTCATTTTCCTAAGAAGCAATTTATAAAAGTTTAATTCATGTGGTTGTGTTTATTTGGAACCTTGGTTATAAACATTGTACTGAAAGCTTGGCTTCTAATGGCCAGGGGCCAAATAAGCTTTGTATGTGGTTCATGATACATCGTTTCTAACTGGGTATGTGCAATGTGTTTGGATAGTTTCCTGCATTGGTAAACCAATCTTTGTATGGTACTTCATTGCTTGTGTCAACTCCAGTTCATTTATTTATATGAGTATTACCATTAGCCAAAATTACTAACACTGGCCAGAACAAACAAATGGTATCATTCATTAGTATATTTAGTATAAAAAGAAAAACAATTACTCAGGTTTAACATAGGCTCTTAAGTACCTTGCTAAGAGCACAAACGGTAAAGAATTTCTTGCAGTGAATGTTCCGTGTGGGCATTCCACAATCAAAAAAAGAAATGTCACAAACAGTTTTAAATGGATGCAAAACGCTTGCATTGAATGCGAGAAAAGGGAGAAGGGTAACAAATATATACAATGAAAAGTTTTCACTATATAAACATCCCGGTAATATGTGAAGCCAATAAGGTAATGTAAACAACACTGTACAACTTAACTTTAGTAAAGGACTTATTTGCATGATCAATGGGGTTACATACAAAGCACAAACTATAAAGGTGTGTCAAGTGTACTGACATAATATTAACAGACCTCCATAAACCATAGTGGTGTCAGGTCCAAGGGGTGTGTAATGTTTCTGTAATGTCACACAAAACAAACAAAACATTGTTATGAAGATTAATAATTAGGAATTACTGAATGCTCTGTACAATATTGTAAAGACCCCCATTGTTAATTTACGCTAAATAAAGTCTATTAGGTATACATACATATAATGAAATAAATGTGGGAAACTTTTGTACTCCAGCCACCATATATTATTTAATTTAAGTATTTCTGTTATTTACAATATAGAATGAATAGTGTTGGTAGTCGAATTACCATATACAGGAAAACAATGAATAATGGTCAAATGAAATAAATAAATGGCCATTTTAACATGGTTGCATTTTCAAATTAATAATTTTCCTTTATTATATTAGATTCCATAGTTCATATGCATAGAGCCACTAAAGCAATATCATTAAATGAGCATTAAATGAAATGTTTACATACTATTCTGATGCTAAATAATTGAAAAATCTCTAAAACACTATTCAAAACTTAGAACAAAATATCTAACTTTCTTGTTTTGTCTTGAACATAAGCAGTAAACCTGCGCAAAAACTTTGGATATTCCCGTTTGTAAATTGAGCGTAACACAGAAGCAGGTGCCCATCCACCTGGGTTGACATTTGCAACATAAATAATATCACACTGGAGACAGTCCCTTGTGATTGGTCCACCATCTTTAGGTGGGGTTATAAAAGTCTGGCAAATTAAAGCAATTTCAATGAGTGCTCTCACACATCCAGAGACGGGATTTGCTTCAGGATGATCAACAGAGAAGTTACAAACAATCCATGTGTCGTGGGGTATTTTGTCTCCTACACTGGGAGGATTATCCACCTTCACCATGGAAGAAAGATACAAACAATCACGTTGTGCAGATGGCCAGACTCTTCTGTGAGTTTGGTAGATTATGGTTGTGAATTCTTCTGGAACTTCAATGACACGGAAACTTTCAATTGTCCCTTCCCACTCCATCCTTACATCTGTATCCCAGAAGTAATGGCACATCTCACGTGCTGTGACATTACCAATACTGTGGACAGCCTTCAAAGGGTCACAAATCAAACCATCTTCAACCAACTCCTTTCTATAAATCTTCATTTCTCCTTCTTCTGCAAAAAGCTCCCATATATCGCCATCTGCCCCAGGAGGTTTCATTGAATCGGTAAGATGATTTTGAATTTTCTTTTCAAGCTCATCAGAATGCTTGTGACGGCGCTTTGGCTGCTTTTCAGCTTCTCGAATCATCGATCGCGAATGTTCAATATCCTGAGTAAATCGCTCCTGTTTATCAAGCTCTGCTTCCACCGCATCATAAAACTCTTCTTCAGTAAGTCCACTTTGTGGACCTTCAACATAATCTGGGCTTCCAACAAAGGCATTCTTTTTCATGGCAGCCAATGAGGAGTTGTATTGTTCCTCAGATTTTTTTCTTCTTTCTCGCTCTTTATCCAACCTTCTTTGCCAAACTTCTTCCCTTTTATTTATTAACTCCACGCAATGAGAAAGCGTGTTAAGAATCCCGTTAGTTGTAGCTTTGAATGTGATTGCCTCGCCTTTAAAATCAATACCTCTTGACATGCTGCTTTTCAGCGAAAGATGATTTTGTAAGTTGGTTGCAACATCTCCTTCCTCCCCAACCTCTCCATTACTTTCAAGATCATCTTTGGCCTGATTTTGTTGAGCACAAGCATCAAAATAATCTTGTAAAGTATCCACTTGTCTGTCCAGAATATCACGGAAAGTTTCAAGTTCATTCAACTTTTCCTTTAGGCCTCTTCCTTTTCTAAAGGATGAGCTTGAAGTGATGGAAGGGGCACTTCCAAGTGACATTAAGGAGCCATGTCTTCTTAAACTCACATTATCTCCTTCCACCTTGTTGACTTCAATAACTTCAATCCACTCCTGTCTTTCATTTTCAGTTGCTGCACGGAAATACCAAACACTGTCATTGATTGCAATATCAAATCGGCACGGATCAAACTCATGGCACACAGTTGAAGCTTTAGTCAGACTAATAGAACCACGGCAACCAAACGCCGTCTCGTCCTGAGCTCTGTAGTATGACAGTGTGCCATCTTGGCAACAAACAAATCTATCTTGCCAACCATGTATGTAATTAGTCCATTTACTTAGCACACCTTTAATACTGGGGTTATCAAACTTTTCAGTTACAAATTCTTCCTCTTCTTCAGAGTCGGTTAAGCTTTGATGACTGTCCGACATGTTCTCCGACGGTAAATATACAATATATCAATAATTATCAACTCTTCATTCGGGATACTAATAACGTAATAAGTGTTTATACAGTTACAATATCTGAAAAATAAACAGCTTTAAAGATTACTATTACACGTTATATAGTTTTAAAACTGCAATCGTTACGCTGAATTGCGAATGGGTCAATGCGCGAGTGCGTGACATATGACATACACCATCAAACGCAAAAAACTGAAATTTCTAAAATATATGGAATATGGGCGGCGTAACGTTGGGCACGTAAATTAAAGCCAGTCAGTGATGCGTGCTCAGTGTAATTTTTGTTTTAATCTCTTTGGTTTTAGATATTTAATGAAAATTTACATCCTTGGTATTAAAATATGGAACTTAAAAAACATGTAGTGTTTATATATTTAGATGTTTTGATAGTTACGGTATCGTGACTGTTACTTAACAATATTTTTTTTACAGTGATTTAAAATAATAAACCTGTAAAAAACCTTGGTAATGTAAGTTATGTTTTTATAAACGTAATACAATATATATATTAAAGTTGTTTACTTTGTATATTTAAAAACATGCATATGGTGACAATTGACAGATGATTACGACAACCCTTCCAGTATGATTTGGAAATTTTCAACATTTGGATTTCGTTTGTTTCAGCAAAGTGCTTTGGCTGAAATAACAAAGGTTTAATAATGGATGCTCGTGAAAAAGTATTAACAGATTATCGTAAAAAACTGCTTGAACACAAAGAAATAGACGGACGATTAAAAGGCCGTAAGTACATTTACAAGTACTATTTTTGGTTTGTCTTTTGTACCCTAAATAGTTTGATTAAATGGACCACAAAATGTTTTTTTTTAGTAAGAGAAGACTTAAAGAAGAAAACGAAGGATTATGACAAGTCGGAAAATGATTTAAAGGCACTGCAAAGTGTTGGTCAAATTGTTGGAGAAATTTTAAAACAACTGACTGAAGAAAAATGTAATATATTTTGAGTATTCGTTTAGCGGGTGACCAGTGAAAATTTTGTTTTCAAAATGTTCCTTAGGCCTCACTGATACCCACTATATAGCTTTTTTTGTTAAAACATTGAGCTTTAATGTTGAAAGTTATCTTTAAAAATATGTGAAAACATAATTCATCACCGTAATGTGCGTGACTTGGGTATAGACGTATGGTAAACGATATATTACGTCAGAACAGCATTATGTTGCGCCACAATAGTAAAACATTATAGTCGTTGCAGACTTGCAGCACATTACTTTTTTGATTTTTCGCACTTTTTCATATGAAAACCTTAACCAAGCCCTAACTCCCAACCACTAAAACTACCTCCCTAATACATTACGTAAACTGTAATTTAGGAATCAGTAATACGCAACTGTGTTAAAGCTGTTAAATAAATTGTCTCTATTCAGTTATTGTAAAAGCAACAAATGGTCCACGTTATGTTGTTGGGTGCCGAAGACAGGTCGATAAATCAAAACTTAAATCTGGAACCAGGGTTGCTCTTGATATGACCACCCTTACTATAATGAGGTAAATATTTTACTTTTTTGTGTGTGAAGTACTGCATTTATACTGTTTGTTTTTTTGTAAGTTTAAGTTAAATGTTTTAGTATACTCTTAAAATCTGTGCTATTTTACTGATAGAAAATATTTGTATTTGCAGATTATAAATAATAATTTGGTATTGAGCCCTAAGCACTAAGTAATACACATTGAAAGTCTGAAAGTTAAAAATTTTTACAAAGTCCTTTGAAAAAAAAGTTCTTAAAGAATTCACGTTCTACTATATAATATATGGTACACTTTTTTAACAGTGTATTAATGGAAACAATGTCCCCCGGTATTTCCTAAAACTGAATATCACTTTATCTTAACAGATATTTACCAAGAGAGGTTGATCCTCTTGTGTACAACATGTCCCATGAAGATCCAGGTGATGTTAAATATTCAAGCATTGGAGGTTTATCTGAACAAATAAGAGAACTAAGAGAGGTCTTTATTTCTTTTTGAAATTAATTTTGATTTCTTTTTTTTGTAAACTTTATTGGAAATTTACTGTTAATCATGTTTTTCTGCTTGTTTCAGGTCATTGAACTTCCACTGCTGAATCCAGAATTATTTCTTCGTGTTGGCATCACTCCCCCTAAAGGTTGTTTACTGTATGGTCCACCTGGCACTGGCAAGACACTGTTGGCTCGTGCAGTGTCAAGTCAGTTAGATGCAAATTTCTTGAAGGTAAAAACCTGTGCCAGTATTTGTTAAATTTTATGATATTTTCTTTATTTATGAGAAAATATAATTATTTACTCGGCCTTTGTAGTTTTTAATGAAATTGTAAAAATTATTCAAACTTTATTAACCTAATCTTCAAACCGGAGCCAAGCAGTGCTGAAATATGAAAATCTTATTCAGGTTGTGTCTTCATCTATTGTTGACAAATACATTGGAGAATCTGCTCGTTTAATCCGTGAGATGTTTAACTATGCACGTGATCACCAACCATGCATCATATTCATGGATGAGATTGATGCAATTGGAGGAAGGAGGTTCTCGGAGGGCACGAGCGCTGATCGTGAAATCCAACGTACTCTCATGGAGTTGCTCAACCAGATGGATGGGTTTGATACTCTTGGTCAGGTTGGACATTACTCGTTTATTTCTAATTTCCTAAAATTGGATGTTTTAAATATTGCTGTAAAATAAAACTGTCAGCAATTCAGAAAAAAAACACTCAGGTTACATATGTGGTAACCCATTAGTGAGTACAAGATGTTTAAACAGAACACCCATGTATAACGAGTGTCATTTTCTGCAGCACATACCATCGCTGTAGCACAGTTGGTTAGCGCGCTTGCCTCCAACCCAGAGGTAATGGAATTCAAGGCTCGTTGTAACTACCATTGTAGGCGTATGTGTTCTTGGGCAAGACACTTACAGCAATTTCTTCAACCCAGTGGTTACTAATGGGTTGTGCAAATTATAAGCCACACATAAAATAATGAAAAAATCCACAAAAAAATCACCTGTAAAGTAACATACTTGGTAACTCTTAAGCTGGTACAAGGTGTATGAAATATGAATACCCGTGTTATAAGGACTTTTGTTTTTCTGTCAAGCGAAGATAAGGCAAGTTACATTCTTTCAGCTTTACCCAATAACTTTTTCATTTCAAACCATTCCTTGCTAACATCTTATTTCCTTATTCAGGTTAAGATGATCATGGCTACCAACCGACCAGACACATTAGATCCAGCCTTACTAAGACCTGGTCGTCTTGACAGAAAGATTAGAATTGATCTTCCTAATGAACAGGTAATTTTAATAAAATTATTTATTCTGTATTTTTTTATTAAATAAAAAAAAATCTGTTTTTGGTTAGATACTGAGACTGATCTAAAGTAAAAAGTGTTTATATTAAGTCATCAACCAATAAAAACCTTGTAAATATTATTAATGATATACCCTGGGTTAAAATGCAATAAATCATGTCTATGTGGATATCTGTAATTAAAATATATTAGAATTAATTGAACAGTGATTATTATCACATTTAAAGTGATTTTTTTTAAATTATCATGCATCTAATAACCTCACACATCCTGGCCAGGGTCGCATGGACATACTGAAAATTCACGCTGCTCCGATCACCAAGCATGGTGAGATTGACTATGAGGCGGTCGTCAAACTATCCGATCAATTTAACGGCGCCGATCTACGTAACGTGTGCACGGAAGCAGGTACAATACTTTTAGACTGTGTTTAATTGTGTGCAGTGGCGGATCTAGAGAAGGGTGTTTGGTGTTTGACACACCCCCTTTAGATATTTTCTTTACGTAGCTCGTGTCCGGAGCCAGATAACAAGAACGAAAAAATCGCAAAGGAAATGCGAATTTACGAACCGGCAAAAAATAATTTAATAATTTATTGTTTTTTTCACACCTGCAAGCAGCTTAATCGAGAAATTGGATAACTCGTGTTCGTAGACAATTAGTTTGTGAAGAAGCGCCAGGGTTACAAGGAAAGATTATCCGCTGTTATGACCAAAATAAAACCTTGAACCTATAGCGGCGAAATAGGTCTGGCCAATGGCCGCCAAGCTTAACTAAGCACAATTGTATTCAAACGCTTGTTGCGTTCACGTGCGTAGAAAGTATTAATCGTAAACGAGACAATCCTTAACTTAATAGCAGACGTGAAAAAGCACACATTCAACCTGTTTTGAGGCACCTGCAGGCTAAATATTGAACCTGTGAGTCCGTATTGTGACGCAAATAACCGACGTGTGAATTGCTATTCTGTTGCAAAGAATTGCCAAGTAAAACAATCGCTATTATGATGCAATGAATCCACGTGTAAATCCCCATTGTTTCGTAACAAACAGGCTGCGGTGAGGGAAACAATGTAAATATAAAGCAGCAATGTCTTCGGAACAGATTTAGGTTTATCATTACGGCCTAAATCGCTTAGAATGAGTTGCAGCGTCAAAACATCGTCGGTTTAGCAGCAATATTGTTTGTTCAACTAAATTCTTATCCAGTAATAGAAAGAGTTAGCAAAAACAGTAACAGGCTTTCTGGAAATGTGCGTATCGTAATATGTTTTAAGTCTGCCTAACCGGTGTTGTAACTATAAGTAATGTAACAAAATATTGTGGCAATATGAACCACACTATACAGCGAACGTTTGATTCGTTAGTTAAAAAGTTCCTTTGCACCAAAAATTGCATACGAAAGTATTATGACGAAAATAATCAACGGGGGAATTCCTACTATTTCGTAACAAACATTCTGCTTGTCTAAAGAAGTCCTGCGTAAATAATCACTTTATTACGCGTTAGATTAATGTTGCTAGTGTGGGCAAATGGAAGTGGTAAATTTGAATTAAAACTTACGGGTTAATTTACGCATATACTAATAAGACACTGTGCAACATTTTCTTGCAAACACCCCTGTCAGAATAATTCTAAATCCGCCTATGTGTGTAGGTAATGTACCTAAACAGTTATTTTTCTGTAAGACATTGCCAGTCAGGAGTCAGCAACCCATTAACAGTAAACCTTAAAATTTTTGGTGCAACCGGTCTGGTTTGAGCTTTGGTGTGATTTTGTATGTTACTCTAATCCACTATGTTTGCCCAGGTTGCTCTGTAAACTTTATTCTTTGTGTGTAACGTATCGTCATTTAGTTACGTTTACGTGTCGTGCATGTTGTTTATAGCTCTCTTGTTAGAATATGGTAACAGCATGTATTCCTAGAGGTCGCTGTTATTACACAGCGTCAGTAATCACTTGTTATTTATTAAAAAAACGTATAAGCTAGTCTACGAAATTTGACGCACGTTTACATGCACTTTAGTTTTATATATCAATAAGCAACGCTGTTTTATTGTTTCCTGTGTTTAATCGTTACATGGTACATAAAAAGAAACTTAAACACCTAATCAGTGAGAACGTTTTGATATTTAGTACATTAAAACCATACACAAACACTGTCTGCGTACTTAACCAACACTTCCTCGAAACATTGGTTTTGTTTCTGTTTCAAACTAAAAAGAACGTGACAAACACAAACATCATTGTACCATTAATCGTACACGAGCGACCGTGCCCCGAGAAGTTGCTGCGTGACAGTAAACGGTACATCAGCTGCTGGCATCCAGATAACGTGCGTTTTATTAAAAGCTTAAATCAAATCATAGCTTGCACTTTCAATTTATGTATCGGTACATACATTGTCCAGAATGCGTTTTTACAGTAATATAAGATCTTTTAAAGACCGATAGCCTTTAAAGACCGATATTTCCACAGGGCTCTTTGCTATTCGGGCAGAGCGAGAATATGTGATACAAGAAGACTTCATGAAGGCTGTACGCAAAGTGAGCGACAACAAGAAATTGGAGTCGAAATTCGACTATAAACCGATATGATGACGTCACACAAATGGCTTTGTTTGAAGTCCTGAACTAAAATTTGGAAACACGGATTTAAAAAACTAAAAAAAAACGAGGAAAAACTAAAATAAGATTTACTTAAAATTCTCAGAGTAGGTTATTTATAGTTTGATTCGGACTGGAATATTAAAATTGTCGTCGGTATCTTAGACACTATACGTTTCGTGTGTCATATTTGTTCATCATTGTCACAATAAATAACATGTACGTTTACGTACGTATAACAAAATATACCAAAGCTGCTTAGGTAAAATTTGTCGTGGTTGTTCGCTTGTTCCTTTATTCAACGTCTGATACATACTGATATTTACCAAGTCTTATAAGGTATAATTCATTTATTAACCGATCTTTAAAAAGTAGTTGTGATTCGGTAGTGTTTCTGGTTTCCCGGTAGTAAGAGTAAGCTCCTGTCGTACAGCATTATACGATACGATATTCACACAAGATTAAACTCACTGACTGTCTCTTGTGTGTAGCAATGTCATTTTTAGTCAGAAAATATATTTTTTGTTCATTTCGTGCTGTCGCATGATACACAGGAATCGTATATAACTCAGGTGTGCAGCTTTAGTTACTAGTTTTTCGAAAGCATAAACAGAATCTGTAACCAGAATTGCGTCGTTACAGCTTAATATCAAATGTTTGGTAAACAAAGTCATTTCTGTCGCAGACAAAAAAAAGATTTTTTCGTTAACGTTGCATAGAAGCTTCCCTTTGTATTCAAATTACCAGTATTGCGCAGTTTATTTGCAGCTACGACAGATAAGCCATAGGCATATATATAGTATACGGTTGTAGTTCAATTAGTAGCCTATTCCAAATGACGATAGAGGAAACATCAAGACCGAGTGGCAATGCAATTGATGAGAGTTCCCCGCTGATTCAGCAGTTTGATGGCGTGTAAGAAACATTTACTTTTCTTAAAGAGAAACATTTGCAATACAGTATTTCAGTTTTTTGTTTCTTTACTGGCATGTCCTTCCGTATTGTGATTGAAACTTCTCAGTTAAAATGTGAATGCTTAAGTTATATATATGTGTCTGTAACGGTCTATAACAGGCGTGTCCTAGATTACCAAACACGAGGGTTGGACATGAAAGCAGGCACATGGCCGCTTAGAGGTAACATGGTGGGTGATCGCATATAAAAAAACGGCATCACACTTAGACTGTGAAGTGACGAAAAAGACAACTAAAAATTGCGACCAATCTACACATAAACCACGAAAATAAAAAAGAATAGAACGCGCATCTTCAATGTCGGCAAAGAAAAGGTGATACTATAGGGCTGTGAACCCTATAGTGATACACTCTCTCTTTTGCGGGTTGTTCCCGTTTACTATTGCAGTCAATGGATTCGAGGGCGTTTTATGTAGTTTTTCTTCGTTTTTGACTTGATTTTAAGTGATAGGGTAAAACAACTATTTTCTAATATATATATATATATTTCTAACAAACCGTTTGTTTGAAGGTTTTTAATTAAATTAATAAATAATTAAATATCCTAAAATGTAGTAAACTGTAGGCGTTAACCTTCCAAATAAGTAAACTGGCCTAATAAACTTGAATCAGAAAATCAGAGTTTAGTATACTCTGCTTGAATAGTTGGTGAAGTTTTTAAATAAACAGCTAAAACAACCATGCGCCTATCTTTTACAATGGAGACCAAGCGAAATGGGGACGGAGTTGGCGGTCACGTGAATAGAAAAAAAGAATATATCACGGTTTTGGAAAGTCTCGCGTTCCACTCTTTTTTATTTCTGTGACATAAACAATTCATTACAAATCAAGAGCAATTTAAGACGTTACGTATAAGCACCGAAATAAAATCATAGTTGTTTTTAAATGGTCGTTACGTTAAAACGATTTTTTAACTATCACACTTAACCATTGCATCGATAAACTCACATTTAGTGGGCAGACAACGGAACAGTTACACCCGATAAAAACCAAAATCTACAAAAGAAGATTTTTCATGATTTCCCTCACATGTCTTGGCGCATTAACTAGCGGAATTCAAAACGTGGTATATGCTGGTCTACCTTCAAGCGTGAAAATATACTTTAAAGTAAGTAATGATTTGCCATTTCTTGTTGGACTTTGTAACCTAACTCACAATTCCCTGTTGTAAGGCCTCACCACTGGTCTATGATCTGTTGACTAGTCTCTACTACTTCATGTTCGCTATTAGTGGAGTATTCTGTATTTGGGTAATCGAAAAAGTTGGAAATCGCATCTCGCATATCATCGCTTCAAGTACGTTTTATTTTGTATACTTCTCTATATACTTTCATTTTGTATGCTTTTCTCTATATTTAATGCTTTAAATGTTTGTTAGCTTTTATACACATATAAATACGATTTTATGAATTTTAGACCTTGGGGGTTTTCCCCAGCTGTTTCTTACCCTGCTAATCCTTTAGTTTTGACAAATTTCCTAACCCATATATATAAAGTATTATAAAACCGTATCCTTATTACGACTTCCATAAACTGTTGTTACTTGTTTAAAACACATATTTGGATAATGTATGTGCTATAGGTGTCCCATTTTCCCCACTTCATACTATAATACACATTTATTTAGCGTTTATTCTTCTTGGATCGGTGGTTGCTGTTGTGGCATGCCTCAATCGAAATTTTCTTGGAGTAGCAATTTTTGCTCAACTACTGAATGGCATAGCACAGGTAAATAACAAATGTTGATATTTTATAACATAACATAAATTTAGTTTATAACATGACAATTAAACGACGAGAAGAGCAAAATGACAGTCGTTAAAACACGCCCACGTAAAAAGCGTTGGAATAAAACAGCGTTGAAAAGTTGAAAAGCGTGTCTTCTGTTGCACCTAAAACTCTTGTAGTCCTCAAAAGGCTGGTAAGTTTGTAGTTATAGGTGTGAACACCCGACACGTCGTCGGCCCGAAAGAACCCAGACTGTGGCGCTGACCCCGAGGTCACGTCAGGAAACGGCGCTTGTGTTACGGAACCTAAAGAGCGCGAATCGCCTATATACAAATGCATGGTCAGCATGTGTTTATTTGTTTCTTGTAAGCGATACAAAGCTAGAAAACACGTATAGCGGTTGTTTTAACATTTAAAATTTATTTATAATATAAATCCTGTTATATAATATTAAATCTAAGAATTAATGCGGAGTAAATTAGTATTTTTAATGGTTTTAGCGTATAGTGCGATTTAATTGTGATTTATCTACCGAACCATTATATACTATTTATCAGAGTCCGTATATAAACATGTTTATATACGGACTCTGCTATTTATAAACCAACATGAGTGGAGTCAGTGGACATGCAGCTCCAAACTGCTTAAGTACTAGCAGATAAGGTGTTTGCGTTTTTTCATATACGTGTTAAGTTTGTAAGCCAAAAAGTAAAATCACGGCAATTTACATGTAAAACTGCAGCTAGATACACTAGTATATTATGTTAATGTTATACGTTTTTGTTTGTATTTTTATATTTTAAACATGTTCTTTTATGTTTTTAGTTGGTATACTTATTGTTTCTGGTTTTTTAATCTTTAATCGATTGAGTGTTCAATAGAATTTGATTCTTTATGGGAGGTTTCTTATTGTGATAAGACAAGAAATAACATTAGTAGAAAACCATTTTACGCGCAGGAGTGCTTAATTTCTAAAAAATCGCAATATTTAAAGGAACAACAGCACCCAGCCAGCAATGATAAAATCCTACGTCGTGGGCTCCGTAATGGCGGCGACTATGACGTCATAGACGCGGACAATGGAAAACAAAACTCGTTGTTTTACAATCCATTTTCTAACTTGGTCTACAGTCTACACTAACTTTGGGTAATTTCAAAGTTAGTATAAAAATAAATAAATTAAGTTAAGAAACGGATTGTAAAACAATTAGTCGTGTTTTTCATTGTCCCTGTGTCTGTGACGTCATGGTCGCCGCCATTACGGACCCAAGGCAAAGCATTTTATTATTGCTGGCTGGGTGCTGTTTTCCCTTTAAATATTGCGATTTTTTAAGAACACTTCTGCTCGTACAAGTGGCTTTTATCTAAGTCTCTAAAATATTGAAAAAAATTTAATTTTATTTTTGATTTGGTATAATACAGGTTTCTTTTTCAAACATTTTTTTTTATACGGACTCTATATAAAAACTATATAAAAAAAAATTGTGAAACATATTTTATCTTTTAATTTTCGATTGAACATAGCTACATAATATGCTGACTCAGCACTTTTTTCTTATTAGTTCATTTTTTACACTTTTTTATATTAAAATGTCTATTACGTCTTACTAGTACTCACTGTAACAATTTTTTATAAAAAAGTCGGTTTTTCGTGTTTAACATTAGGTTTAAAAATATGCTGAGTCAGCATAATCTGGTATGTACCTTGGTTTAATTGAAAAATTAAAACCAAATAAAGTATATATTTTTACACTTTTTTATATTCTTGAAGAAAAGGCATTTGTTATACAAATTCAAAAATAAAATTTAAACTTTTTTTAGTATTTTGGAAACTAGAAACGATCAAAGTTGAGTAATTTTATTTCTTGTGGGAAATTCCATGATTGTCGAAACAGCCGATTTTATTTCTTTAACGTTTTTTTCACGCGATAGAAGCCGCATCGTATGCCCCTTTAATTCTAGAATTTTCTCTAAATTTTTCAGGTATTCGTGCTATCCCTTCCGCCAAAGATCGCAGGAACGTGGTTTGACAGCAATCAGATATCCACTGCGACCTCGATGACTGTGTTCTCATATCAAGTGAGTTGTGTCGTATTCTTAATATTCAACATAGATTGCTTACCCACACTACCATATATAGAACAACACCAATATTTCTGCAGGCTGGGAATGGACTTTCTTTATTACTTCCTCCGTACATTATACCAGTATCTGCCAGCGACACAAATCTCTTGAAAACTCGAATGCTTTACATATTCGGATTCATTGCAGCACTGGCATTTGTTTCCTTTATTCTAATTATCATATGTAAGTTCAGAAAAATTTCATTTTTTACTCTCCATAGCTACCGTGTTTAACTGCTACAAGTTACGAACATTAATAAAAACACAACCTAAGTAAAAAGGTTAAACAAAAGGCGTTTTTAAGTTTTACCTATATATTCAAAGTATATTATTCATTGAATTAACTTCTGCGTGACAGTTTTTGAAGTGAAGCCTCCATTACCACCGAGCACATCTGCGGTTGTAGCTTCAATCACTGAAGAAAAACCTTTAATTGATTCTTTAAAAACAGTTTTATCGAACTCCAACTTTGTACGGTTCATCTTCACATTCGGTCAGTTGATATAAAACTAAAATGTTATAATCAACTTAAAATAACATGGTATCGTTCTTGGGGTACAGTGTACGTAGAAAAACATATAGTTTGTTATTTATTTTTGTTCACCATGAGGTATGGGTTTTTTTACATTGTTGGTTGAAAATGACCGGTAACCCTTTACTTCTACACAGCCATAAACTACGGTTCATTTTGTGCAATAATGACCGTCATCGCATCCCAGATTTTAAAAGCAGATGGTTCTGTAAGTATCTAATTCTTTACATTATAACGCATTGTGACGCTACTGTATACGTATATTAGGATGGGAATATGGGACACACTTTGTGTAACGAGATTTTTTTAATTTTCTTTTTACGGACGGATTAATGATAATCAATGATATTTAAATAACTTATAGATAGTCCTATATGGGCGGGGTAAGACATTACGCTTAAGCACATAATGCCCAATATTTCCAAACTCAAAATTCTTGACAATTTTGGGGAGATGCAACGAATTAGTTATATCATACCTTAAATATTCGTAAGGCGTTCAAAAAATTATTCAAACACGTGAGGATGTATTCAGCGTTTCGCACACCATCAACTGTATAACGTTAGCATTTAAAAATAGCGAAGGGCGGAAAAATTTAAAATCCTTGTTTTTTGATTAATAAATAAATATATGATAAAAAATACACGTAAACAACACGAAATAATGTTGTACGCTTTATTGTTACATCAAGGAATTGATAAATATTCAATATTGTATTATACAACTACACATATAGAGCTTTATATTTCACACAAGCCACCTAACATAATTTATTACCAAGTCCATGGGGCCTTCGAGTACATTGTCCAAATATTATCTTGTTATTATATCAGTATATTATATTTGAATCAGCCCTGAGTATAAATTATTTACAAAGTTGGAACAAAAATTTAACAAAACTCTAAAGTGGGGTAAGACGGGACGAAAAATTAAAAGATTTTATATTAAAAGTATTCCACTGTATGGAATGGTTTAGCCTATTTTTTTTATTAAATTACGATATTGAATTAATGATTTAAGTTTGCAAATACACAATTTTAAGCATAGTTTAGCGGGCAATCAAAATGAGCATCTTACTATTATGGTATTTTACCCGTTAAAAAATGTTGCATTCATTCAACACTGAACTTTCATATTTAACAAACCTTTGTCGTGCACTTTGTTGGACCGTAAAACATAAATAATACTGTAAAATATTTTTTCTCTTATGATCAAATTTGTATACCGGTAAAAGAAGATTTTAAAACAAAGATCTGTCTTACCCTGAGTCTCGTCTTCCCCATCCTACTATATGAATATTATATTTTAAAGCAAAAGCCCACCACTTAATGCATGGAGAAAATCGATTTACATTTTCCTATACTAATACCTTTAGCGTTATTACTCGTTCTGCGGCGTGTGGTTAGCGCGTCTACCCCGAGCCGGCCAGAGTTTATACGAATTTGAGGCAGTTACCCTTGTGGGCATGTGTGTTTATTAGGACTTGTATAAGATAGAAGAAAAATGGTGGGCGTGTGTGTTCATTAATAGGAAGAAAAATAAAAAGTAATTACCTACTAATTTTGCTATACGACCAACGCGCAAATGGGCACGATGTAGTAAAACAGAACAGTGTTTATAGGATAAGTTTGTTACATTCATTCATTCATACTTCTATACAGAAACTGACAGATAAAACTGCTGGACAGATCGCTGCCACCGCGGCGTTTTCAGGGATTGCAGGACCTATATTTTTCGGCGTATGGCTGGACAAAACAAAAAAGTTCCTGTAAATATGATTAACAGTATATAGGTATATTGTTTATGGACTAAGTTGACTGCAGTATTTTTCTGTAATGCAGCGCGAACGATATAACACTAATTTGGTAGGCAAAAATCTGGTATTGTGTCCTTTTGGAGACCAGGAGTACGTGTATTAAGTGCAACTTATATAATAATGTACAATACACGATCTTAAATAACCCTTTCTTTGCGTCTAATTAAATGCATGTTGTTGTAACAGATGCACTTCCTCGTTTGTTTACGGAATGGTGCTTGTCTCGACGGCTGCATACACAGTCGCAGTTCATAGTTCCGTTGAATGGCCACTTTGGATCACAACGATTGTTTTCGGGCAAGTTACACCAAACATAATAAGACTGCATGCTTTAATTGTTTATCGGTTTCTGTCTTTCTTTTTTTTTTAATTTTGATACAAAGCAAAAATTTAAATAGGTAATTGGAAAGATTGGCTTCTTTAAAATCTGTTATAAATTTTACAGGATAGCTTTTACTTCGTATATGAACATTGGGATGGAAATCGCATCTGAACTTACATTTCCTGAACCAGCAAGCACTTCAACCAGTCTAATATATTCCCTCGGTGGGGTAAGAGACTTTTAAAATAGATAAAGTGAACGCCGACTATACTCTTATAGAAGAAGAATCAATTTTTTATATAGGGTGTGTTACGGAGTCCGTATTAAATCACCGCAAAACCGTCATCTATATTATTATATATGTTCATATTTATATCTCTCTACGCTCGCACGTTGGGTGACTGCTGGCAGAGACAATTCTGCTTTAATTAATTTTAGGTTTGATTGTGAGTTTAGGTTAGTTATATAAATTTAAGTTAAACTATAACTCTGTTTTACCTTGCCCACTGTTTATATTTTCCAGGTTTTTTGTCTAATTGAGACTGAAGTTGCAAGAGCGATAATGGACGATGGGCATATCCTTGGTTCTAATATTTTTTTTACAATGATGCTTTTGGTCGGATTTATAATAACGCGTAAGTTTATTATACAACGAGCATGCTGCAATGTATTATTGATAAGTGCATTAATTTTAAAATAAAAAACGCTTTTTCGGCAGTTACTATAAACGGTGAAATGAAACGGTTCAAGGCCAGCACAGAGGTGGTGGACGATTCATGATGGTTTTATATGCAGATTATTTATTTCTTTCGCATCTTACGCTTCCGTGATACATCTTGTGCAATATTAATACTGATTGGTTTTGTTTGAAAATATGAGGTGTGAGTTACGTTTCCCGTAGCGTTTCCGCTGTTTTCGTTATTGAATACAATATTGTAGCGGTTGAGTGTGCTTCGAGCTCAGATTTAATATATATAATTATTTAAATTTAACTTAATGCATAAAGATTGAACTTTGCTTTGTGTGAATTTAACAGCTGACCAGCAGATGACGTAACGTACGTGTATATGCGCCGTTTCACAATTCCCAGTGATGCAAGATATGGAATTCATATAAAAAAAACTGTATGAAAGTGGCTAAATTGGTTAAAAAAGTTTAAAACTAAAAAATATTTCTAAAAATTGTTGAAGTTTGTAGTGTACCCTTGTATACCCTTTTGCACAGTGCACCCCTGGCATATTTTGGTGCACCCTCTAGGGTGCACCGTCCACACCGGTTGAAGAGCAGTGGCCCAGCATACACAAACCATAGTAACACTGACAGTGTACTATGTTAGTGTCCTATATGCACAAACACTGTGTGCGTACCGAAAAACTTCCACGAAACAATCGCTTTGTTTCTGTTTCAAACTAAAAGAAAAGTAACAAACCCATTCCATCACAAATCGTAGTCGTTTTTGCTTTTTAAACAATTTATTTTCGTAATTTTTTGTTATGGTTAATAAGACTGTTTAAATTTTCTCTTTACATGTGCGACCGTGCACTTAGAAGTTGCTGCGTGACAGTAAACGATACATCAGCTGCTGGCATCCGGATAGCATATGTTTAGGTTGATTCAAAACGTAGCTTGCGCTTTCAATTTATTTATCGGTACCATGGCCTACTCAATGTATTGAGTAGGCCATGTCGGTACTTACATTGTCCAGAAACCGTTTTTTACGGTAATATAAGATTTTGTTGCCTGTAAAGACTGATATTTCCACAGGGCTCTTTGCTATTCGGGCAGAGCGAGAATATGTGATACAAGAAGACTTCATATGAAGGCTGTACGCAAAGTGAGCGACAACAAGAAGTTGGAGTCAAAGCATTGCCTTCGGTATTACACGCATGCGTCGTCGGGTGTCATATTTTGTTCATTATTTCCACAAGAAATAACAAGTTATGTATGTCAATCAAACAAAATGTACAAACTACTGACATATATAGTTGGTCGTGATTGCATGCTTGTTCCCTTGTTCAATATATAATACATTACCGATATTTACCAGCAAGTCTTAAAAAACAACTTATTTTACTAACCAATCTTTAAAAAGTATTCGTGATTCGGTAGTGTTTCTGGTTTTCCAGTAGTTAGAGTGAACTTCCTGTCGTACATCATTATACTATGTCATATTTACACAACAAAAAGATGACTAATTGTCTCTTGTATGTAGCAATGACATTTTAGTCAGAATATATATTTTCTTCCATTTCGTGCTGTCGCTATGCAGGGATTGTATACAATTTAGTTGAGCAGCTTTTGGTATTAGTTTTTCGAAAGCATATATAGGTAAGTGTTTGGTAAACAAAGTCGAGTATGTCGCAGAAAAGGTAAGGATTTTTTGTTAATGTTGCACAGACGGTTTTCTTTTTTAAATTGTCACCACTGCGCAGTTTATTTGCAGCTTCGACAGATAAGCCATAGGCATATATATAGTACGCGGTTGTAGTTCAATTAGTAGTCTATTCCAAATGACGATAGAGGAAACATCAAGACCGAGTGGCAATGCAATTGATGAGAGTTCCCCGCTGATTCAGCAGTTTGATGGCGTGTAAGAAACATTTACTTTTCTTAAAGAGAAACATTTGCAATACAGTATTTCAGCCTTTCTTCACTGGCATGTCCTTCCGTATTGTGATTGAAACTTCCCAGTTAAAATGTGAATGCTTAAGTTATCATTGTATATAGTAGGGTGGGGGAAGATGGGACACCTTTTATAGCACATAATATCTAGATATTCTGATCGTGTTTTAAACAATTAACAATGGTCTATGAGAGTCATGAGGACATAGTTTCATATTTCTTTAAGTGTTCTTTGTTTACTACTAAATGGGACGAGAAAATGGAGTTAAAAAGTGTCCCATCTTCCCCATCCTCCTGTATATATATATATAGTAGGGTGGGGGAAGATGGGGCACTTTGTCAGACAAGACTTTTTTTAATTTTCATTTTACGGACCCCTATTTAATGATAAGGAAAGTAAGGTTACATAATTATTCGACAGTATTATCACGAATTTATAAAACACCCGTCAAAGCTGATTACTGTTTTTAAATATTAAAAAAATGTAAAATAGAAACAGTGTACTTTGAACAGGTTAAACAATGCGAAATAGTAAGGTGCTATTTTTTAAAGTTCGCTAAATCACAGTAAAGCCAATGAATTTTTTTAGTTTGCGTGTGTGAACGATTAAACTAGTTTCATAGCTTCATAAAACAACCTTGAATATTTCGTACAGTTTGAATTTGTCTCATAAAACTAGTTTTAGTTTTGTAAATAAACACTGAGATATAAGCATGAAGAAAATAGGCAGGGGTCAATATGATTTTAATTTCAGATAAAACAACAAAAAAGTATCGGTTTAACGTTATGTATATGAAGTTTACATGACAAAGAAACTAGCACAGCCTGTTAAACTCGGTAGGTTAACTACAAGTTGCAGAATACTGCTAATGTAAATATATTTCAATTTAGAGTCCCATCTTCCCCCCCATTGTAGTTTTGTATATTTTCATTGCCAAACTTTGAAAGATTTGCTTTTAATTTAGTAATTTATACCTCAGGGGGTTTTCAACTATAACATAATGATATAATAAAAAGATAATATTTTAAAAATATATTCGAAATTTGGTCATTTGTACTTGGTGATAATTTATGAGAAGTGGCTTGTGCCAAACCCAGAGTAGTAATACCCAATTCGACAATTCGTAGCAAAAATAAAAACTTTATCAACAGTTATTCACAATTTTCTGTTATTACAAGTTCATATACATTTGTAGGATACAATATTTATCCAATGAAGTTCAAACATTACCCATTGTCGTTCAAACAATACCAATTGGTACGCAATAATATAATGTATAGGTAACATGTTAAAAACTATAGCAGTAGGGCAAGAAAATGAATGGTTAGACCTAATTTTCAAAGCGTACAATATTATTTCGTGTTATTTACGCATATTTATATTCATAAATAGACTTAATAATCAAAATTAACAATGATTTTAAACTGTCTCATCTTATCCTGTGTGTTTTTAAATTTGTAAACTTTCACTTGTTGTGCGGATAGTTAAATAACTCCTCGTGTGTTTTATTATATTTTATTAAATTGGTGTCAATTAATAAAGGAATGATAGTCCTAATTCGTGGTATTACCCCAAAATCGTGATCTATTTTGATTTTGGGAATATTTGGCAATATGTGCTTAACAGTCCCATCTTCCCCCATTGTACTATATGTATACTGTAACGGTCTATAACAAGCGTGTCCTAGATATATATATAAAAACATTATTTTTCCCCATAACCTTAAATTAAAACAAAAACGAAGAAAAACTATATAAAATGCCCTGGATTTATTGACTGCAATAGTAAACGACATCGCTTTGCGGCCCCGCGACTGTTGAAAGGAAGTGCATCAGCTCCCTAACCTTTACCGACATTCTCTATTATTTTTATTTCTGTGCATGTAAGTTAAAATTGTTTAAATGGCCGTTACATTAAAACGATTTTCATACTGTCACACTTAATCATTGCATCGATAAACTTATTTTAGTAGACAGACATCGAAACAGTTACACCCGATGAAAACAAAAATCTACAAAAGAAGATTTCTTATGATTTCCCTCACATGTCTTGGCGCATTAACTAGCGGAATTCAAAACGTGGTATATGCTGGTCTACCTTCAAGCGGGAGATTGTACTTTAAAGTGAGTAATGATCTCCCATTTTCTGTTGTAAATTGTAACACAATTCACAATTCCCTGTTGTAAGGCCTCACCACTGGTCTATGATCTGTTGACTAGTCTCTACTACTTCATGTTCGCTATTAGTGGAGTATTGTGTATTTGGGTAATCGAAAAAGTTGGAAATCGCATTTCGCATATCATCGCTTCAAGTACGTTTTATTTTGTATACTTCTCCGTATACTATAACATTTTTAATGTATGTTTGCCTTTATACACATATATAAATATTCTTAACCCCTATACTTCCTTGGGAGGTTTATTCTAAGAATGCCCGCATAAATATTTCCTGTTAAGGATTTCAAGCAACTCACCTAAATTTGCCTTTTTGTTTCAAAACATTTGCACTTCACTCTACTGTTTGTTGTAACCAAAAGGCATATGTATATATATATAGTAGGGTGGGGGAAGATGGGATACTTTGTCAGACGAGACTTTTTCTTAATTTTCTTTTTACGGATCCCCATTTAATGATAATCAGGAAAACAAGGTTACAGAATTATTCGACAGTATTATCACGACTTTATAAAACGCCCGTCAAAGCTGATTACTGTTTTTAAATATTAAAAATATATATATATATGTAAAATAGAAACAGTATACTTTGAACAGGTAAAAAATGCGGTATAGTAAGGTGCCATTTTTTAATGCTCGCTAAATCATAGAGAAGCCGAAGATTTTTTTTAGTTTCCGTGTGCGAACGATTAAACTAGTTTCATAGCTTCATAAAACAACCTTAAATATTCCGTATAGTTTGATTTTGTCTCTATAGTTTGATTTTTTTTTCGTATAGTTTGATTTTGTAAATGTATTTCAATTTAGAGTCCCATCTTCGCCCACATTGTAGTTTTGTATGTTTTCATTGCCAAAATTTGAAAGATTTGCTTTTAATTTGGTAATTTATACCAGTGCTCTTTAACCTTTTTTGGGTTGGTGAACCCTCAAAGTTGTTGCGACAAACTCATGCACCCCTGATTGCTTTAACGTAAAACTAATGACGTTTCGCAATTCCCAGTGATGCAAGATATAGAATTCATATAAAAAACTGTAGAAAAATGGCTAAATTTGGTAAAAATGTTCAAAACTGAGTATTATTACTGAAAATTGTTGAAGTTTGTGATGCACCCTTGTATACACTTTTGTACTGGTGCACCCCTGGCATATTTTGATGCCCCCTAGGGTGCACCGTGCACACCGGTTGAAGAGCACTGATTTATACCTCAGGGGGTTTTCAACTATAAGATACTGATATAATAAAAAGATAATATTTTTAAAATATATTCGAAATTTGGTCATTTGCACTTGGTGATAATTTATGAGAAGTGGCTTGTGCCAAAAACAGAGTAGTAATACCCAATTTGTAGCAAAAATAAAAAAACTTTATGAATAGTTATTACCAATTTTCTGTTATTACTAGTTCATATACATTTGTAGGATACAACATTTATCCATTGAGTTCGAACATTACCCATTGTCGTTCAAACAATACCAATTGTTATGCAATAATATAATGTATATAGGTAACATGTTAAAAACTATAGCAGTAGGGCAAGAAAAAGAATGTTTAGACCTGATTTTCAAAGCGTACAGTATTATTTCGTGTTATTTACGTATACAGTATTCCTATTTTCAAGTTTGTAAAATTTCACCTGTTGTGCGGATCGCTAAATAACTCCTCGTGTGCTTTATTATATTTTATTAAGTTGGTGTCAATTAATAAAGGAATGATAGTATCAATTCGTGGTATTACCCAAAAACCGGCATCTATTTTGATTTTGAAAATATTTGGCAATATGTGCTTAAGTGTCCCATTTTCCCCACATTGTACTATATATGTATAGTATTAACCTTTCTAGCGTTTATTTTTCTTGGATCCTTGGTTGCTGTTGTGGCATGCCTCAATCGAAATTTTCTTGGAGTGGCAATTTTTGCTCAAGTACTGAATGGCATAGCACAGGTAAATAACAAATGTTGCTGGTCAAATATTTTATAACATTAAAAACTTTGGTTTATATCATGACAAAAAAAACGACGAGAAGATAATTAACTGGCGCACCCTATCGCGTCGTTGGCTGAAAAAATCTGGCTGCTGGATGGCGCTTTTTAGTAACTCTAGGGGTGTTTTGAGTACTTTGTTTCAGTTGTGTCTTGCAGAATGGCATATTTGCATCTATACCCAAAACTGCTAGGTACTACTATGGCACAGAAGCAACTTTGTAGACTGGCTAACTTAAACACTTGCTTAATTTATTCTAAAATACTATTTTTTTAGGTATTCGTGCTATCCCTTCCGCCAAAGATCGCAGGAACGTGGTTTGACAGCAACCAGATATCTACTGCGACCTCGATGACTGTGTTCTCATATGAAGTAAGTTGTTTCGTATTCTTAATATCCAACATATATAGCTTACTTAAAATGACCATATACTGCCATATATTAATATCACCAATACATTTCTGCAGGCTGGGAATGGACTTTCTTTATTACTTCCTCCGTACATTGTACCAGTATCCGCCAGCGACACAAATCTCTTGAAAACTCGAATGCTTTACATATTCGGATTCATTGCAGCACTGGCATTTGTTTCCTTTACTCTAATTATCATATGTGAGATCAAAATAATTCCTATTTTTCTTACTGTTTACTATATAGTGCCGTGGTTTTTTTTTAATATTTAAAAATAGTAATCAGCTTTGACGGGCGTTTTATAAAGTCGTGATAATACTGTCGAATAATTCTGTAACCTTGTTTTCCTGATTATCATTAAATGGGGATCCGTAAAAACAAAATTAAAAAAAGATCTCGTCTGACTAAGTTTCCCATCTTCCCCCACCCTATACGACATAATAGGTTGGACAAGTGGCGTTTTAAAGTTTTTACCTATTTAAAGTATTATTATTCATTGAAAATACTTTTGCATGACAGTTTTTGAAGAGAAGCCTCCATTACCACCGAGCACATCTGCGGTTGTAGCTTCAATCACCGAAGAAAAACCTTTAATTGATTCTTTAAAAACAGTTTTATCGAACTCCAACTTTGTTCGGTTCATCTTTACATTCGGTCAGTTGATATAAAACTAACTAAAATGTTAACTAACTTAAAAACAACGTGGGTATTGTTTTTTGGGTTTAGTATAAAAAAAACGTATAGTTTGCTATTTATTTTTAATATTGTATAGGGATATTTTTTTACATTTTTGGTTGAAAATGACCGGTAATCTTTTCACTTTGCTTTTACACAGCCATAAACTACGGTGCATTCTCTGCAATAATGACCGTGATCGCTCCCCAGACATTGAAAGCAGATGGTTCTGTAAGTATGACATTCTAGGCTATGCACTGTATTGTGACCCTATACTGTATAAGTATATATCACGTAAACTTTATATAGTAGAGTGGAGGAATATGGGACACAGCCACATATTGCCTAATATTTCCAAATTAAAATACTGTTTTGTTGATACCACGGATTAGTAATAACCTTCCTTTATTAATTGAAAACAATTCAAAAAAATTGTAGGGTGGGGAAACATGGGATACTTTGTCAGACGATGCGTTTTTTAATTTTTTTTTACGGACCCTTATTTAATGATATTCAGGAAAACAATGTTACTGAATTATTTGATAGGAATATCCCGACTTTATAAAACGGGCGTGAAAAAAAATGAGATGTATACATGAGGAAAATAGGCAGGGGTCAATATGACTTTAATTTAAGAAAAGAACAAAAAAATATCGGTTTACCGTTATATATACGCAAAGTATACACTGCAAAGAAACCAACAAAGTCGGTTAAATTCGGTAGGTAAACTACAAGTTGCAGAATACTGCTAATGTAAATATATTTTAACTTTGAGTCCCATCTTCCCATACATTGTAGTTTTGTATGTTTTTAATGGCAAACTTTGAAAAAGATTTGCTTTTAATTTAATAAATTATAGCTCAAAGGTTATTTAAACATAAGATAATATAATAACCAGATAATATTTTGAAAATATACTCGAAATTCAGTCATTCACTTTTCATGCTGGGAAGTGGCTTGTGTGAAAAACTGTGTATATATAGCAATCAAAGACCATAGAAATCATTTCTATGGTCTTTGATAGCAATACCCAATTTGTAGCAAAAATGTAAACTTATTGATAGTTGTTATCAATATTCTGCTTTTTACAAGTTTATATGCTATCCTACTATATACTTTTAGGACAGCATATTTGTATTGATTTTATTCCTAATTTAAGGCCTATTCACCCCTGTATGTTTTTCTTATGTCCAAACCTCAGTTTTGTCTCACAAAACTGAGACTAAATTTTATTTGATATAGGGTAAATACATTAAGCCGCATGTAATAGTTAGGCCTATTTTACCAAACTAAGATATTAGATTAATAATTTAAACTCTCGATGTACAAAAAAACAAAATTTCGGCAGTTTTAGTATGATTTAGCCAGCAATCAAAATTAGGATTTTTCTATTTTTATCATTATAGTATTTTTTGTCCATTGAGAAAAATGTTGTATAGTAGGGCAGCGGAAGATGAGACACCTTTCATTTTATTTTCTTGTCCCAAAACATACATTTTTTCTATACTTACTGTGTTATTTTGGACACAAATTGCAGTTGAATTTGTCTTTAACGTAACAATGAGTTGGTCTACTTGGTATTTCTATGGCTCTGGTTATAAAGAGCAAATTAAGACGCTACACCTCGAGCCCAGAGTTTATACGATTTAATACTGCTACCATTGTGGACATGTGTGTTTACTATATATGAGTTGTCTAAAATGACACCAATAGGTTACAAAAAATGAAAAGTTAATTATCACAAACTTTCTTACGTCTAACCATAGATACCTAAACATATGTTTAGGTATCCATGGTCTAACTCTCAAACGGGAACATGTGTGTAAAACAGAACACTCATGATATGGATAAATTAGTTGCATTCATTCATTCATACTTCTATACAGAAACTGACAGATAAAACTGCTGGACAGATCGCCGCCACCATGGCGCTTTCAGGGATTGCAGGACCTATAATTTTTGGCGTATGGCTGGACAAAACAAAAAAGTTCTTGTAAATATGATTAACAGTATAGTTACATTTTTTGTCCTTATGGAGCGGGAGTACATGTATTAAGTGTAGTTCTATTACTAAATGTACAACATACGATCTTACATAACCTCTGTTCCTTTACGTGTAATTAAATACATAACAGATGCACTTCCTCATTTGCTTACGGAATGGCACTTGTTTCGACGGCTGCATACACAGTTGTAGTTTATAGTTCCGTTGAATGGCCACTTTGGATCACAACGATTGTTTTCGGGCAAGTTACACCAAACATGATAAGACTGCATGCTTTAATTGTTTATCGGTTTCTGTCTTTTTTTAAATTTTGATACAAAGCTAAAATTAAATAGTTAGTAGGAAAGATTGGCTTCTTTAAAATCTGTTATAAATTTTACAGGATAGCTTTTACTTCGTATATGAACATTGGGATGGAAATCGCATCTGAACTTACATTTCCTGAACCAGCAAGCACTTCAACCAGTCTAATATATTCCCTCGGTGGGGTAAGAGACTTTTAAATAAGTTATAAAAGAAGAGTCATTCTACTGTTATAGTCATCCACTATTATATGTATCATATATAGGGTGGGGGAAGACTCTGGATAGGCCGTACCCAATTAATAGTCGAACACACATCACAGTGTTTGTTTGACAGTATTCTCCAACACAGTGCGCGGCAAATAAGGCTGTAACTGTTTTCAAGTATTAAAATTCGCTGTTGAACGATTACAATATTTCGTATTGGATTATTAATTCAGCATCGTAGTTAAATAAAGTAGGCCGAAATATTTAGTATGCTATGATTTTGTCTCATACAATTAGTTTTGTAGGAAAACCTGTGGTATGTATATGAGAAAAATATAGACATGGTAAATATGTTTTAATAAAGCGATAAGGTCGGTAAAAAATACTGTTTTAAAATTATTTATTCAAACTTTACATGACAAAGAAAGTAGCACAGCCCGTTTATTACGGTGAAGTAACCACAAGTTGCAGACCACGGTACTGTTATAAAAAAATGTCCCATCTTACCCCACTTTGTAATTGCTTAGGTTTTTATAGTCAAACCTTTGCCACTGTATCTTTCCAGGTTTTTTGTCTAATTGAGATGGAAGTTGCAAGAGCAATTATGGACGCTGGGAATATCCTTGGTTCTAATATTTTTCTTACAATGATGCTTTTGGTCGGATTTATAACAACGCGTAAGTTCGACATACAACGAGCATGCAATGTGTTATTGATAGGTGCTTTAATTTTAAGAAAAAAATGCTTTTTCGGCAGTTACTATAAACGGTGAAATGAAACGGTACAAGGCCAGCACAGAGGTGGTGGACGATTCATGATGGTTTTATATGCAGTTTATTTATTTATTTCGCATCTTATGCTTCCGTGATACATCTTTTGCAATATTAATACTGATTGGTTTTGTTTGAAAATATGAGGTGTGAGTTACGTTTCCCGTAGCGTTTCCGCTGTTTTCGTTATTGAGTACAATACCCCACTATATATGTATAAGCTTGTTTTTAAATATTTTGCAAGCCCCTGGTACCGGCCAGTCCTATTGGGTTTCAGCTTAAGTGCCTCATTATCACGTGACCGATGACGTCAAAACGCTGGGAGCAGTTCATCCACAGCAGGGTCCATCACACTTTTGCTGGAAAGAAGTTTACTGAGCTTCAATCGATCGCGTTTCACCTTGTAACAATAAACCCACGGAACGTCCCTATCACGGTCACGACATATCAGTCCATTTGTCACCGCTATCTCGGTGAGTTCATCGCCCAGAGGTGTGACGTGGTAAATCGATGGCCTTGGGGTTGACCCAATGGAAGAGCCCGTTTCATCGACGGTCTTGTCCAATGATTCTAGCTTCATTGGATGCAAGGGAGCACCACTACCCGAAGAACTAATCCTTGTTCTCGATTTGGTGTCTGGTCCCGCATGCACAACGTCAGGGGATAGTTCGAGCTGGTTTTCGGATGATATCTGTTGATAAAATACATATCAAGACATGCGAATAGTGTATTAGGTAAGCCACACAGCAAATAAAGCACATTTTAAGTCTGTGATAGTGTGAAAACATCCGAAGCTTATAAACTCATTTTTATGTCATACAGTAGGATGGGGGACACCTTCAGCACATAATATCCAAATGAGCTGACCGTGTTTTAAACAGTTAACAACGGTCTATGAAAGTCGTGACAACATGGTTTTATAACTGTTTGAGTGGTATTTGTTTACTACCAATTGGGACAAGAAAATAAAACAAAAAGGTGTCCCATATTCCCCCGCCCTACTAAATCTACTAAAATTTCCAACATCAGCTTTTTAACAACTGTTATAAAGGATTCATCGACTCGTCAGTCAGTATTGTATTATTATGTAGGCCACATCAAGTATGGTTACCTGTAGGATCAACACAGGTTTTAACAAAGGTTTTATACAAGCCCTCGCTGGCACACAAAGATATATTGTATAACGAAAGTGGGCAAGAGAATTGTCTATAATTGTTTTCTCGCTTGTTGTGAAACAAAGAACATAAGAATTCGTTCGCTTTAAAAGTGAGGTGTAATCTTACAGATATTTGCGTTGGGCGTATTTAGGTAATATGAGCCTCATTTATTATCTATAGTGTACCAACGTGGTCTATATTTGCTGATTAGTACTTTAAAAATCGATGGGGTGTTTTGCCAAAAACTTTACAGTTAATTTTGTTTCCTATACTTACTTCTCGCCTCACACCATACTTTTTTGAATTCCCTCCTCGCAGTAATCTAGGTGTTGCTGGTAAACCTTGTCCCCTTAGTATTTCCAACCTTGACATTTCCGGACCATTGTCGCTTGAAAGTCTCCTCGGAGAACGTCGTGAAGAAAATGCGTTGTTGAATCTGTGTACAGATATATTGTCAAAAGCTTTGAAAATATTCCTTTTGTATTTAAGCGGTTTTCTCTCATAATGTTTATAACAATTGAGATTAACAGTTCGTATACTTTTTATGGTTTTAATATATAAGATAATACATATGTCACGATTAATTTAGTTCGTTCTATTAATATTATAGCAAAATTGTTGTTGCCCCTGTACCTTGCTGAAACGATCTTTAAATCCTCGTCACTAGCAGCATGATCTGCAGCTACAGGATTGCTCATAACTCCTTGATATTGAGCTTGTGCTTGAAACACGCTTGCATCAAAGCCGACCACTTTGGCGAGTAACTTCCGACTGCTTTTTAATTTTTCCTATGCAACAATTTATGTTTACCATTCCAATTAACTGTGAAGGTTTTCTTAGTAAACCTCAATTGTATCTTGTATATAGCATGTGACACTTAGTACCTAAAAGTCAGAGTTCAAGAAGAGTTGGAGAGTTTATTTCTCACCTGGGCGCTTGGAAGGAATGTCATGTTAGTTGGCGCTGGTGCAGATCTAGGTTGTCTGTTCGTGCTGCAAGGAATTGCATGAGCTGATAGGTCTTGGACATGGGAAGAATCTTTCACCAAAACAGACCTCGATTTTAATTGACTCGCCCTCGGTCGGGCGTGGGACATTGTTGCTGGTCTGCTAGGTATGTTTTCGTGCATCTGAAGTAAAAAGATCGTATTTCATATATCGTAATATAGATTAAAAATAATGCAAACGATATACCTCTCCAACAAGCAGTGGTTTGCTGCTTATTTCTGCGCTTCCTGGAAAAGGCGATTGGATTTCCGGATGTAGCACAGCGCTCTGTCTACTAACTGGTGTTGATTTACCTCGAAACACCATGCTTACTTTTTGATAAACCGTTTACTGTCGTCTACTTCCAAATGGAAGCCAATGCAAAATTTCGTCAGCGTAGAAAGTTTAACACGCAGCCCCATCTAGCGAACGCCATAGAAAATTTAACTGAAATCGTGTCTCATTTTGAACAAATGCGTCGGGCGCAAGTTTACCTCTTTGACGTCAGAATATATCTTTCAATATTGAATATAGTAGAGTAGGGGCAGATAGGACACCTTTAACACACAATATCTAAATATCCTGATTGTGTTTTAAACAATTAGCAACGGTCTTTGGGAGTCGTGCGGATACGGTTTTATAATTCTTTGTTAACCACCAAATAGGACAATCAAATAAAACGAAAAGTGTCTCGTCTTTCCCCGCTCTACTATATTTATCAAAAATATATTTTTTTTTTCACGAACACGAAAATTCCGCCAACATTCCTTTCTCCTGCAGTTTATTCCTGACACGAAAATTTATTCTATTCTGTACCTGTGTCGGACGTCTTCTCTCAGACATTTTTTATGGAACTCTTTTGAGAACCTTGTACAGGGATCAGAAAAGAAAAAAAATCGTTTTAAGCTATACTCTTTCACGTTTTATTGGTTTAGTTCGTAACTCGCAATTGTTTGTTTATTAGTTTCTTTCACTACAGGAAAATTTACAAAAATAAGTGTATTTAAAAATCTGGCTCAATTGCGATTATATGTCTCAGGGTGTAATACAAGTATTAAAATACAGCTTTCGTTTTAAACTTTTAAATTAATTTTTAATTCGTTGCTAATTACGCGGTTTATAGAAGCATGGTACAATCAAGTGTAACTTGTATTATAATATCTTCTATTTATTGTCCTCATATTAACTATTATTATATCGTAAAAAAATTGAGTGCTGATGGAATGTGTGTTACAAACCTTAAATATTCGATGCGAACACGAAATAAATGCGAAGAAAAAAAAACGAACACCTGTTTTCAATATACTTTGTATTTTTTCTTATACTGATTAAGGCAATAAAGCGCTGGTCATATTTGTACATTATAGTCTTTGCATAAACAACACACGAGCATTGCACCATTTACCACTCTTGTCAACACAGCGGTGCAATTTTGGCCAAACTTTGTTCAAATTTAAAACGCCAAATTATTAAGTTTAAAAAATAGAATTACAAGTACGATATTTAGACGTGACGTCCTACCAGCTACGCCCAGTAGGCAATGACGTCACTGTACATGGTTGCGAAGTTATGACATCATCATATCATTGTTCGTATCATGTAGTTAAGGATTCCACCATGTTTGAAATATGAAAGTTCAACATCGGTGTCGAACCGAACTTTGCAGTTGATTTTCTTTCCACAGTTTGTCTGGAGTTTGAATTTAAAAACAAATTATAAAAAATCTTTAACACTGTTACTACTTACAACATGAACAACCTATATACAGTTGGGTTGGGGGAGATGGGACACCTTTTCATTCTATTTTCCGTCGCATTTGGTAGTAAACAAAGAACATTCAAATAACTATAAAACCGTGTTCTCACGACTTCCACAGACCGTTGTTAATTGTTCAAAACATGATCACGGAGGAAATTATGTGCTAAATATGTTCCTTTTCCCTCACCCTACAGCATATACTATAACAGTGTTGAAAAGTAGCATAATTATTTTTTTATTTGTTTTAAACAAACGTTTAAATACACAACGAGGCACCGACTTCTAAATGAGCAACAAAGCAGTTACTAAATAGAATAATTTGGATATGAAATTTACTTTTAAAAAAGCCACAATTTTGCACGCGTTACTCACGACAACGTCAATGTCCATCCCGGGTTCGATTTCGTCGGGTAAGTTCACGGTGAATTTCTCCTTACCAGTAAGCTTGTACGAGTCAGCGTTCTCACCTTGTTGAAACTGCAGAGGTACGATTCCCATCCCGATGAGGTTTGAACGATGAATACGTTCATATGATTCGGCCAGAACTGCTCGTACACCCTGTGGTTAAATGTGTGATAAGTGGAAATAATCATGTAATTATGACACTACACTTGTCTGCACTGCATGCTGTTTGTATCCCAGCTATTTAATGCTGAATGTTTAAACTGGTCAAAAAAGTTGAGAGATTTTTTTACAAACACAATTAACATAAATCACGAATTTACTATAAAGATGTTATTTTTTCTATTTTCTATTTATCAAAATTATATAATATAAAAAACATGGCACACACTATTAAATATTTCTACATTTTTCGCTGTTACCCATACAGCTCTATTAATATACTTGTCATTAAACACAAACACATACCAGCATCCATGGTCCCTTAGCTGCCCAATCCCTGCTTGAACCACTCCCATAATCCTTACCAGCAACAATTATCAACTGAGTTCCATCATCTTTGTATTTCATTGCTACATCAAACACATCCATCTGTGGTGAGATTTAAACGATTCCATTTTAGAGTAGGTAGGATTTTGTACATACTACACACAGTAGCATTAAATAAGTTATCATTAGATTGAAGCAATTAAAAACAGGGTAAATTTAAGATATTAGCTTTAGTTAGTCTGTAAAGTCGGATTTAAAAAAATCATAAGAATAAACTTAAAAAGCGAAACATGTAAAAAAGGAAGAAATAATTTCAGTAAAATTGAGGTTTATTTGATTTACAACCAAATAAACCCCACCTACAACACAAAATCCAACCATCAATAACATATAAATATGAAACACATCTTCATGACTCACCTCTTCTCCTGTAGGGATGTAGATGGTCTTGGGAGCCTCGTGTCCAACGAGTTTATTCTTCAATCTGATGTTGGCGAATGTTCCTCGAGCCATCACTGCATCGTTGCCACGACGACTTCCATAAGAGTTGAAATTCCGAGGTTTTAATCTAAAACAGTTGGGGACATTTTTAGAGAAATAAATTTTCAACATGATTTTTAAATGTGTTTGTAGGTTTTTAAATGTGTTTGTTTGAATTCAATGCAATAAATGAATCAGCCGTATCAGCGTAGTTGTTTTATATGAAAGATTCTATAAATAAAATGATCAGTTGTTTAGTTTTAATATAAGAAACAAAATTGACCATAATTAATGACAATATAAAATTAGTATTGGCAAGTAACATCATATTACAACTACTATTTATCAGTTGCTATTTATGCATTTCTATTCATATGAACCATAAAAGTGTGTGTGTGACCTTTCATTAATAAAACAATAAACATTTTACAGAATAAAGATTTAACTCTCTATCCCCTTCACAACATGGCATATTCGACTCAATAAAGATAATTCATTTTGCACCAAATGCCAAGGGAGTTAACAGCTATTGAATAGAAGTTCAAGTTTAACCCCGAACTTTCCACCTACCCCCTCCCAACCAAATATCGGGCGGCTGGGCAACTTCTGCTGATGGATCCAGCAGGTGAAATGTGATCCGTTGTTACACTGTCACCGAGGAAAAGAAGAGCGTGAGCATCTTCAATCTTCTGGAAGGACTGTAACTCCTTCGTCTGTTTTAAATTAAAAAGAAGTTAAAGCAGAATAAAAAAACAAAAACTAACAAGTATTAGTTCCAACTTTTTGTTTTAAAGACAAAGTTCATTTTTATTTTAAAGACAAAATTGTAGGGTACAAAACATAAACCCCACTCTAACTACATTGTATGTAAATTCTGAAAACTAAAATTCTACATTATATAGTGCCTAAAGAAATGTTTTTGTATAGTTGGTCAAAAACTCTAACAATATAGTAAGTGACAACACAACTTATCATTTGTGCTCACCATGCCTTTGAAGAAAGGTGGAGATTGTACATATGTGGAATCAGGATTCCATGGATACAAAGTACTTGATGGGGCTTCCAATGACCTCCATTGTTCATTCCCATCCTATTATGGTGATAAATTGAAATTTGGTTCAACTAAAAGTGATTTGTTTTTATTAAATTTATAAGATGTGCGTAGTTTATAATAACCAACGCATAACTTTTGACTAACCCAAATGTTTTTTTACTGAAAAAAGTGCTTTGTTACTCAAATATTATTAAAGTAAACAGTAAAAATATGTTGGATATTTAGCAAAGATACCTATTTGAAACAATCAACTCGTCAAACATTGCAAACTTACATTGTTTAATTTTATTAAAATTGACGAAGACTATATTGGTTAAAAAAGCAGAAAAATAATAGTTAATAAAACAATCCATGGCCAAATTTCATTTTTTAGTTATTTTTAAACATATACGTAAAAATATACTTCATTAATGAAACACAAAAACAAAAAAATCAATTCCAACATACTTGAATTTTGGCGTAAACTTCTTTGAACATATTCGGTAAAACAGATTTTTTTTCTGTTTCTTGAATATCAGATCTAGATGGCCAAATATCGCGCAGATAAACCGATTTGCCATTTGTTCCAGTACCTGGTTACATGCATTAGATGAACGGTTACTTGATACCAATATTTATATTCTGCTGATGTTGCTACCAGGCATAATATTTACCAAGAAATTATTTTCTGCCATAAAAGTGAATATTTTATGTCTATGCATGGCAGAAGAAACATTCATTTAAATAAAATCTGTTTTATTTTTTAGATTAGAAGTTCTTGGAAACTCTTTATTATGATGGAGATTTACTAGAAAGAATTAGTACAATAAAAAGTTGCACATAGAAAATAGTTTTAGAGGTAAATTACATTAGTATAATTATGTACATTAATTTAAAAAATACATACATATATTCTACAAAAAAAATAATTAAACAAATTAATAACAACCATATTTTAATACTAACAATCTGTCTTAAAAATTAGAAAAAGCCAATTACATAAAACAAGTAAAAGTAAAAATACAGAAGAATTCCTAATATGAACAACATGAACTCACCAATCGGATCTTTTTCAAAATCAATGAGAACAGTTCCAGCCAAGGCATAAGCCACAACAAGCATGGGTGATGCAAGATAGTTTGCACGAGTGGAGGAATGAATGCGACCTTCAAAGTTACGGTTGCCCGACAGCACACCGCATGCTACTAAGTCACCCTAAATAAAAAGATTTCTTAAAAAACAGCTTCTTGCAAATGTTTTTTGCAGTATTATAAAAGTGATTTTCAAACTATGGTTGGTAAGATTTATAAAGTAGGTGTGTGAGATAAACTGTTGAACGAAATCACTATTTATTTCCTGAGCAAATATTGGATTGCAGGATTTGCAGGTAATAACTACTAGGTATCATATAAATGCCAAATAGGGTTTAAAACATAGATGAATCAAATGACTACGAAAAGTTATTTAATATTTGACTTACATCGGCAATTGCTTTATCCACAGGTTCAGGCAGCGGGCCACTGTTTCCTATACAAGTCATACAACCATATCCAACTATGTCAAACCTGTTTAATACACAATATGTTAGATTTGTAACAGGTTCCGGTGTGTCATTACTCAATATTGCTTCATATTTATCTTTACACTTGAGACATCACATGATAAACATGACAAGAGTTATTCCTATTAAATAGCATGTTATGTATATGTACAAGCATTGTCTATTGTAGTATAACAATTAGACATGTAGCTGAACTATTACACTATTTAATTTGTTTTCTTTAAGTAAGGGACCATCCTAGTTTTTATTCCACAAATGATTTACAAAATAACATTCTTAACTTGGTGAGAAAAATAACATTCTTTTAAATATTGCAGCAAAAAAATCTCACCCAAGTTTCTCAAGAAAGGAAAGGACTCCACTATCTTTGAGGTAATATGTGACCACACCACTACCAGGAGATAAGCTGGTCTTTATATAGGATGGCACGGATAAGCCAGCTTGCACTGCATTTCTTGCCAGCATACCTATGTGTAGAATGATTGTATTAAAATGATTTTTTTGAACTTAATAAAATCTAATGCATTATATAATGTAGAATTCATTTTACAACCATGGTCAATCTGTGTAAAGAGTTACTGTTAAACCAATCTCAAAACAAGCTTTATACGTTTTTACAAACAACACAAAGTGTAGTTGTACAGATTCCAACATAATATTGCGATGTAGGTTTGGAATAGAGATTACAAATTGAAAACCAGATGTTTATATACAACAATCATATGACCTGCACCCAACATAACAGTTGGGTTGCTTGTGTTTGTGCATGAAGTGATAGCGGCAATAACAACACTTCCATGTTGGAGACTATATTCCTTTCCTTCATATGAGAAATTAACGGATGATGATAATTTCTCATCTGGAATCCCGAACCCTTTGAAACCCACCTGTGTGTAAATACAAAGAAATACAAGTTTGTTTTTTAACTTTTTGAAAAAATTGTTTTAAATATAATAGCAAAGACCATTGTAATTCTGAACCATACAATCTATCTTGCTGCAAATGTGCAAAAACAAATGGTTAAGCAAACACACGGCACCGTGGCATAGTGGTTAGCGTACCTGCCTATAACCCGGAGGTAATGGGTTCAAGGCTCGACGCTGCTACCATTGTGGATGTATGTGTCCTTGGGCAGGATACTTAACGACAATTGCTCCAACCCAGTGGTTACTAATGGGTTGTCCAAATTATCAGCCATACATAAAATGAAAAAATCCCCCCAAAAAATAATCACCCACAAAGTAACATACATGGTAACTCATAAGCTGGCACGTGGTGTTAAACCCGTGTGATAACGACTCCGGCCACGCGAGGATAAAATAAGTTACATTCATTCATTAAAACAAAACCAAGTATCGAAGACTGCATATAAAACAAACATAGTCAGTCGGTAATTTTTGTGAGTAAAAACATTTTAGAATATACTTACTTTGCTAGTGAGGCACTGAGTAAAGTCAGTCTTCATATGAACGACAGCGACACGATCGTGTGGTCGTTTTGGACCACTTAGTGAAGGAACAATACTTCCCAGATCCAACTCAGCTACCTTTGGTTGTGGGTAATGTGATATAAGATATGTGTTGCCTTATTACACAAATTTAACTTTTTGCATTTGTTTATAACAGAAAGAACCAGTAACGATAAAGTGTCTTTGCTTGTTGGTAACACACTGACACATTTGTATCATAAATTGTAAAATTTTATACATAAATATGTACTTTTTATTTTTGTCTTAATACATGTCTAGATAAATATATTTTGACAATTGTAATTTCATACATAGTGACAACCAGAAATTACAAATAAAAAAATTATGAAATATATTTTTCATTGTACGGACAAACCTCTGAAAAATGTGGGTCTTGGTTTTCATTGGAATAATCTCGGAACAAACCAACTGCTTTCAAATACGTTTCTACTCGTTTAATTTTCTGTTTGTCCCGTGCTGTAAAATACAATTCATGTAATACAATGGATGTGAAATACTTGAAGATATATTAACTATTATTTTCTGCATGTAAATAATGAATGGTGTATAGTGCCTCGTGGTACCACAGTTAGGTAACATCATGTCAGAGTTAGAAAAAATGCAAAATTACAAAAAAAATGTTGTCGCAAAGTATAAATGTGGTGTAGGCAAAATTAGGTGCTTAAACATAAGAATACATATATCATTACTACACCACACGGATCTACACTTAGTAATTCACCAGTTTGAGTAAGGTAATCCAAACTCTGACTGTCGACAGGAAAGAAGCCAACAGTAGCTCCGTACTCCGGACACATATTCGATATCGTGGCTCTGTCTGCGATGGACAACGATGCAACACCTGGTCCAAAAAATTCCACAAATTTTCCAACAACACCCATTTGACGAAGGTTCTGCAGAGATAAAGAATAATTTTTGGATTTTCCACGGGAAAATGCACAGCAAGCTCCGTAATTGTAAATTACATAACAAAATGAAAGCCTAGCATTTAACATCACTAGACATCTATTAACTTAGCTTGCCTGTTTCAATGATAATAGCACTCAAAACAGAAAAAAAAGTTTTAGCAGTGTAGTTTAAAAAGGAATTAAAACATTTCGTAGTTTTTATAAAAATGCTTTGAAGATACCTTAGTTATAGTCAGTACAACGTCAGTGCTTGTAGCAAGAGGGTTGATGACACCCGTCAACTTGTAACCAACAACTTTGGGTAGAACCATTGAGATTGCTTGGCCTAACATTACCGCTTCCGCTTCTATACCACCAACACCTGCCACAAACTACAAATTGAACTCTGATGAAGGAAATGAAGGGAAATTATGTGGTTTTGCTGCAAAATGGGTTGCATACAGATGTAGTTTGAAATCACAAATGTATTGCCAACACTTTTGTAATAGTTAAGGATGGTAGTAAATAGTAATATAGTAGGGTGGGGGAAGATGGGACACCTTTTTATTCTATTTTCTCGTCCCATATAGTAGTTAATGAAGATTATTCTAAAAATTATAAAACCGTATCTTCACGGTTTCCATAGATCGTTGTTAATTGTTTAAAACACTATCAGGATATTTAAATATTATGCGTTAAAGGTTTCCCATCTTACTCCACAGTACTATATAAACAATGCTGCATCAAGACATACCAACATTATAATAAAATACAATAATTTATAAAACTAATTTTGAAAACTAAATATATTAAATATAGTTTGTAGAATAAACCTCACCCCATCCAAGCACACCAAGTCCGTTAATCATTGTGGTGTGCGAATCTGTACCCACTAAACTATCCGGATATAACCATTCATTCTCATCAAACACAACTCTTGATAAATACTCAAGATTCACTTGATGCACAATTCCCGATCCTGGAGGAACAATCAACATGTTCTGGAACGCTCGTGCTCCCCACTAGAGGGTAGTAAAGAGTTGTTCAATTCAAATTTAAAAAAAAAAAAAATGTAAATTTCACTTTAAAATTGTTACAGCATAATAAATATTCTTAATATACCTTTAAAAATAAAAATCGTTCATTATTTCGTTCAAACTCTTTTTCCAAGTTCTTCTTAACAGAATCTTCACTAGGTGACAATTTTTTTAAGAAATATTATATATATGTATATTAAAGTTAAAAAGGAAATATTTGCCCATTAATAATTTGAAAATGTGATAATGTGTCTGGTTTGAGAGGTTAAAGCTGTGGGGTTCGTTGTAAAAATTTCATGGCTTACACAAATATAGACACAAGGTCACACAAACCAAGATTAAATAGTTTGATTAGTGACAGGTTAAGCAAATATACCATGTACAAAGTCCAACAGATCAGTCATGTTAATTATGTTGAAATATACCCGTATTTCAACATTGAGACAGTACAACTCTTCAGGGTAACACTCTAAGTGAGACACAGCTCAGTAACTACTATAAAACAGCTTATGTTGGATGTTGTTATAATGGTTGTTTACAAACTACCTACCTTCTGTTAAAATCAACCTGTACTGAATGATCAATGACTAGATCGACAGGGCACACAGGGTTGATTTTTTCCGGGTTGCCTCCCAATGACTTCACAGCATCTCTCATAGCAGCGAAATCTACAACAGCTGGAACACCACTGCAAACAATTTACACGGTATTACACCATTTCCATTTGAACTTGCGTAAAAAAAAAAAGGGTTTTCAGGAAGAGTTGAAAATATAACCCAAATGTAACAGAAAACATACATTACCAAATGTACAAACAGATGCATTTTAATATAGAAAATATTCAAAAGAAATAAAGAAATGAAATAAATATATGGTATAGATGATAGATCTAATCATTATGTAATTTTCATTACCTAATCAACAAAATATCTGTTATAAAAATTGAAAAAAGTAAAAACTTGGTAAAGTTAAAACTATGAAAATACTTTTAAAAATTAAATTGTCAAATTAATCTCACGTAAAATCTTGTAGCACAACCCGCGCAGGTTTGAATCTTATTTCAACTCCTTCCTGTGATGTTTTCTTCCATTGCGCAACATTTTCAATGTCAGCTGCGTTGATTTGGAAACCATCACAGTTACGAACCACAGATTCAAGCAGTACCCTTATAGAGAAGGGAAGTTGATCTAAACAAAAAGAAAGTTAAATAGAACATTGCATGGTAAAGACTACTAAGCAAGTTAAATATTTTACACACAATTTATTATTAAAAAACCCTGACCTTTTGTCTCGATTTGCTCAATGTTGTTGATAAACAAAGTATGTTTGTGTTCAAACTAATTAATTATATACAAGCAAGAGCATAAAATTCAAGTGCAACCACACTCAAAATAAATAGCCTTTGCCATAAAAATCCGGCACAGGACTCCTTGAATAAAAAGTATTATAAAATATTAGAACAGAAAACTTACCAAACTGATCTGGAGTGGTAACTTTAGTGATGTCAATAAACTTGAAGTTCTTTCCATCGATGGATAATGTACTCAAGAACTGTTCTGTTGAGCTGCTGACTAAGTATATATATAATATATAACATTATAGGTTATGTTATGTACCATAGGCGCTGAATGCGGGCCTGCAAGGCCTGCGCGCAGGCCCTCACAAATACCAGGGTACTCCCGCAGGCCCTGGAATTTTAATGCGTGCGTCATGTTTATTGCCTTTCTTATGCAAACTTATAGATCATAATCGCGCAGATAATACTAGAATAACTCGATAGGATCATTGATATTTCCATTAAAATAATAAAAATCCAGCGTTTATAAATGTTCCAGACCGCAGTTCTAACGGAGACGTCAGTCAAGGTACGTTTCGGTTGCCTGGCAACTTATCGTGCGATAAAAGCATTTGTGTCTGTGACGTAACAACATTCGGTTCTTGGTAGTTTCAGAATTTTTACAAGGTTAAAATAAATTCGGCTCAATGTTTGGTTTAATAAATATTTCAACATGTCCAGTAAACGCATTTCAAGTACCCCACCGGATTTTCAATAGAATTATCCCGCCGTCCAAAATTGCTGTCACAATAAAACATCATATACTTATATCGCAGTTTAATCTAGTTTCGACGTCATGTATAAGAGATTGTCATGTTGCCAGAACCAAAAAAGGGGTCGGTCTAAAACCTGTCGTCATAATTAAATACTGCGTTATCAGGATCGTTTATCAGTATCGGCGTATCGTAAAGCCTACAGTTGTTAATACATTCTTGAAGTAATAAAGTCGATCTTTACCAAAGTTTTCCTCAGCCACGCATAATCCTTTGTTACGATATAGTGACGATTCACACTTTGATTATTTGCGTCATAATAGCATTTAATGGGTCGATTATTGACGTCACAATGCCAATTGACGCGTTCATTATCAGCATTCCAGGAGATAACAATCTGAATGTTCTACGAATCTACGTTCACGGTGGAGACTGTTTTAACCCAAATTCATGTGAACACATGCGTTAGTTTTCTACTTAAAACAGATTGCAACGAAATACATAGCTAGCGCCATTATATACAATTTCCCTCTGTTGTACCGCGACCGTATCAGAACTAAATAACATTTAATACTATAGTGACAAAAGGTCTGTATTAAACACAATTTAAAATTAACTGTCTTATCATTTAAATCTTTTTTGCATGGCGGATGGCGTTGGCACAAAACTTTCGTGATGTTATATTTATATTGGATGGCGTCTCAGTATTTTAGGCTCGTTGTCTAATAGCGATCGGCGGAAATTACTTTATTTCTTTTATTTTAAAACTGCACGGACGATTCTATAGCTTGAAATATAACTTAAAAGACACAAACTGTTTGCCAACAGGGCATTTTGTTGTTGTTGTTGGTGGCTAAAATATTATTGGTACTATGACGCAAATATTTGGCATACCCTGGCATTTTAAAAGTTCTCCGCCTATGGTTATGTACACCAAGGTGATCCTAGAATACAGATATTCTAGCGGCCATTTTCGATACCTTCTACTGGTGCCACCAACCTAAAATTTGGACACTGTACTAACTAGACCCCAGCGGTACCGATTCTGAAATCAAAAATTTAAAATTCGAAAAAATATTAATTATGAATATTAATATTCGTCATAAAAACATATTTATAAATTTTTCGCACGCACCAGCTTTGAATATGTTGTAGCGCTACTTAATAGCTACAAAATGAAACATTTTTTTCTTCAAAAAAATGGGGGCTTGGGTATGAAATATTAAAAAGTATGACCATAACTTGAATCATATAAATATTAAATTTTCAATTTTTTTTGCAAAAATATAACTTACGCATACATCTATGTTGGTCACTAACATATCATTCCCATTAAAAAAATAATTAATTTTAATTTTTTTTAAATTATGAATATTAATATTCGTCATAAAAACATATTTATATAATTTTCGCACGCACCAGCTTGGAATATGTTATAGCGCTACGTTTTAGCTACAAAATGAAACATTAATTTTTTCAAAAAAATGGGGGCTTGGGTTCAGAATACAGACAAGTATGAGTCAAATATCTCAAATCATATGAATATTAAATTTTCTAAAAATATTCGCGAAAATATAACTCACGCATACATCTGTGTAGGTCACTAACATATCATTCCCATTAAAAAAATAATTAATTTAATTTTTTTTTTAATTATGAATATTAATATTCGTCATAAAAACATATTTATAGAATTTTCGCACGCACCAGCTTGGAATATGTTATAGCGCTACGTAATACCTACAAAATGAAGGATTAATTTTTTCAAAAAAATGGGGGCTTGGGTTCAGAATACAGACAAGTATGAGTCAAATATCTCAAATCATATGAATATTAAATTTTCTAAAAATATTCGCGAAAATATAACTCACGCATACATCTATGTAGGTCACTAACATATCATTCCCATTAAAAAAATAATTAATTTAAATTTTTTTTTAATTATGAATATTAATATTCGTCATAAAAACATATTTATATAATTTTCGCACGCACCAGCTTGGAATATGTTATAGCGCTACGTTTTAGCTACAAAATGAAACATTAGTTTCTTCAAAAAAATGGGGGCTTGGGTTCAGAATACAGACAAGTATGAGTCATAACTATAATTCCTTGTTCATATATTTTATTTGCACGAACGCTAAAATTATACGCGCATAAATCGACGTAAATGTCATTCACAAAAATAAATAAATGCGGAAAAGTTTATGTACTGCACCACGGTTCTTTTTATACAAGTTTTATTCACCAAAACACCCAAAGATTTTTCAATATGGCTATTAACATACGTCATAAAAGCATAGTAATACCATCTTGTTTCAAATTAAAATCGGAAATCTAATAGTTCCACTAAATAACTAAAAAGTAAAACATTAATTTCCTTAACTTGGTGCGGGGATGGGTGTCAAATATTGTGAAGAATATTCGTATAACTTATGTCACTTTACCGTTTATTGACTTTTTTTTATTCAAACTTAAAAAACAAAAGTTGTTTTTGTAACTAAACATTTGTTTTGCAATAACATGTTGTTGTTGTTGTTCTAAGTGCAAGACATGGCTCCGTTTTGACTGCGTTGCTGAGGAAATACCTAGTGAGGCTAAACGTATCGGCGTTAAATGGTTTTGTATCAATTGTTCTGAATAATTTGTTTACTGCCTAACTATGTGTTTTCAGTTATATTCTACAGGTATCCGACGATGATCAACGAACAGGCAACGAGGAGATCACTAAATCTTTGGTCACTATTTCCCACATTTTACTCTTCTATTAATTCTGCATCGTACTTCTATTAATTCTGCATCGTATTAAAGAATAAACCCTAATCTTAGAGGCTTCAAGAACAAAAAACCTTTTGTATTAATTGAAACAAATAAATTAAATTCTCGATGTTTCTATACTTACGTACGGATAGGATAAAGTAAATGGTGCGGCAGTCGAAGACTTTATTTAAATTCAAAGCATCACATTTGAATGTACGTATTTACTGTTTATTATATTATTTTTTATTATATGTATAATTTTTGCGTTCGTGCAAATAAAATATATGAACAAGGAATTATAGTTATGACTCATACTTGTCTGTATTCTGAACCCAAGCCCCCATTTTTTTGAAGAAATGAAAGTTTCATTTTGCAGCTAATACGTAGCGCTATAACATATTCGAAGCTGGTTAGTGCGAAAATTCTATAAATATGTTTTTATGACGAATATTAATATTCACAATTAAAAAAAAAATAAAATTAATTATTTTTTTAATGGGAATGATATGTTAGTGACCTACATAGATATGTGCGTAAGTTATATTTTCGCAAAAAAAATCGAAAATTTGATATTTATATGATTTGAGTTATGACCATACTTGTTTGTATTCTGAACCCAAGCCCCCATTTTTTTGAAGAAATTAATTTTTCATTTTGTAGCTAATACGTAGCGCTATAAATATTCCAAGATGGTGCGTGCGAAAATTCTATAAATATGTTTTTATGACGAATATTAATATTCATAATTAAAAAAAAATTAAAATTAATTATTTTTTTAATTGGAAAAATATGTTAGTGACCTACACAGATGTATGCGTGAGTTATATTTTCGCGAATATTTTTAGAAAATTTAATATTCATATGATTTGAGATATTTGACTCATACTTGTCTGTATTCTGAACCCAAGCCCCCATTTTTTTGAAAAAATTAATGTTTCATTTTGTAGCTAAAACGTAGCGCTATAACATATTCCAAGATGGTGCGTGCGAAAATTCTATAAATATGTTTTTATGACGAATATTAATATTCATAATTAAAAAAAAATTAAAATTAATTATTTTTTTAATTGGAAAAATATGTTAGTGACCTACACAGATGTATGCGTGAGTTATATTTTCGCGAATATTTTTAGAAAATTTAATATTCATATGATTTGAGATATTTGACTCATACTTGTCTGTATTCTGAACCCAAGCCCCTATTTTTTTGAAAAAATTAATGTTTTATTTTGTAGCTAAAACGTAGCGCTATAACATATTCCAAGATGGTGCGTGCGAAAATTCTATAAATATGTTTTTATGACGAATATTAATATTCATAATTAAAAAAAAATTAAAATTAATTATTTTTTTAATGGGAAAAATATGTTAGTGACCTACACAGATGTATGCGTGAGTTATATTTTCGCGAATATTTTTAGAAAATTTAATATTCATATGATTTGAGATATTTGACTCATACTTGTCTGTATTCTGAACCCAAGCCCCCATTTTTTTGAAAAAATTAATGTTTCATTTTGTAGCTAAAACGTAGCGCTATAACATATTCCAAGCTGGTGCGTGCGAAAATTATATAAATATGTTTTTATGACGAATATTAATATTCATAATTTAAAAAAAATTAAAATTAATTATTTTTTTAATGGGAATGATATGTTAGTGACCTACATAGATGTATGCGTAAGTTATATTTTTGCAAAAAAAATTGAAAAATTAATATTTATATGATTCAAGTTATGGTCATACTTTTTAATATTTCATACCCAAGCCCCCATTTTTTTGAAGAAAAAAATGTTTCATTTTGTAGCTATTAAGTAGCGCTACAACATATTCAAAGCTGGTGCGTGCGAAAAATTTATAAATATGTTTTTATGACGAATATTAATATTCATAATTAATATTTTTTCGAATTTTAAATTTTTGATTTCAGAATCGGTACCGCTGGGGTCTAGTTAGTACAGTGTCCAAATTTTAGGTTGGTGGCACCAGTAGAAGGTATCGAAAATGGCCGCTAGAATATCTGTATTCTAGGATCACCTTGGTGTTATGTACTATGTAGTTTAAGTTACAAATATGAGTTTAAACATTTCTAAATAAGACTTTATAATTCTGCTATATTAGCCAGTAGATTAAACATATTGTATACACACGATACCAAGTCAGCAACACAATAAAAGATTACCTGGACCCATGAGTGATGTTTCAATCTCCAAGTCCTGTTTAATTTATTAAAAACCCTAATTCGGTAATATAATGAAACAAAAAGTCAAAAGCCTAGCCTGGTAAATTATCGAATGATCATTAAGTAAGTACGACAGTACGTGACAAGAAAGAGGAAGTGTGTTTGCAGTAGTCCCTAAAGAAATTCGATACAGCTATCAATACTACACATATAGCGCCCTAAGAGCATGATACTACGGTTTCATGACGTCGTTCGACCAAGGTGATTCTAGTATATAGTGCTTAAAACTCCTATTGTAAAACTCAGTGGCCATTTTCGATACTTTTTACGTCCAGGTAGCGTGGGCAATGAATGAATGTAACTTATTTACTTTAGAGTCTAGCGTGTCCGGGAAACGACAGTCGTTAAAACACGGATGCTTTGTTTTGTGCTTAAAACTCAATTTGGACAAACCAATAGTGGCCATTGGGTTGGAGCGAATGTTATTAAGTGTCTTGTCCACGGACACATACGCACACAATGGTAGCAGTGACGAGCCCTGGATTCGAAACTGCTAGATTAGAGGCAGGCGCGCTTACAACTTTGCCACGGCACAAGACATACACTACTTGCCATATTACCTGGTAAATAGTAAGCAAACACAAGGTGTAAAACAGAAAACCCGTCGTTTTAGACTATCCGCCACGGAGGATAAATAAGTTACATACATTTTCACTAATTCATTGAAATGGATTCCAGTCCGATACTAAACTTGTTATACAGTAGGGTGGGGGGAGAGGGGACACCTTTTAACTTTACTTTCTCGTCCCATTTGGTAGTAAACAAGAAACATTCAAAGAGGTATGAAACTATTACCATCACGACTCCGATAGACCGTTGTTAATTGTTTAAAAACGATCAGGATATTCAAAAAAGGTGTGCCATCTTCCCCCATTCTACGTTTATATCTGATTCATTCACATATCTTTTTTCATACCGAACAAGTGGCATATACAGCACATTGTGTAAGCTGCATACAAAGTAACGCGTAATATTGGCGTGTGAGCGCAATTTTAAATTTACAGTTATGCGTGAGCTATTCTGTACCTACTAAGGTATAACTATAAAACGTGCGAATCACAATCAAATTTGATATGATATCATTTTTTATTTGCAGTCTAATAATACGATGTCATAAACAAGTTACAACGGGCGGTGTTACTTAGTTGGTGTCTGCATCAATTCCCCACTTGTTGATAAAGTAGGAGTGGTGCATCTTGATCATTCGATCAGATAACTCAAGCTCACGATACATCACGAAATCACCGATTGCTCCCTTTAAAGGTACGAGACCACGAGGATCAAGATCACCGACACTGAAGCGGACGTCGCCTGGAGATGTTCGAGACTCGAATTTGGCCAAAAGTTTACCGTTACAATAAACGCTGCTTGCTGCTGCTCCACCTTCGACGTTCCATTGGACACTGAGCACATTCCAGACTCCGATTGCGCCGGGATTTGCTTTCTCAGGAAATGTACTGATTTGAATGTTGTTTCCAGTGGTTCCGGATACCATTAGAGCACGAGTCGGCAAAAAGCAAATAAATTTATCGAAGCCATAGTTGTCGTGGCCGAAAATACCATTTCTTACCCAGTGAGTGTTGGCATCAAAGCCATCAACGCGGAAGACGATAAATACAGTGAGCAAATCTCGCTGGCCACTTGCTGGGTTCAAGTCTAAGTTGCCGAGCAATCTTTTGTTTCCCACACCATCGAAATGCATAAAACGGTGACCGTTTTGTCGAGTTTGAGAAGACAGCACAGGTTGAAGGGCAACGTTGGATTGCGAGGCGTGGGTCTGCGACAAACCTTGATCAATTAACTTCGAAACTTTGTAAGTGGAAGAAGAAAACACCAAATCTTTATCCAAGCCAACATCGTAAATCACAATTGCCTTTGTACGAATGTGTTCCGACACGAGAACACTGAGCGTAAGCTGGTTATTAAGGTTGGTGAGATTGTAAGATTCAGGACTATGACAGCTGATTGAACAACACTCTCCAACTTTCATCGAGCTCCCAAGCCCAACCAAAGCAAGAACCAACAGAGCAGATATCATGGTGTATCTTGTTCCTTAAGTAGTAGTTCAACACAAAATATTCTTTACTCTTCACGAGAACGGTGAAAAGAAACTGATGTCAAACCTTTACAAATCCAGGCTTTTATACTTTTCAACAGCACACAATCTTCTATAAATAAACACAAGTCGTGTTGTTGCGCCGGTTACGCAATTGAATTGAAAGCACCAGCGGCGGAAAAGTCCCACTTGACATTATTGCAATGCAAGAACTAATTCTTACGCAGTTGTTTGCAAGACCCCCTTACCGATATAATTTTATTTTATACTTGCACGCGTACATTTAACCATTCACAATAGTAATTTAGTACAAGTGTATACTGTTGTAAACATAAGATAATACATGTCTGATTCTCTTTTATCGCTTTTGTTGAAAAACAAAATAAATTGTTACTGAACTATGTAGCTATACATCAAATGGTATCCACAAAGTTTTATTTAAATAATAATTTACTGTTTAAGTAGCTCTGATAAAGTTCCATATACGTGGGAACCCGTAAGGTTCGCGTGATGTATAAACAAATAAGACACCGTGTTTTGTCATTAAGCCCCCGACGCAAATATAGGTGTTATTCATTTATTCATTGTATTTGCGCCAGGATGGCGTCAGTCTTGCGTATAGAAATAAGAAGCAAATGTTATACAAAGATCTTGCACTTGCTAAAACTGCGTCACAGGAAAAGATATAGACGATAATTCTTGGGACTTTTGCAACGATTTCGAAGGAAAGCGTAGGCGGAAACAGCACGAGTTAAAAACGCTTGGGGTAACAGTCGCTGCAAGACTAGATTCGTTCGTGCGTTTTAATATACTATAATGCTTCCTGTTTACCACTTGACATTTAACTGTTTTATTATGCATTTTTTTATTTGCGTCGTCTCACACACGTGTTCGATTAACAACAGGATTCCCTTCGTAAAATACCGCAATGTTAAAATTGTGCGCCCAGTATGAACGAATAAATATTTTACTCTTATTCGACAATTGTTTCATCAACTTGCGTATGTTTACGTTTCTTGCCCCTACACGCGAGGATAAGATAATCATGATAACAATGAATGAAAACTTACTTTATCCTAGCGTGGCCGATGCCGTAATATATATTCGTTCCGATTGATATACTTGTACCGGGTGCTATTGCGCATGCGCCGAGACGATACCGCGCATGCGTAGTAGCTCGCATAAACTTTTCTAGGCTACAAATAACATACCAACTCAGTTCTGGTGGCTTTAAATCAAAAACTAAAAACAGCATGTCTGGAACGTTTTCAATGGAGGTTCGTAATAAATTTGGACCGGGTGGTCATTGTATTTCTTCCGAGCTATTGCGCATACGCAGTAGCGTCTCGGCGCATGCGCAGTAGCGCCCGGTACAAATATATCAATCGGAACGAATATATTACGACACCGGAAAACGACAGATCGTCAAACACGGGTGTTCTACTTCATCCACCTCGTGCCAGCTTACGAGCTACCATAAGTATGTTATACATTGTAGGCGATTATTTTTTTGGATTTTTTCATTTTTTTGCGAATGATGATAATGATTCGCGAGATTAACTTTATTTTGAATGAAATACTCAAATACCGGAAAAAGATATTTCGGTTGAATTTGTGTTTTTAACTCGCATTGATTTTGTAATTAGCATTTGTTTAAAAAGGGCATACACACGAAAAAATGAAACAATCTGTATAAACAGAGATGCTCAAAAATCTCGTAAAAAAAGCGGTTAAAGTTGAGTAATGGTTTTTCTTATGAGAAATGCCATTGTCGCACAGACGTTATTTTTACTCCAGCGGTTAAATTTGTGGTTTTCTTTTCGTTTTTGGAAACTTTAGTGGTACCTTTAGATCACATACGAGCATTTCTATTAACATACAACTTTATATTTTTCATTGGTATGTATTTCATTGGTATAAGTTTTTGCAGCAAACATATGGATCCTGATATCAGCTTAAGTATGTGGTTAAGTCTCACGGCTTAATAAAACCCAACAGCGATAGCTTCAGCAACCTATAGGTAATAACATCATACACAATCACGATATTTCCAATCTTTGTATTTTGTTTTCAAACGAAAAATATCATGAACTTTTCATATAATAAACATAATCTGAACATAAATCTGGATTGCCTTTGGTAGATTAGTAAGGTTCGCCGTAGGCAGGTTACTAAATTAAACAAACAGGATTCGGGAGACCTGGATTAGTTGACGTTTCGCAGAATTAATGCAATGCCTTGCCCGCCACCAATACAAGCAGATCCAACTGCATACTTGAGGTTTTTTGAAGAACTAAAGCGAGAAATAAAATAGTGTTACAGTTCTGAAAAACCAAAACTAAAGTGACAAATTTTGCACCGACAAAACAATGTGAGATTAAAGGTCATGTCAGATCAATATGGTTTTAGCAAGTATGACCTTTAAAGGCCCTATATGGCTTATACCAACTTAAAATATAAGAAAAAGTTTCAGTTTATGTAGAATATGACTAGCCATTCTTAAAAAACTACAAAAAGGACTTGTAATAAAACTCTCCATAGTATCATGCACTTTTACAAAATAAAACGCAATCCCTTATAAATTACCTTAGCTGGTGAGCTAAATGAGCAGTGATTCTGTTTCCTGAAGCACCAAGCGGATGTCCAAGAGCAATAGCACCACCACACAAGTTTGTTTTTGCTGGATCCAAACCAAGTTCTTTCTGAACAGCCAGGAATTGTGGAGCAAACGCTTCATTCACCTGGTACAAATACATGTTGATATATTAGTTACAGGAATTTTAGGTTGCTTGATGCCAATACTGCCATAAAGCTTATTTAAGCGTATATACAGCAGTTTATTAAAGATGACCTGCCCAATTTTGGTATACCCATTACACATAAATGAAACAGAAAATCCAAACAGCTTTGAAGATGCCAAATTTTCAGTTAGTGTATCATTAATGAGTTTGTCATCGCATAACTCTTGTTGTTTCAGGTGAATTTTGAGGTTGAGATATTATAAAACACGCTTTAAATGCAACATCCCCAATTAAATATTCCAACAAATTTTGCAAATCATAGACTGTTCTTTAAATAAAAGTAAGTGAAAAAACACAGACCTAGTTAAACATTTACAGAATTGAGCTGAATGGACTTTGGAATCATTTCTTTTGTTAAAAGTAAACCAAGATTAATCTGAATTCTTGTATAATGTTACCTCACACAGATCCATGTCTGAAAGTTTTAACTGTGAAGCATCTAGGGCTTTGTTAACAGCACTAACTGGACCTGTGTGAAAATATTCAATGTGTAAGTAACTATTCAAGTTAACCACATTAAACTTTTAATTTCAATCTATTAATTTGTAAGTTTAAGAAATTTAACAACAACACCACTAAGGAAAATAGTAAATATTTTTTCATGTTTTTTGCACTAAAATCGGCTGTTTCATCTAATACACCCAAGTTTCAACATATTTATGCAAAAAATAAACAAAAAACTAGAGATTTTAACAAAAACTAAGCAAGTTACTCACCTATGCCCATTATTGTTGGTTCACATCCAACAGATGCAAAAGAAACTAGACGAGCCAGTGGTTTCAAGTTATATTTCTGGCATGCTTCTTCAGTGGCAAGCAACACAGCAGAAGCTCCATCACACACTCCCTAAAAAGACAAAAGTTGGCCTAATTTACTAAAATACTTTTTTCCTAACAGTACTGTTTTCATTCATGTATTCCTAATATATTTTTCAAGAAATTTGTCACTGTGTTTAAAATATATTCAGTAACTTTTACATACGCTGGCATTTCCAGCCGAAACAGTTCCATTCTTTTTGAAAACTGGGGGTAGCTTTGCTAATTGTTCCATAGTGACTGTTGGTCTTGGGTGTTCATCTACAGAAAGTTCCTGTGGTCCTTTCTTTGTTTTCACCGTCATTTTAATCATCTCAGCATCAAACTTTCCATTTTTTTGAGCTGAAAAACACATTGGTGTAAATGGTGTTAACATCTGCTATGATAACAGAGTGTTGCTTACTACAATGTACATGTGTTAAAAAATATAGAGCTAACAAGTAAAAACTAGATCTGGAAGGTAAAAGTATAGAATTATATAATATAGGCTACCTTCTCCCCATCTTTGCTGTGTAAGCATGGCGTAAGCATCTGTATCTTCCCTAGTTATTCCATACTTCTCAGCCAAGTTTTCTGCTGTTACACCCATTGGAGTTTTGCAATGCATGTCTGTTAATCCGGCCCATAAAGAGTCTTCAAGCTGTGACATATTATTCATTACTAATCACAATCTTTCAGTATTTAGTAATGTTAAAGCATAAACAATTCATACCTTGAGGTCAATGCCCAACTTGGTCCCAAATCTTGCATCACGTAATACATATGGTGACTGACTCATATTCTCCGACCCACCACACAGAGAAACTGATCCAACGCCCAATTCCAGTTCCTGAGCTCCTGATATAACGCTCTGGAAGCCTGACCCGCATAACCGATTAACAGTAAGGGCTGGTACATGAACAGGAATACCAACACGCAGTGCTGCATGTCTTGCAATGTAAGCCGCATCTGCTGAACTCTAAAATACAACAAAAATACACCGTAATATAACGTAAATGTTGGATTATTCATTGTCCTACACAGGTTATTAATTAAAGTTGACATTTAAACTACCATAGACAATAAGATTGAAGAAATGAAGGATCTAATTCAACTTGGTATCTATGAAGGTCATCCAAAAAAAACTGGTTTAAATTTTACAGATAAGCACAATACTTACTTGCATAACATTTCCTACAAAAACAGAATCCACATTTTCAGGGGATAAGTTAGCTGACTCCAAAGTTGCTTTGTTGGCGATTTCCTGAAGGTCATTGGCTGTGTGACCCTTCAAAGCACCTCCAAATGCTCCAAACGGAGTTCTTTTTGCAGAAACAATGAAAATACCTGCGTGTTTACATTTTTAAGGTTATACTAATAAGGTGAAATGGAGATTATTGTCTGTACGCCATATTTACGAATTTATACATAGTAACGTTTACGTTACGTTGAGTTAACCGAATGATAACATAAACTTTTATACTAAACAACGGTGACTTACCTTTTCGAAGAGCCATGACTATTCAAACTTTATAAATCTAAGTGGAGTTCTAAAATTAACTCAGCAACCAAAAAATCAGAAATGAAATAGGAAAGAATTGTAATACAACTTTTTGATGGCTGGTCATGGCGCCCTCTATAACAGGCCTGGACACCGTCGGCGCCTCTCTCGAAACTGGAGGCGGATGGTTTTGCAGCGCTTGTACGAATTGTAGACAGTTTTGATGAGTTATTTGACGAATTATCGCATTAGATAGTGTTTGCTCTAAGTTCTAGCAGTTAGTACACTATAAATGCTTTGTTTTTTTTATTTAGCTTGCGTGTATTATGTTTATGATTGGCCACCAGTGTGAAATCTTAACTGAAGCTATGTTTGTTTAAGACACACAAGCGTTTTAGCAAAACTTTTCTAACTATAAATATTCTCTGAACTACAAGACCTACCACTTCCCAGTTTATTTTTGAATTTAAATAGACTGCTTGCTTTTCGAAATCCCTTTTTGGCATTTGTTTTTTTGTCATATAATCCTAATACTGATCTCAAGAAGGGACCCCTGTCCTGCTCTATCAAAAAAAACTTGAGAAATGATGTATTAGGTAGAATAGCAGGACAGATTGACACAGTCGAGGCATAAGGCTAATCATAGTTAAAGATAACTTTTCCCTTCTTAAACTGTTGAGTTGCACCAAGTCACATAAATTTAGAAATTGTCATTTGAGTTTATTTTTGGTTACATTGTAATTAAAAAAAACACATTTACATTTGTACAATAAAAAGATGAGTCAAATTAAAAAGAAATGCTATCCCTTTTGTGGTTTGTATATGCTGGTAAAGGCAATGTCAGTTTTGAAACAGGTTACATGTATAACAAAATCCTTGTATGCAAGATATAGTGGGAAACTAGGAAATCATGTGTATGGCTCAATGGCTGGTTATGTGACAGGTTGTACAAGTGGATATGAACTAAGATGCAGATGATAAAACACCAATTTTCTGTTTACCACATGTAACCAATAGAGGTCAAGATGGCTGCAGTCCATTCCCAGGAACAACATATTGTGTGTCCACAAAAGTTTGTTTCCAACCGCTTAAACAAATATTCCTTCCCTGCTTCCATTATTTCATTTGTAATTTTGTCATCATTCAGTCCAGGAAGATATATCTAGTGTACCTTTATTTGCCATCAAAATTTAAAAGGATTTTCATCATGAATGTTTTTATCTTGCCTTTACAATTATGATTTCTTCTTTGGCTGGACAGATAGCCAAGAATAGCACAAGGAGTTTATTATCCTGTTAATGTTGTGGCAAGCCGCCAAGCCGTACATGCTTCTCACAGACTACAGAAATTCAAATGCAACTGCTTATTTAGTTGGTAAGCTTGTGTATTGTGGTGAGCCACTTGCCGGGGCATTTGATTAATTTTCATCTTCAAGAGCATCATATAAAAGCTCCCCAGTACGAAAACACTGACCAGAATGACTTCCAAGATTGACAACACTGATAACTTGACATTCTTAGGTGAAATATGCAAACATTGGAATCAAGGCAAAGAAATGTGATCTGTCCAGCTGGCGTAATGTGTATGCAATATGCACCTTGACTGTTTCCTGTAGCCCCTGTATAACAATGCTTGCATTTTTCAATAATGCTGAGAGACTTTTTCCTGTGACAATGCAGAGAAACTTTGCCTTGCTGTATAATGTTCTTCTTGTGTGTAATGCTTCTTCTTGCATTTTGAATTCTCGCCATTTTTATAAGCTCTTCCAGTGCTGTATGGGCTGGCAGTTGGGCCTTGTAATGCCTTTGCAGTTCTCACTGTTATCTGTAGCGTGATGTCGTTTTGTCGAATAAACTAGGTTGTAACCTGGACTTGTCATAGAGTCATTACTTTTCTGCTGGAGTCGGATTTCTGTTGAGCGAGGTGCGAGTTATGCAATCTGTACGCCAATGCACGAACGGTCGAAACCGTTTTTATGACTATTTCTTGCTGCTTCTTTACCACACCCCCAATAGTTTTAGCCATAATGTTGAAATACATTTGGAGGGCCACAGATTTTGATAAAGATGATTCCAGTGTGTAAGTTAACACAAGGGTTTCAATATTTTTCAACATGTAAGTGACCATTACAGTTTTAAAATAAATATTCCTCACTGTCACATACTCAGCAACATTCTTTAAATAGATGGTGTAAGTCAATTACACCTCATTTAGGTAAAGAACCTGCAAAAAAGATCCATAAAATGACTTAAGTCCATTTTTGAGTGGTATGTAGGCTACATTTTAAGAAATCTTTGAATTTTGCAGTTTTAAAACACAGTGCAGCAGCAGAGCATGTATAATATAACTCCTGGCGATAGACCTTACTTATTCAAAAAACCTTTAGATTGCATTAGGATTAACCTCATGGGTGCGATTGGAAAATCTTACACCGGCGGCCATTCGTTACCGTACTTAAACACAACTATAAATAACCACTTGTCTACTTTATACACATAATACGCGTAAACTGAATAATAAATTAAACTTTCATACTGTATTAACTGCTAAAACCACAAGCAAATACTATCTAATGCGATAATTCGTCAAATAACTCATCAAAACTGTCTACAATTCGTACAAGCGCTGCAAAACCATCCGCCTCCAGTTTCGAGAGAGGCGCCGACGGTGTCCAGGCCTGTTATAGAGGGCGCCATGTGGCTGGTCTATGGTGGCCCAGTGTTGCCACACGTTTTTTATCTCCTAACAATAAAAAAAAAACAAAAAAAAACGAAAATAAAATTGAAAATGAAAACGAAAATGAAAACGAAAATGAAAACAAAAATGAAAACGAAAATGAAAACGAAAATGAAAACGAAAATGAAAACGAAAATGAAAACGAAATTGAAAACGAAAATGAAAACGAAAATGAAAATGAAAATGAAAATGAAAACGAAAATGAAAACGAAATTGAAAACGAAAATGAAAATGAAAACAAAAATAAAAATGAAAACGAAAACGAAAATAAAAATGAAAACGAAAATGAAAACGAAATTGAAAACGAAAATGAAAACAAAAATAAAAATGAAAACGAAAATAAAAATGAAAATGAAAATGAAAACGAAAATGAAAACAAAAATGAAAACGAAATTGAAAACGAAAATGAAATTGAAAACGAAAAAAAAATGAAAATCAATTTCGCTTTTCGCGTCGTGGCCGAGGAGTGCCAACGAAAAAAAAACGAAAATGAAATTCAATCGCACCGTGGCCGAGGAGTGCCATGTGCAGTGTTACCGTTGTATTTCATTTATACTTACCACATTGGATTGTACGTTCTTCTGATAAACAATAATGATGTATAGTTAGGTGTATCTACAATCTACATTATGTATTTACTTTATTGAGTTATTTAGCAAATAAAACTCGGTGAAATTATCAGTACGTAAACTCGTTATTTTGCATTGCATCACTGAATCGAATGACGTCATATTCAAGCAATTCCCTCGGGTGAAATCGCTGTTAGTCTTTTTATATATTACGGTTTTACCAACACAAAACTGTGCGAAAAACAAGAATATAATGTGCCATATTCGACGTAACATATCCTTATTGTGACGTCATATGTTGCTATTTAGACGTAACAAATGGTTACGCATTGCAGGTGAATTACGGCGACGAAGCTTCTTTTCGCTTGTTAAAATTAATTTACGAAACGAACGCTCGACTTTGTTCAAAAAAACTATATATATAGCGGTATCAGTGAGACCAAGGAACATTTTGAGACCACACTTTTTGCTGGTCACCAGATAAAGGAATACCGTACCGCCTTTTCTTACGCCATGTCGAAATAAAGTATTTTGATAGTACAGCGTTAATTGTACTAATGTATATTGGGTTCAAAAAATACAGTCATGTCGTAATGGTATGCCGTGATCAGGTAGCTATCCATTTACAAAGTGTAGAATTTTACAAAGTGTATTTGCTAAATAACTCAATAAAGTAAATACATAATGTAGATTGTAGATACACCTAACTCTACATCATTATTGTTTATCAAAAGGACGTACAATCCAATGTGGTAAGTATAAATGAAATACAACGGTAACACTGCACATGGCACTCCTCGGCCACGGCGCGATTGAATTTCATTTTCGTTTTTCTTTTCGTTGGCACTCCTCGGCCACGACGCGAAAAGCGAAATTGATTTTCATTTTTTTTTCGTTTTCAATTTCATTTTCGTTTTCAATTTCGTTTTCATTTTTGTTTTCATTTTCGTTTTCATTTTCGTTTTCATTTTCATTTTCGTTTTCATTTTTGTTTTCATTTTTATTTTCGTTTTCATTTTCATTTTCATTTTCATTTTCATTTTCATTTTCATTTTCATTTTCAATTTCATTTTCGTTTTCATTTTCGTTTTCATTTTCGTTTTCATTTTCGTTTTCATTTTCGTTTTCATTTTTGTTTTCATTTTTATTTTCGTTTTCGTTTTCATTTTCAATTTCATTTTCGTTTTCATTTTTGTTTTCGTTTTCATTTTTATTTTCGTTTTCATTTTCGTTTTCAATTTTATTTTCATTTTTTTTTTGTTTTTTTTTGTTAAGAGTTAAAAAAACGTGTGGCAACACTGGGCCACCATACTGGTCCTTTAGAAGGGGAATAACCTTGAATATAACAAGTCCCCAAAGTTTTAATTGACACAACTAGACGTTTAGTTGAAAACCATAGGTTTTAATCGTTTTGATTCAACCAACGCATAACGCATAAGAGAGTGAAGTTTTGTAGTTTGGTAAAGTTAGGTATTAAAATTCGGCGTTAAACGACTACATCAAAATTAACCAACTATGAAGGGTCGGCTTTGACGTCACTTAAGCAACACGGCCTGTTGAAACTTGCCGTTTCATTATAATAACGTTATAACAATTATTTATAAACACTAACTAACATCACACGCCAAAATTGTAATATTTTAACAATATCTTTGTGTCACAAATATAGCGGCATTTAATAATAAACAACATTTAAATTTAACAAGAGATCAAAACTTTAATGAATAAGCACGTATGAAACTTATTAGCATAAGGTTAAATCACCTTTTCTACTATAACGGTCGACTATGCTCGATCAAAACAAACCAGAAGTACCCAACAAAGCGGGTTTCAGTCGCCACTGGTGACTGTGGAGCGGTAGGTGGAATGCATTTATACATTTGTTATAACTCATGAAGACTTACGATGTATGAGGATTGAGTGGTCGGTAAAGAACACCTGTAATTATGCTTTCTACAACTCCTGCATGTGTTTATTGTAAACTTAAACCAGTTATCCTCGTCGTCGCCAAAAAAACGTTTGTTTTGAGGAATTTGGACAAACTATAATCACGCGAAAGTTAGATAATGGGCAACTTCGGTTCCATCTATATCAATAAACGTTAATTTCGCGGTAATTCTGCAATAATGTTAGAGTGTTAATTTAATTTATAGTAGGGTGGGAGAAGATGGGACTGTTTGTTCTTTTTTTGTTCTACAAATTATAAAACCGCATACTCACAACTCTCATAAATCGATGTTAATAGTTTAAAACATGATTACGATATATGGATATTATGTGCTAAAGATGTCCCATCTTACTCCACGGTACTATATATATTAAAAAAAAAATTGGGTAAAAATTATGCTTCATTTAATACTAACAGTGTACGATATAAGTGAATGCTTTTGTTGCGTCCCTGCATGAATGTTATTAGATTCTTGCCGACGCTTCATCGTTGTTAACCTTTTTCATTCGATTAAAAAGTGAAGGAAAATTATACAGTGGGGTGGGAATAGATGGAACATTTTTTTATTCTATGTTTTTATTCCATTTAGTAGTAAACAAAAGCAGTCAAAAAATTATGAAACTGTCTCCTCACGACTCGTGTTAATCGTTTAAAACACATCAGGATATTATGTGCTAAAGGTATCCCATCTTCCCCCACAGTAGTATATGCAAACTAGGCGTTGTTATACGCGAATATTGATACCGGTTTGCTCATGTTTAGTTTAGAATACTGCATCGGATTATACCAAGAGTTTAATGCTTTAACTAAGACACATTATCGCATTTGACAGTCGTTAACTAGTCGCTAATTGTTCGATTATAAATCTGAACATTTTGGAATTGCTGCAGCCACAGCACTCTAAGTTTCTCTATTGTCTGCACAGGAAACCAGTCCAAACTATCAAACACGCGAAGAAGAGTATTTTCTTTGAATTGTACGACATTTCGGAAATAACAAGCGTTTAATAATCATCCAATTTAAAACGAAAAGCGTCGGTTTTGCCACTTCATTATCATTTTCTCTGGAAAGAAACAAAGTAAGGTAATAATGCTTTGTGATACTCTATTATCGCAACTAGGGTTTGTTTTGCAGATGAACAAGTCAGCACTTCTATTGTTGCTTCTCATCGGACTCCTCGTCCTCATCGGACACCGTAACCACAGATGCCTGGACGATTCGTCGTCGTCGTCGTGAACATAACCATGGTCGTCGCAGATGGAGCACCGATCAAGAGCTCATGGAAAACAGTAAGCAAACATAGTAAAGTAAACGTCCGCAGTTGCACATTGGGTGCGAATTTAGGGTTTGAAGTTGTTGTCATTGTCGGTGTGTGTCCTTGGGCAAGACACTTGGCATTCTATCCAGCCGAACGGTCATTTTAACTCAGAACTACACACTTTTTGCTGATGTCAAATATATTATGTGGTTAAAACACCTGTTAACGTTGTTAATAATTTAATTTAGTCCTAAAAAAGTATTAATTTAATTTTTTCAAGCTTTCATTTTCAAAGTTTCAGATGAGGGAACAGATATTGCTTCGCGTGAATCCGAAGAATAATTGCCCATTCGTGTACATCGAACTATTTAATAAATTTAGCAGCATCAAAAAATATATACATTGTGTTTTATATCAGTCTCCTGTTCTTTTTAAACAGTCGAGGAAATATATAAAAATGCAAAATAATTTCCAAATGGCTTTGGTTCAAAGGACCATATATACCAATGAAAAATCAAAATTTATATACAGTAAGGTAGGGGAAGACGGGACTCGGCGTCAGGCTAAAAAAATTTCCTTTTACCGGTACCCTTTCAAATATAGACGAATACAAAAATGTTTTTTGGATTTAATAGAATGCCTCTTTTTTATGAATGCTTACACTACAGAAATTATAAATTATTTAGTAAAGTATATTTCTGTTTATACGGCACCTATTTTGTCTACACTGATGTAACCTGTTGATCTTCAACCAGGTAAGAATATGATGAGAGTTGTATTACCATAACCGAGCAGACACAATTTAAGTTATATTATACTGCTCAGCACGATACATTGAACTGTCTTTGAATTTAATTTTTACTACTGTAAATAAGGTTCCTGGTGAGGTTGAAATTGATCAACAGAATTGCATATAACTTTAATTTAAAATCACCTAACATTGAAAAGATCACATTTATTTTCATCTGGAAAAGGTCACTTACAAAAAATACACGGTCCAAAAATTACCTAATATATTCATGCAATGTTACACGTAAATCATGTGGTTTCAATGTTTGATGTAACATTAAAAAACTCCACTTGACCCACAGTCTTATCAACTACAGATTCTGTTAACTGTATAAGGTTTTCATACGCCTCGAGTTGATCCTCAGAAACCTCAACTGGGAAGTTTGGCACGTATTCAACATCAGCGTATTCAACAGTTATGTTTTTATCTTTCAACTCTTTTTCTACCATTTTCCAGTCAGACAAAGAGCATGTGAACTGCAAAATAATTATTACATTAAAACCTACTTAAAATAATATATAGCATACTGAATAAATGGCACATGGCTTTAAACTATGGTGTGTGAAATGCCTGCAATGCTGTAAGCGATAGTCAATTAGTCAACCCTCAGTAGCTGTTATTCTGGCATCAGTTGTTAAAATTAGTTCTATTTTGTATTTGCGAAACATTTGGCCAATTTGGGTAAGCTTTTTTTGGCATATACCATTTAAAAAAAGTTTAAAAAGCCCTGGGCAAACCAATAAAAATTACCATGCATTATTTTGGTACATTACTTGATTTCACACAGGGAAAGCACAATAAAAACCATTTTAATCCAACATATACAATAATTTTACCCGTAATTTTCCATCTTCCACTGTTGATACATCTTCAGCTCCTACTTCAATCGCAAGATCTGTATATTCTTCCTCTGACTTGTAGTCTTCGCTTGTCGGGAAAGAAGTAAGAATAATGCCTTTTCTTTCAAAGTTTTGCGTTATCAGGGATTCTTGGTTAATAGAACCTTGGCTGAAAAAAATAATGTACAAATTAAGCTACAAAAACCACTTGTAATTAAAAGAGAAAATTTATGAACAAAAATTAAAAACAAATGTCCCTTATTTATCATCACTTAAGTAACACAGCAATGTAAGAGGCTAGAATATAATATAGGGGAACAATTTTGTTTACTTCTAGACTGCTGACAAGTGACAAGTCACGTATTTAGCTTTATGAGTAATAGTTTTTTGTATTATTTTTTTACTGTATGGCTGACAATTTTTACAACCCATTAGTGACCACTGGGTTGGAACAATAGCTGTTAAGTGTCTTGCCTAAGGACACATTCGCCCACAATGGTAGCAGCGATGAGGTTTAACCACATAACCTTTAGGTTAGGGACAGGTGCTAAGCAAATGCGCCACCGCACCAGACCCTTTTTGGTTATCGTGATTAAAATGTAAAAGTTACAATTTTTTACTGAAATTTGATGTTTAAAATTACATGGACTATTGCCATCAGCCTTATGCCCATTTCATTATTTCCATTATGTATTTGGACATTCAGATTCTACTAGGCCCTCAGAAAGTCAAAATAACATGACATAATAAATCTCTATAAACATAAGTTATACAGCCACTTACAAATTGGATTTACGAATGCAAAATTTTGCCTGCTGTACTGCTACTTTGATATTTTTTGCATAGCATTGAAGAATAACCACACAACCATTTGGCCCAGTGACTGGAAGAGTAAATTCTGATGTATCCTGTATAACAAAGGCTGCCATAAGCTTTTATGTGTCTGACTTCTGACACTATTATATATTAAAACTTACACTTGTAAACATAACAGCAATTAAATTAACTTATATGTTTATAACAGTTGCCATTAGATTTCCATCTTTAAGACTCGCACAGAGTGCTTTTACCCGCCAAAAAGCAAGGGGATCACCAATGTTAATATACACATAGACCTATGGCTATATGATATTATACAAGCAAATTGGATGCAGAGTTTAAACATGTGCCCTACTGTTACACCAAGATGGAAATGTTGCTCTAGTTAGACAACGACAGTGAAGTAACCATGCACGAGTACCTGTTTTTTTCTATCTAATAAACGATTAACCAAGGTAGCTGGCATTCCATCCTTCTTACACTGAGCCACGGCCCTTGCTAGAGCTGTGTTTACCTTTAAGTCATATCCGCCACTTTCTAAAACATAAATGGGATGGTTATTAAAGTTGACAACCAATAAGGCCATAAGGATATAAATGAAACACATACAAACTTTTACACTTAATGTACCAACAGAACAAATTTATTTGGTGTTAAGGTATTGGACCAACTCTGGCCTAAATCTATTGCATGCCTACTGTTATTAACAGCAACTGTTCCTACATAGGAATTATTAGCTGTTTTATTAATATGTGGACAATTACAAATAAAAAGGCAAAGGAAATATCACAATTCAAGTATAGTAAAATCAATAAATTACCTTTCAGTGCACGTTTGACCATTCCAAGGTTTCTATGGTAAAGTCTCGCCTTGTCATTTGCAGCTTTAAGTTGAGCAGGAGTTTGCTTGTTGGGCAACTTTATTCCATAACTTCTGGTTAATGTTAAAACACTTCCAATACAATAACAGTCACATATTGACAACCGTACATTCAAATTATTTACAGTATATGGGTTCAATTTCAGTTGAATGGAATGCCTTGATAAAGTTGAAGATGTTGTACACAGCGAATACAACCTTGAAAGTACCAACGAATTTTGCGCCAAGCTTGTCGATTTCAAGCACAGCGTACGAAGAATGTTTAAGTGGAGCATGTTAAATTATAAACAATTCAAAGTAATGATGCCATATTAAAATTCTTGTTTCTTCTTTCTGTCCTGTATTCAGTAAGGAAAACAAAAGTTAAACTAGAAAATCCGAACTGATTTTATGTTTCTTGAAAGTTTTTCATTTTAACTGTACACCTTGACTTTGTGTCTACTGTTTATTCGGTGTTACATTGTGTGGAGCCCTTTACCCGCAGACGCCATGTTTGACCCCGTAATTTGAATGAATGTAACTTATATAATATATATACTCGTAGCCGGGTACTTTTTTTCATACTTTATCAGTGAGTCTATTTTTTGTTTGTTGTTGTATTGCAAACAAGTTAGACAACCAATTGGTGACCAGCGGACTGCAATAAATGACGGTTTATCCCAAAGGCACAAACACCTGCATTGGTAGCAGCAGAGTATACTACTACAGAGTATACTACTATAGTTTAGTATACTCTGGTAGGAGCATCCGGCAGTAAACCGAGTACTCTGTTGGTTCTGATGCGAGCGTTGTAAACAACCAGCCATGCGAAGCTGGACAATTTGATAACACATTTTACCACCCAAAATATGTTTGCGGTGTCGACATTATATTGTATTGCACAATTATCTTAATAGTTCTGAATAAGCAATAATACATTATCTTAAAAGTAAAACAATAAAAAGTGAAGAAAATTGGGAAATGAAAGCACACAGGAACAAAAGGAATGTTTATAATCATCTTATTCGCTGAAAAAATACTCAACATCATACATCTCACAAAAATTCAGCTTCAGCTGGTAAAAGGTTAGGGGAAACAATGCACTTGATAAATGAATCAAAATTAGCAATAATTGATAACATACAAAACACAGCATTCTATGAGCACTGAAACTAGAAAGGTGATTGAGTAACAGTGTATGTTGTGACACCATAAGCAAACTGACATTGCACATTTCAAACACTTTTGGTATTGGAACTACTTAGGCGGTACTAAAACACTTTTGAGAGCCAAAGGGCTTGTAAGGTTGTTTCGGACAGTTGATTTTCTTCTTTGTTGATATGTCAACTTGTAATCTTCCAAATCTGTTAATAAAAGGATAGACCTAAACAATTATAGGTCTTTTTCCAAAAGGAAGTAAGGTAATGTAATTTTATAAGCCATTTATAAGTAAACACCAAAAAATTTCATTGTCAAATAAATTTAAATAGAAAATGTTTTAATGTAAAGAAAAGCATCAATAAACGTTTACCATTCCCAGGGTGCTGTAAGTACAAACAAAATATATAGTTGCAGGCTAGCATACAAACCCTTTGCAGAGCAAGTTTTAAACACATGCTACCTGTTAGTGTATATCAACATCATCAACACAGCATGCAAACAATACAAAAAAACTTTTCCTAATACAAATTCACATAGTTGTTATATGCCAATTTAAAAATTTGACAAAAAAGAGTAAAATGATTCTAAAAGTCTATATAGCATCATATACCTCAAGGACTACTTGCTTGTTTTGGTTACTTTCTTTTAGAGAATCAATTTTCTTAATAAACAAGAAATTGGTCTACATAAGTATTTCTGATTGGTGTTTTTTAAAACATATGTTGATTTGATATCTCCTTTAGTATTGGGAGATTAAAATATCATATAAGAAGTCTTAAATAAACTTATGATATTATGTAAGGGTTATAGCGTCATTAAATTTGTTAATGTGGGTGATTAGTCACACATATAAAAGCCACAGCGTTAGTATAATGTGTTAATGTTAAAAGGATGCATGACGCACAAGCAATGCAAACCTGTTAATAAATAAGATGGTAAATCATAAATCACCCGGGCAACTACATCATGCCTGTGACACACCAGCATTGTCTTGATCAGTCAATGGTTGTGTAGTTATTGATTTAATTTCATTAATCCATGATTTTTGCTCTTCTTTGTCTTCACAGCAGAGCAAGTAGTCTCTATTTAACCAAACAATTAAAGTTTTACAATTTAACAAAACAAACACAGCATCTTTGTATCTACAACAACAATAACAACAACAACATTATCCGATGAATATAACAAAAAGGAATAGAATACTCTGGTCCAGACAATAACAATTTGTTTCTACTACAAGTACTTTTTTAAGTTGCACAGCTATATTTTACCTGTAAGGTGTCGTAATTGTGATTCCAAAGCCGTGTTCTGTTTGACCGGCAGGAAGGCCATCACGAACCATATAACCTTCTGAACGACTGCCTAGATATATCTCACCTCGTGGATATGGGTCCTAAAATATGGTAATTATTGAAAAATGAGATGATTATAAATGGCTTTATAACTTGTATGCAACTCACATATCTTACATAACACATTACTAAGACTGCAAAAATATCATGTATATGTAGAGAGAAAATTGACAATTTTCAGTTAATTATTTTTATGACATACCAGGGGTTTTTCAAAGTAAAGGAGACGCCTGTTTTCCAATGAAAACCATCGCTTCCTATATGGCTCTGTAAGCTAAAATAGAGAACATTATGAAAATACTAGATTAGTGTACAGGAAGTTACAAACCTTTGGCCCAGTTTTTTCCATCCAACCCTGCTTTCTTTGGTGACTGTTCAACCTTCTAAGTACCTTTATAAATAAAAGTAATTTCATAATAAAACTACAGTAATAGATTTTTATGAAGGTTTACCTCTGCATCAGAGAGTTGGGGGTAGGATTTTCGAATTAAGTGAAAGGAGGAAGCTCTAAGCACAATGTACCAATCCACAGCATCCTGTTGAAATTTAACATACCGTGGTGAACTAATTGTAGATTCTCTACCTTTTGTAGTTTGTTTAAGCCATAGTTTATGTGTATACAATTTAGTTTTATATTTTTGGCTTGGGTTATTCAACCTGTCCCCGAATACAAAACTTAAATGATGAATTTTTTTATCTTACTTTTCCAATCAATTTAACTGTTTGGTAATTTTTAAAAAAGTTTTAATTGGATATACTATGCTACCTTTTAAATACTAATTCAACTTACAAAAATAAGGAAATTTACCAAAGCAAATTATCAATACAAAATTTCATTTAACAATCGCACTGGCGAACAATAAGTGATTATTATCAATAAGTGATGACTTGCGGAACAGCACAGCAAAACAAATAACTATTAAGAGTCATTTCCAAGTAACCAACACATCACAAACACATTCAGCATGCTAAATGTCACAAGTTCTGCTTAATGAAGGAATGAGTATGAAGTATGGCATGTTCTTATAGACCACAACTACCAGTTTCACTTTTGTGTAGGTCTTAAGTATTTACTCTGAAAACTTTTGCATGGTAGGTTACCCAACACTAAAAAAGCATAATGATGGAATGAAAATTGAACAGTATTATAAATATAGGTATAGCCTACTTTCTTAACAAATATACTTGATCAGCGCAAGCATATTTTTAACACAAAGTTACACAAATAACAAGAACCATCAAACTAGTTATACAAACCACATACACGCCCAAATGACAAAACTAATAAACATAAGTGTAGTAAGCTACTCGGTGAATCATCACAACTAAATACCTTTGCCTCATCGGCATAGAGGTAGATCTGCCTTGTTAAATTGTCGTTCATGAAGGCCAGTTGTAATCCATGAGGATGGTTTATCTTGTCTGGTGCCAACGAGGTACTCAGTGTGGTAAGGTTGATTATTTGTTTAGGTTCTTTGGCCTAAGTGTGAAAGAATGTGTAAAATTACAAAGAGGCGACATATATGAAACTCGTAATGTATGTAACTGTATAAAGATTTACATCGGGTTTAACAAAGTATTTCAGAGTTCCTTCATCCATGTTAAGAACAAATCTCCTTTGTTTAAATTGTTTTCCATCTTTTCCTCGTTTCCATAACATTCCTTCTTTCATGCCTGTCTCGTAATGTGCACAACCCCCTGGTGTTGCAAACTCCTTTCTTTCATATTTCGCATGAATAAAATGCTCTTTATAAGCCCTGAAGAAGGAAATGTTGTTTAAAAAATGAGAGTACATTGGTTATATTTATATGCAAAAGTAGAGAAAATAAAAAATAAAAGTAGGAAAAAAGCAGACACATACAATTAGTAGCCTACTTATTATTTGATGGCCATTATTTATAAAATGTGTAACGCTTGGTTAAAAAGGTACTTAAAATGAAAGTAATAAAAATTGGAGAGTTCGTAAAACTTTCATAATATTGCTGTTGGGCAATAACTCTTTATTGGAAAACAAACAACAAGCCCGCGATGTAATAACATATATATGCGATTGGGTCATAAAAATAACAAGCAGCCACTCACTGTGGATCTGTGGGCACAGGTTTCCTGTAGTATATTGGTACGTGTCGCTCCAGTACAACATTAACACTTTCATTGCCATTTTCGCACATAAACTGTTGAAATAAACAATTTTTAGGAACTATTTTATCCATATTCCCACACATATCCACGTTAATTGTAGTGAAATACTCAATTTTCTTATAATTGTCTTTGTAAGTGTAATGATATAACGCTAATAAAAACAGAGCAACTTGAAAAATTTCTTTCCCTACATTATAATTTACAAACACGAATTCTAAACATTACTCTTATTGGGTAAATGATCTAGAGGGCAGAATTTTTGACAAGTATTCAATGTACACACCAAGCTCAATACACCATTACCGTTGCATACCTCACAACTTAACATCAACTCACCTGAACAGCCTCATCGGCCCATTGGTCCAAACGACAAGACTTGACTCGACTTACATGAGTTCCTAACATTCTGTGAATACCTGAGCAGTTGACGCACATAAACACTCCAATGTTGCTTGATGCCCATTCTGGACCTATTGGAAACAAAATGTTTAGAAACATTTTAAAAAATGTTAGATATTTTGGTTAGCATGTTAGACTATTTTAGCAGAGAAAGTTAATTTTATGGACTGATTATTACTACAAGATGAAGTAAAGTAAAGACTACTTTATAAGCCCTGATGTCCCACTTTTCTACCATTGTTGCCAAATTATTTTTGTAAAGTCAGCATGTCTGACACGGTCAACTTCTATGTGCAACATGCATCAGTTTGATGGTTGTAAATATATAGAACTAACTCATTTAAGTAACTTTTGCTATGGTTCACCAAACATCACTCACATTTACAACTCTAGTCGGGTGCAACATAACCAACATAAAACCGGACTTATCTTTTCTTACAATCATCAAAAGTAGGCTTACGGTTAAAATCATGAAGTTAGTATTGCTATGTTACCAATACGGTATATTGGCAATACCACTATAAAAATTAGGCTTCTGCATGTTAGAAAACAAAAGTCATGCATTTCAATCTGCCATATACAATAACATTACAAAAATATTACGATATTCACACTAAAGTCTGGCTGATAAGTTTGGAATATTTCACAACATTACATTTTTTGGCTTGTCAGTGGTTTATAGCATATAACTTTTTTTAAGTTATAAGAGTGTGGTAGTATACCTTCTGCATTGCAATCTGAACATAATTTATTCTTTGGCAGTTGCAGTTGTTCTAAAAGTATCTTTTTGTTCCGTTCACCCATAGTTGTTTGTTAGTAGGTACAATACCACTTGTTTATTAAGATGAGCCACAACAAATTTTACATTATTTGGATCAAACATAAAAAGCAGAATAAAAATTAACACTATTGACCTACACAACAATCTGAAATGCAAAAAATAATTAAAAAAAACCATTACTTTACTATTCCAAATATGTCTTGCCTAAATCTAAGTATTAAGGTTGCCATACAATTTACATTTGTAGAATTCACAACATTTGATTCGAAATTGTTTGCCCATACCCACCATTAGGTGTAACGGTGTAGATGATGTGATCCACACTTTTAATATACAATTACCATATTATACAAGCAACATTGGATTTGAACTTTCGGCTTGTTTTACCTTTTATAATTAGATTGTCTCTTCTGACCTTATACTTACCCATTGCATATCATACAAATGAAAAAACAGTAAACAGGAATCAAATGGTGCGAATTCTACAAATGGGAATTATAAAGCTATAGTAGTTTTAGATTATTAAAATGTTTAAGTTCAAGCAGTCAACATCTGTGAAGCACTGCAATGAGGACGGACTGCGTTATGATCCAATCTGTCACACAACCCCTTTTAATTTCTATATAAAATTGTGTTCGTAAAACAGCACATCAAACGTCTTTCCTATGGTAACAAGCGCCATCGCCGTCGAAGAAATGGACGAACAAAACGGATACAAATAAAACTTATCGAATAAAACGTAGACGAGTTTCACGCATGCAATCTATTTATTGCTGAGAGCCTGAGACGCTAGCTTTTCAGCTTTACTAGCTATTTAGTCGAAGAAGACTACACAATGAAATATTCATCCATAGCGTTTTTAAATCACTCACTTATTTGAAGCATCAGCATATACTGAACTGATAAACGCTACACGCCAAAACGCTGTCTGTACAAAACCAACGTCCAAAACCACCAACAGCGGTAAACAAAACAAAACAATAGAACAACTGAGTCACGTTCTACTCCAGTGAACAAAACATATTTCCGTATAGCGTTTTTTTGCACCACACACGGGGTCTTAAACAAATTATATTCCACTGCCGTGTACACGTTCGTGCTGTTGTAACAAAACGGTATATTGAAAAACATTTTGCATATACGTGAAGTAATATTTCAAGAGATCATAGGTGAGTCTGATGTTTATGATGCAAAATTGTGTCAGATATATCAAATATATATAAGAATGTTTTGCAAACTTCGTTGTTTATATCAGACGCACGAAAGTAAATAAAAAATAAGAAAAGGAAATGAACGAATTTTATTCATGTTCATTAGCCTCTATAGCTCAGTGGCAGAGCACTAGTCTCGTAAACTAGGGGCCGTGAGTTCAAATCTCAATGGAGGCGCGAGGCAGTTTGGTTTGTAATTTAATAAAATATTTTTTACGTCACAATGATTTCTGTTCATGTTGAAAAAAGCTTGCATTTCAATAATTTATCAATGATGCTTATAAAAGAAAAATTGACAAGCCGACATACGACCCGAATGTCATACTGAAGTGGGGTAAGATGGGATACCTTTAGCAACTATAATTCAAAAACTTCCTGGTCGTCATAATTAACAGCGTTATTTTAGAGTCGCTGTGCTACAGTCGTATAATTATAAAAATATTTATTTTTACTACCCAAGGGGACGGGAAAATGGACCAAAAAATACAGTAGAGTGGGCAGGAGATAGGACACCTTTGTACTCTATTTTCTCGTCTCATTTGGTAGTGAACGAAGAACATTCAAAAAATTATAAAACTATATCCCAACGATTCTAATAGACATTTTTTAGTTGTTTAAGACACGATCAGGATAATTGGATTTTATGTGCTAAAGGTGTCCCACCTTCCCCCACCCTACTATATATCCTATCTTACCCCACACTACTATATGTTGATACAGTATTTCAGTCAATGCTAATTTAACACTTTTACATTTTATTTTCTCCTCCCATTTGGTAGCAAACAAAGAACATTTAAAGAACTACGAAACCGTAGCCTCGCGACTTCCAGGAACCGTTTTTAGTTGTTTAAAACACAATCAGGATGCTGGTTAGATTTAATGTGCTAAACGTGTCCCCTCTTCCCCCACCCTTCTGTAAATTGTAGTTATCTCTTCAAACATAGTTAATGGAGATCAAGTTAATTAATGCAGCGAAGATAAGAGAAATAGTTGCAAAACGAAAGCCATTACAAAAACGCTACTAATTACTACTGTGTCAGAAAAAAGCGCGGCTGCTGCTAAACTAACAATACATAGAAATTTAATTCAAATTAGGATGTACTTAATTAAAACAAATTAATATTTATTTGAAAGTAAAGAATTTTTATTGTCACGCTTTACTTGCAGTTCGTGGAATGCGTGCAAGTGAAACGCGAATTGCTCGTCATTTGTTTGAACGCATTCCTCCTTTAAATTACAATTAATTTATTTGTCCTGTACTTCAGTAATTTTGGCGCGATTGTGTTGACAACGTTATTGGGCGTGCCTCAAAAGTTTAACAACCTCTATAATTACATATTATCCGAAAACGCATGAGATATATACGTCATGTATTGGTATGATGTAAACTACGAACTAAAACAAATTGCAGCACAAACATATACAAAAGAGCGTGCCCGAACTCCCATTAACATATATACATATATGTTAATTGATTATACACATAGTTGATTTAAACAATACGGTATAGACTTTTATTGGCAATATCAGAAAGAAAGATCGGTTAATATATTGTTGCACAAAGGCTGATATAATACAATACCATATGCACTTTTATAGGAACAGATTGTTGAATTATACTACATTTTTTATAAAGCTAAATAGACTTCTGAATCTTGAGATTTTCAGCAAATAATTAATGTCAAAGTTTAATGGCCGATGAATTTATTTTTGTGGTCATCGCAACCTGGTGATTTATGTCGTGTTATGGTTTCGACAGTTATGAGCGATCCAGTCGGAGAGATCTCGCGGGCGTGGTAGGGAGTCAAATAAACACGGCTTGTTGCACGTGTCTGTTCGTCAGAAACGAGCGATTATATCAAGAGGGCAGTGCTGTTAGAACTTTTTTTTTCAATGTGAATAATGCGGCTCGCGTCATAGATCAGACTTACGGAGAGTAGATTTTGTATACTGGTCAAAGTGGTAAAAACGGAATGTATATCGCCTATTAAACTACTTCAATGACGATTGATTATACTACGGCGAGTTCGAAATAAGAAAAAGAGAAAGGGATTACTACACTGAGCGCCGTCATGCCGTATTAATACCACTTTCCCAGGTCGGTAAATTATAAAAGGTGATGTTTTTGAACAGACCACTTCAAACTGGGTGAACAGAAGTTTCGAGACGATAAGAAGCGATCAAAGAATGTTTAATTAGTTTTGTCTGTAAAGGAAATTTTGAATTTTATTACACAAAAGTTCTGCTGATTAAAATCTGTAAGGACGAGGGTCAAGGGTTTCAGTCTTTAGTGTTGGATTAGCATTTCGCAAACATGTGGATCAAGTTATCGATTCTTCTAGCTTTTATTTCAGAGTTTATTGCAGCAGGTTGGTGGTACTGTACAACAACTGACTTAATACATTGGTATATAAGTAAACGTATTCAACGTCTGATCTTCGTTTTTCGCAGACTTGTGCATATTGGCGGATTTAACAAATGTTTATTTGCAGATACATGTAACTACAAACGTTACCCGACATCGTTCATTCCCAACTTTATTACAAGAAATAATGTGACAACAAAGTTTAGCACTTTATCATCTGCTAAAGAGGCATGTGACGACCTCGGGGAAAATTGTTTCGTAAGTTTGCTACAATTAAAATAGTGTCAATTCAACAAATATCAAAATTTTGGATAATTGCCTCGTCTACGCTTTAAACTGTCAAGGTGTAATTTACCTGTTTCTAATTGCAGGTAACGCAATATAAAGTATTGCTTTTTATACATGATATGAAACTGGCATTTTTTCTCGCAGGGGGTGGTATTGGTTCTCCACATGCAGTACCGACTCTATGTTATCGGTTCAAGCAGCGACATCCGGTATAACGATCAAGCTATATCATGGAGGAAAACTTGCCCGGGAGATTGTGAATTCGTTCTCAGCCGTGAATTTAACGGTCGCTCGGTGGTTTCTAAATACAACAAGATCTGCGATACCGTTATAACTGAAGGTATACGTATGTGCAGTATATTGATATTGACTTTACGTTCAGATTGCTACCTTGTGGAAAGAACGTTCATGTGTATCGGTATAGAACTTTTTGATTCTGTAATGTACAGATTACAATATTTCTGTATCTAGTAAGGTGGTATTCTACACCGCACCTGCTACCTAAAATACATATAGCGAAGAACAAAGTCTTAATTTAAACACACCCGATCCTCTTAAACTGCCCATTTCGTAGTGAACCCGCTAATTTTTGCATAGTACACGTCAATGTATACATATTGCTGCAGCAGAAAGCGGAATTAAATGGATTAGTCTCTACAGACTTCATTTAATTGCCGGTTTCTGGAGAACCACTTCCTCGTGGGTGGAGCTGGTCGCATGTTTAAAATGCGCAAATAAACTAACTTTATAAAAATGCTTCTCTCCAGAGAGGACTATAAAGTGTATATTGCATGTTACAGAGGACACTGTTTTCTTTGTCCCTGCGGTCAACTAAACTCCGCGTGTTAATTAAATATTTAACAATTAACTAAAACATAAAACAAATCACAATGCGAACCTAAACTTCGAGTTTAAACGCAGAAGAGACATCGGCTCAAGGTGGTTCATGGCTACCGTGGTCAAGGTGGAGTCCATGCAGTCACAGTTGTGGTGAAAACGGCGTAAAACGTCGTGTGAGGCAATGCCGGGTGAACAGACTTGATAGGGACAGGTGCTCAGGAAACAGAACACAAACCGCTCCTTGCAACTACTCTAGAAAATGTCCCATAACTTTATCGGATGTTTATGGTAAGTTAATATAATGCCGTGAGTTTGATAGACGTATAGTAGGGTGGGGGAAGATGGGACACCTTTGACACATAACATTCGAATATCCTGATCGAGTTGTAAACAATTAACAGCGGCCTATGGGAGTCGTGAGGATACGGTTTAATATTTCGTTGAATTTTCTCTGTTTACCACCAAATAGGCGGAGAAAATAAAATAAAAAGGTGTCCCATCTCCCCCCACCCTATTATATATAACTGACCTTCCGTTTTCCTGCAAGAGTTTGGCTATTTTTGGTAATCTATAAAAAAAATTGTGTAGAAGTTTGTGTCGAAAAAATCGTGACAGGCTGTATTAAATTTAATGTTGCAATTTACTTTCTATTGTCCAACGACGAGTGAACATGCCGGGGATACCTTACGTAATAAGATTAAGATGGGGTAATAATCTACCTGTGTAATATAAGTGACGCTGGTGGTGGTGCTTTGATGACCGAGTATTTTCATTGGGTCATGCAAAAACAAATGGGAGCCTTGATCGCTGGTGGTTTGCGCATGTACTGTAATTATATGTTTTCTTTCTAAACACCGAACCCCTACGTCCATCGTCAATAACAATGTTAAAATGCGACGGACAGAGCAACGAAAACAAAGAGATCTACTTAAAAAGCGAATTTTCAAAACCATATTTAAATTTAAAGAATGTGATGCTATAACTTTGCCTTGCTTTGTCCGGATGGCTATAAGTAAATGACCAATTTGAGCGGAACATTGTAACATGTTCAACTTATAATCGATCACACGGCAATCCAACGATTCACTGACCGTGCTTTCTAAAGATCCTCAAGTGAGGTACCGTTTTACACAACACTGGCATTTTCATGACATAATGTAATGCCGTATGCAGACATAATTCCGCTATTTACTGATGTAATATTGGACAAGACGGCATTTACTTTTAACGTCGTCATCGCTTATCAAATCTGCGGCAGACGGAGCCACGCACATTGTAGATAACATGATAATCATTGCTATAACTCGTGATATCGGTCGTCATGTTGCACTTTATAAAGGCGCGCCCACCGGCATTAGACATCATAATAAGTGAATTTTAAAAGTAGTGGGTCAGGTAAACGATTCGATGTCGAAGAATTTTATTTTTTAGCCATCTATGGCAGCAAGCAACAACTGAAACATCCTTGTAAATTATTCCGTCTCAATGGGTTCCGACACAAATTGGCCAATTTTTGGTTATACTCATGATACAGTGTCGTCATGTTTATAAAAAAAGAACACCTACGAGGAAACAAATGGCACCGCACTGGGCAACTAAAATTGTTTATCTGAGATTAACTATAGCATATATGACTCGATGGTTGCTGTCTGGCGTTGCCGCTACCAACTTCGATCTAACTGTTACCGACTCATAACCACTTAAGATGGCAATTTGCAAAGGAATTCTCAAAGTTAATTTCATTTCTAGGTATCGTTGGTCCCGAGGGAATCGCAATTGCTGGACGAATTCCGATTTATTCCTCCTGCATACGGCAAGAAGCGGGTAACAGGACGGGGTGTGGACACCCTGAAGGAATAACCACAAGGTGCTTATCCAACATAATGTTTGGCGTGTTATGCTTGTTTAATTTGCTGGTAACGACAGTATAAAACTCCCGCTTCGTTTGTTGCAGAGAAAAGTGTCGACAGTTCAATTGCTGCTATCTCAAAGCATACACAGGCCTGGAACAAGGCCCACGTTGTTACCAGCCAATACGAATTTACGGCGGCGCGGGTAGGTGAAATAATTATTGCAGAAACGCGTTTAAATATTAAAAACCGCTTGCCCGAAATTGGAATGAATGCGCGCAATATCAACAAAATCTCGGTGCGCCTATCTGTGCAGACGCTTGGTTCGCATAGATAGCTGCTTTTCCCCCTATTTACCCGCCTTAACCTTCCATATATGGTATATATATACATATAGTACGGTGGGGAAGATGGGGCACCTTTTAATCACATATTCTCGTCCAACTTGGTAGTAATCAAAAAACATACAAAGAATTATAAAACCGTATCCTCACGACTCCCATATACCACTCTTAATCCACAGGACCTAGTGGTTGGAGTATTTGGAGCGGTTGGAGTGTTTGTTCAAAGTCATGTAGAAACGGTACGAGATCACGAAACAGAGTTTGTACAGGAGGCTTACCTGGGTCTATTATCTGTCCACAGTCCGACACAAATATTGAGGTAAATTTAACAGCCATTACTCGTTTGTATCAATGCGTCACGCATTCGACCTCGTGAAGAACTCTATAAGTCAAAAATAAATTGCCAATTCCACGTTAAGAGGTAATCCGGCTTGGCGTGTTTAGATATTGAAACCAATTGTCCGTGGGTGTGAGTGTCGCGCTGCGGTTGTTGTAACTGCTGACTGTTCGCGTACTATACTGTACGAGGTCTCAAAACTTCGAAGCGTTATTCGCTATTGCAGCGATACAGCTAACAGGATTATCACATTCCCGATGCCAACTGAGGTCCATACTGTAACTTGAATGGTGAACCTGTTTATTTATTTTACGCAATTTTCAGGTGTGCTCATTGGGTCCGTGTCCATGTGACGTCAACCCGTGTCGTAATGATGGCGTCTGCATCGTTGACGCAAGGCGAGCTCACGGCTATCGCTGCGAGTGCCCGAATAATCTCATTGGAAAGCATTGCGATTTCGGTAAGTTTATTTTACATAGGATTTTATTGCTGCACATGGAAAGGTAAGTTGTAAGCCTACCTTTATAATACTTGCCGACTTGACCGTGGTGCAAGTTTTTAAATTGCAGAAATGTGGTTCTTGGTTTAAATTATGTAACAGCCAAAGAATAGTGTTTACAAAACTTCCACCTTAACCACCTGTATTATAAAATATAGTAGGATGGGGTAAGATGGGATATCTTTTCATTCTCTTTTTTCGAGCCTTGTTTGTAGTATAAACAAAGAATATATACAGAATTATAAACCGTGGCCCCGCGTTCCTTAAAAAGATAGGGAAATATAGAATCTTATACTCCTCAGTACTATACATAAATTTCGTACCCCTCTTAACTCTTACGGGGTTTAGCATCTCCGAACCGGTACTTTTAAAACCTAATGTTCTGCCAAAAATAACTCACATGTTCAAATTTTCGAGAACATATAGAGACAAACATGTTCAAAATTTCGAGAACATATATAGCTCGCTATATTTAGGCAATGGTTATTGGGATTAGAACCACGTAATCTTGTCGCGGTGAACCGGTTTTTGGGTCCGTTTATTTTACCATTGACTACATTTTATGTTTACACGGCGGAGTTATATGGCGAAAACTAAGGGTTGTGTATAATGGCTCTTGTACGTTTTCGTTATAAAAACATGTTTGTGTATATCGCACAGAGACGGTTGACCAGAAAAATGGCTTACGACTGTCTAAGCGGTTAGCTGTGAAACATGCATGAAATGTACTGCTATAATTTGGAAAAAAGATCCATTAGATGAGGGCCGTTGTTAGGTTTGGTTGTATAATAATTTAATGACTCGTTTTGTGCGGTTTGAAGCAAAATTATATCCTGTTGATTGGCATGCGGTAAAAGCAGAGGTATGTGGCACTTTTGAATTGCAGTGCTCGCTAGGTTTAAATTAAATATTTTAAGTTGGAAAAACACACTATACAATGCTAGCACATCACTGATAGCCATTCTTTTCTAACTTTATTGTGATGTTCTCAGCGGAACCAGTTTTAACCTGCCTGAAAGACTCAATCACTGTCTCCTTCGACAAGCGTGTGATAGAAGACGAGGGATTGTTGAACGACCCTGATCTCATCCACTTTAGCGGTTACAATTCATCCTTATGCTATGCAACACCAAGTCCCGATGGCTTGAATTACCAGCTTTCAATACCCCCACCCATTGACAGAAACTGTGGTTCATCCATCAAGGTAATTTGGTTTGCCTTAACACAGCCAACATGTTGGTAAAAACACGGCTTCTATATGTCTATTCTTAAGGATCACGTTCTTTTTAAGACAGGAGACCCCATAGAGCCTGTTATCCTAAGATAGACCGTGATGTTATGCTCAATACGTCAATAAGTAGATAGGTGAAAGCAGCATCTTGCGTAAAGTCGCTACGAAAGCGTAAAATTTAAAATGTTGTTTATCCCGTTTTCTTTTAATTTGCGACCACATTTAGGTCACTGGTGAAGAATATACCGTCAGGAACAAAGTGATTTGGCGTCTGGCTGACTCGGGCGCCACCTCATCTGTTGTTTTACTTGATCTTGCTTGCGTGTATGATAAAAAGCCAAACGCGACGACGGGTCTCGGCTTTGGAATTCAACCTACAGTCAGGTACAGTCTAAATCATTTTTTGCTACTTATTATGTCTAAATCAAACAGAAAATGCTACATTTGCCATTTTCGCAACTTGGCTTTAATTTAAATTGCGGTTTCGATGGTATGCAATATTAATATTAATTCGGTTTAATTACTTACCAATTATAACACGCGCCTCATAGTTTCTAATTTAAATGAAAATTTTCAGAACGATATCCGAGCAAACCAGCCATGCATCGTTTGAAGTTGACATATCGCTGTATCGAGACAGTAGTTATTCTCCAGGAAGTTTAATCACAAGTTCACCAAGACTAGCACAAGGTAACATACAAAGCCACCTGCAATAAAATAATTTGAGTTCTGTTTTTACAACTTTCAAACATAAACATCTCTAATTTACACAGTGGATATATAGCTTGTATCCATGGTACTCTGGTGTAAGATGGGACATAACGTTAGAACCTATATCCCATATTTCCTGATCGCGTTAATAACGCTTCAATAGTCGTGAGGATGCAGTTGTTTAATTCTCTATACCATTTATTTACTACTAATGAAACATGTTCCATATTAACCCACCTTATATTGTTATACACACCGAAAGTTTTCTTGTAGTTTCAAGCGTGTTTTCTTTTCTTTAACAGGTGAAGTTCTTTACGTATCCGTAGACATGGTTTCCCTTTCTATAACAGATCAGCAAAATCAAGCTCTCGTGCTAGACAGATGCTTTGCAACAGACACCAGTTCGGAAAGAAGAAATGTATACGACTTTATACGAAATGGGTACGAACAACTTTACCATATTTTACCTATAATGTTGTACACATATAGATGTTTCATTATCATCGATTTTCTCGACGTTAATAATATTTTCCTCCGTAATATTGAACAGGTGTTCTACTCACCCTGCTTTTTCAACTGTGATACAAAGTGGAGAGTCGTCGCGAGCAAAATGGTCGTTCCGTGTTTTCGAGTGGAAGACAGAAACGAATACAAACGACATTTTCATTGTTTGCAAGTAAGTTACAATAAAAGCTACAACATGAAGCTACAACGTTTAACATATTAATTGATTTAAAGGGTATCTGTGTGTGATGCCGGTTACGAATCGTGCCTGCCAGTTTGCAGCGACAGTGCTGTGCAACCGGCGACACATGTGGGCAGTATAGAGTCGAACGTCACCGCAGAGAACATTGAACTTGAAAGTATGTTGAACAGTTTGTCAGTGACCGGTTCCGAGGCCGAGCTTTCAAATTTTAACAGAAGCAAGCGAGAAATCACAGATAAAACTAAAAAGGTAAATTTGGCGCGTTGCCGTTATTATCATCATATTCATTGTATCATTACATAGAGTTGATTATGTTTTATGAACTGCTTTGAAAACGTAGATAATATAATATGCCTGGGCTATGCAGAAAAGCGCTAATTCCTCGACACTAACAATAGAAATGTAAACGGAAATGAGTAACATACCATCAAGAGTGGCACCACGTCAGTATATATTCTAGGAACTCAATTCATTTATAGAAAGATAATTTGTAAATTTTTTGAGCACCTTATGATAAAGCTGTAAACTTTTATGCGAATATGGTGCGTTCGCATACGTTTTGGTAACTTTATCGAGTTGCTTTAAAAACAAAATACACGCCACAAATACTCAAACAAGTCAAACTAGATGTCACATACTCAACTTTCTTAAAATTTTAAGACCACGTTCATTTGAAAATCATTGTTTAAATCAACCATTTTTGGCGATTTAAACTTTCTTATGACGTAATCTCACATCCGCTTCCGGGTCTTTGTATTAAATTCACGGCTGTTGGATTACTTGCATCGTTAGTATCGACATGGTAATAGCAACTACAACTAAGCGTGACTTCCTGTGGTTCGTACATCGCTGCAGTCATTGGCACCGCAGAACCAAAATAACCCATGACGTCATAATTAGGGTGATGACGCAAACCGTAAAAACGGTCGCTCCTGTTAATAGTACGTCCAACTATCCCGTTCCGATTAATGGTTAGCAACCACGCTGACACTCGCACATTTGCACTGTAACCTGCTAAAAACACACAAAAAAACTGTCTACGTCAGACTACTGCACAAATTCACCGGATATGATACGCTTCTTACATTAAAATAACTTACTTAACCTTTTTAAAGTTCCCTCGACGACACGGATACTTGCCGAACCGAAACAAACAGCGAAGAATTGCATCAGATTCTGGATTCCAAGTCTTTGTTTCAAAAAGAATATCCGTTCTTGGACCAGGTTTGTATATGAACCCGTTAATTCTGATATTATGGATTAAGTGTCCTGATATATATTAAGTTGGGGAAGATGGGATATTTAAGCACACATCATTATCTAATATTTTTAAAATCAAAACATATGACGTTTTTGCGGTAAAACCACAATTCAGTACTACCATTTCTTTATTAATTGACGGCAAATCAAAAATATATACAGTAAAGGGGAAGGAAATGCTGGGACACCTTTTACCTTTATTTTCTGTTCCTATTTATTAGTTAACAAAGAACATAGAATAATAGAACTATATTCTCACGACTCCCATATACCGTTGTTATTTGTTTAAAACACGATCAAAATATTTAGATATTATGTGCTGAAGGTGTCCCATCTTTCCCCACCCTACTATATTAAACCACAAGGAGAGCTATTCGGCGATTATTATTATCTTGTTATTATATCAGTGTATTATCTTTAAATTACCCCTGAGGTATAAAAATCTTTTAAAGTTTGGGAATAAGTACATACAAAACTACAAAGTGGGGCAAGACGGGACAAAAAATAAAAGATTTGATAATAATAGTATAGACCGCAAATTGTAGTTGTTCTATCAAAACCATAGCCGACTGTGGTATATAGTTTATTTGCCACGTAAACTTTATGTATTACACTTTAAAACGATGTGTTTTGATGGGTTTATTCCTAATTTATGCTATGTTGACCTCTGCCTATTTTTCTCATGGTGCATTCAAGCTGAACGTCTTACTATTTGATTTAAAAAAATGTTGCAATCGCTCAAAACCGAATTGTGATATAACGACAGAAAACTACTTGGCCGGGCATTTTGTTTGGCCGTGAGAATACCGTCGAATAATACGCTAGTATTTTTTCGTCTATATTTGACTGGATATCGGTAAAGGGAGACTTAAAAAAAGCAGGCATATACCAAGTCCCGTCTTCCCGTCTTTTATCTTCAATTAACGTCACCCTATACCAATGATTTTTTAAAGTAGACCCTAACTCTCGATTTTTTACAGATGCTGGATTTGGAGAAGGCTTCATGCAATATCCTCTGCGTGAAAACGATAGCAAACGTAACTACCTGAATTCGCATAACAACGAGGAAAATGAAGTTTCAACGTGCGGGTTGGCCTCGTTCGTCATGGTTGGGTGTGCCAGTGTCGTGACGTACGTGCTCGTAGCCGCAGTTGTCAAAAGTCTGTTGACACGAATGCGACGTTGATTGCATTTAATTATTTGATATAATGCACCACATGGGCAACTCTCATACTGCCAAACCTGCTCGGAATTTTTGTGAAATTCAAGGCACGTGACCATGTGCCAACTATTAGCTTGGTATCACAAGTTGTAAATGCAACATCGCAAGCTGTTTTGTATATCTGTTATTAGCAATCATGCGTGTAACATTATTTTGCACATTAAGATCTAACTATAAGAATCAAGAACCAATACCAATTTGGATTCTGTACAGGCCAAGTTCGTCATTCTTTGCACTTAGCTCTCGGCAAACTACCCTAAATATCTAGTAATAACATAAACATGGTATCGCAAAGAATAGTTTTGTAACATCATCCCGAATTTGCCGATTCGCGTCAACGAAATTCAGCTACTTTTTACACATTTTTTTTATTACTGTGTTGAATTCCATGCTAAAAGATGATGCAAATATTGTTTTTGTTTACTGTTCGATTTTGCACTTTATGTTGCACTATAGTAAACAAAGTTATTTCAAAGTATCATATTTAAACAAGCTCAAAATTGGAAGGTGGAATGAGTCTATTTCATTTAACACATTAATGCTCCTGGCAAAACCCTCGGGCTACAATTCGCGTTGGCTGTAACATGTGTTTTTCCTTGAAATCAGTTTACTGGTCAATTCAGAGATCATATGGTTTGCCTTGTTTGTAACAAAAAACAAGTGCCTATCTTCAACGCAAATATTTATTCGTGATGATGAAAAGTTCGTCCCTGGGAATTTGGGTTGTGTAAATTTTTATACAATACTCCGAAAATGGTTCACGCAATTTAGCAAATAGTGAACGTATCTATCCACACTTTTATGAATCGCATTTTCTATTATCAAAAATTCGTGACGACAAAAATAAAACGATTAAAATGTTGTTTCTGTGTCTCCAATGAACCACGACCGTTGTTCCGCGATTTGCAAAAGGCCCTATGATGTCACACTTGTCTCTTGTTACGCACAGCAGTGTTAATGTTTGTAACATTCTATCGTGGTTGATGAAAATATTCTCATCAACTATGATTCTATATTAACATAGTATTTTCTTTTATACAAAATCATTTTAGGTGTTATGAATTGTATGCGACTGCTTTGTGCACAATATTCTTTCATAAGATTCAGAATTATAAATATTTTAGGCTTTAAGTACGTAAGCGAAAATATATGTATTATACCGTAGTTCTTGACACGTTACGATTACTTTGTATTTGAAATGCAACACTTTCTTTGTAGATAAATTTGATAGTTTAAGTCTATTGTCTGGCCACAGTAAGCAGTGTCTGATATAATATCGCCTATGGTGATCTGCCGTAGCCGTGCTAGTAATGGAATGAAACTGAAGCCTTCATTGGAATAAATCTAACCTAAAACTTATTTGAGCAAAATGTCGGAAGATAACTGTGAAGAGGATTTTGGATACCGAAAAAATGGTATTTTTCCATTTTTTTGTACTTTCATCAGTTGTATAGCCTAGTTAAATAAAGTTTTTAATTTAATGTTTACTATAGGTTCTAGTCTAATATAATATTGTGTGTTATATAGGCTACATTTAAAGTTTATTAATTACAACATGTATTACTTTATGGCAATTGCATGGTTGTTTTAAGGTTATAATTGTACAGTAAGACCAGTAATATCTTATCTTCACCATTACCTGGTTTGCAAACTTTTATCAAAGTTATGTATAACATATTAAAAGGTTATTTATGATTGGCCAAATGAAATTTTGATTTAAAATTTATTCTTGACAACCGATAGTATATTATCCAAGAAATTATATATACATATATATATCCTATGCATTAAATAGACTTTGAACTCCTAATTAGCATATTGTGAAATAAGATCCGTTTTATTTGCCAAAGTCTAGTCTAATGTTGGGATTTTAATATTTCTTCTTTAAAGCAATATAAATTATTCTAGGCTTTATTTTTGCATGCAGCTGCCGATTTATCTCAGCAAGTGTTAAGAATAAAGGTTCCTATCATAGACCCCATACTCTGCCTCCCTGCATTTTAAGTTTGGCACCGATGATGCCTATTATATGCAAACTTATTCAGTTTCCCCATACTTATGCCTGGTGATAGGACCTAAGCATGTGTGGAGTTGATTTATCAAATAAATTCCTTAATGTTCTTTAAATGATTTTTCGCGCATGAATTTAAGTTTATGATTTCAACTTTTGCAGCTTTGGCTTTGCGACTGCAGCAGAGGCGCTCGCGCAAAGTGCTAGCCGAACAAGGCATAATTCCCCGTAAGTTATGCTTCTGTGCTAAACACTAAAACAGCTAAACCTAATATATATGACACCGTCCCAACTACCTTTAACAACTTTCATTCTTTTTATCATTGGCAAGGTTCAAATGACTGCATGTTATAACATGGTGGTCTTCTAAAACGGATTTACGTTTTTTTTTGTTTTTTGAATTGTTAATAAACCTATCAACTTGGGTTTTTGACTTTTATTTTGATTAATATTCTTTTGATAACATTCCGCTCTGTGTTTCACTTAGGGTTAGGCATGATACAATTAAAAATATAGTTTTATTTATTATTTTTTTCTAGTTCTCTGTTATGTAGGTTAAATATAAGCCAATCAGTGTCCATTTTAGTGTTCATTGTATTTCACATTTTTTTCTAAATATATTCGAACTTTTTATTCTTTTGTTTTATTTTATTATTACTATACACATAGCATTTATATTATAATACATACTATCAGCCCTGAAAAGTCCCGGAACTTACTTTGAACAAGTTCAGCGCTTGCAGCGAGCAAAGAAGGAAGATTATCTTAACAGGGCAATTCAGATTCGGCCTGACAGAGACATGCTCGTACAAAAACATATTCTAGAAGGTAAGATGGGATCAAAGTGTTTATGATATTAAAAATGTAATGCATTCTATTATATCATTAAATCTAAACTGTGTTTTACATTAATGGCTGCGTTGTGACTGTTTTTTTACATTATTTTTTATATAAATTAATGGTTCAAATAAATCCACCTGATAAGTTGTAATGTCATTTAATCCCTGTGTGATTAAAACATGCTTGATGTTATCTGAATCTATAATAAAAATGTGAAAAATGTGACTTCTTTGAAATATTTATGTCACTTCTGTAGTCCTGTATAAACTGTATAAACAAATGAAATTTTAATTTAATGCTTGTTTTGCTGCCAACAGTGTAAATAAATATAGGCACAGCTGAGCTTTTAAATTCTTATTGAAAACACTTGTCAAATTGTGACAGAACGCTACATATTATGTTCAAAATATTATATTTCCTTAAAAATGCTTGATTTATTTCAATTTTTATATTTAAATGTATTATATCTAGTTTATCTTATAATCTAAGACATGTTATAATACTTTAGAACATAAGGGTGTATAAGTTTTTACTACATAATATATATCTAACTTTTCACAATAATGTAAAATATAAAATTAATTTGTAACTGGTTCTTTAAAAACAGGCAGTGTAAATATGTTATGTGTATTTACAGTGAATGTTTTAAACAAACATTGAAAACTTCTCTAAAAAGGCACTATTTCTTACTTGTTTATTAGCATATTATGGCACAATAAATAACTATTGTTTTGAATATAGACACAGTGGCTGCTGGATCAATTGTGGCAAGTCAGAAAGATTTAAAGAAAGCAAAGTTAGTTGATGATCTCAATGATAAAATTGCCTTCCGACCTGGGGTTATTGAACTAGTGGAGCGTAACATCTTCCCAGCCAATGACGACATACATGAAGCTATTAAAGGTGTGTTGTTATATATATATATTAAAGCCTATACAGATTGTAGTAGTTATGTATTAAAACTTCTCTACAGACAACTTGTACCAAACTTATTGATCACATCTACACACATATGATATATATATTTTATACAAGGTAACTGATTTGTTTTGTTGATTTAGGTGGTCATGTCCAGTATAAAAAGATCGCAGATTTTATGGAAGAGGATAGTAGTGATGCTCTTTCACCCGACCAACACCCCCCTCCTACATCAAGCCCACCTCTTATACTACAACTTGCCACCACAACCACTGCCATTGCATCTGTTGACAAAATTTCCTCCTTCCAGGTAAACTATAACAGACTCGGCATAATAATTATTTCTTTGTCTATATAAAAAATACTGTGTAGTTGGGCCACTGACAAGTAACATGGGAAGTACATTGATTATGTTAAAAAGGAAAGTTCAATCAGTCACATCACGTTCACTGTACGTTTTCAGTTAATTGATAGTTGGTCAAATCTCTTGTGGTTTAAACACAAAGCAGTCGAACAGTTGTGCACTGAACGCGATCAATTCAATATTTCATTGTAATCTCTTAATTTATAACCAATGAACCTTATACATTGGTTAATTTCCTGATATTCCAAGTTCTATACTAAATTCTAATATGATAATAGTCAACATTCAACAAAAACTACTGTATAGTAAGATGGATTGTAGTATGTAATCTGTGGCTTGACTTCAACTGTTAATATTTATTGGTAATCAATCTTAGATCGATTCGCGTACAGCTCAATTGGAATATATTTTCACACTTTCTCATTTCGTATTTTGTTACAGGCAAAAGCTGACCATAACTTTTCAAAAAGTAGCACAACGTCAATATTCACTCAGGGAAGCAGTCACCCATATCTTTCAAGACAAACATCGAAGGCAAGTATTACAACTACTACTTTCTAAAACATTGGTTTCTTTTCATATATGTCATAAAAAAGTTTTTTTCGTATATGTCGTAAAGTCTCATGATCGTTTCTTAAGTTATGGTGACGTGACGTATGTGTAATCTAAATCTGTTAATTGAGTTGCCTTTTTGCCATCGGTATTATTTTACACGACTTCCTGCACCATGATCGTGGATTTATTGCGCAGTCTACATATGTAGTATATGGCGTGCTATGTCTTTCATTCTAAAACACTTTCATGGCGCTGCAGGGTTCCAAGTTAAATCAAACCAATATTGGAATACCAAGAATATCAAATGCAAGAAGGAAAAAAGAAAAACCGAAAATGAAGAAATTCAAATACCATCAATATGTACCACCTGATATGGTGAGTGTTTTTTACATCCAATAAAAAGTGCTGTTTTTGGCATAGAACTGTTACATATTCAAATTAAGTTGTCAAGAATTTTATATTACTTACTTGTTACTACTAGTTGGTGTTATTATTCTTAATCCAGCATATTGAGGTTTGTGTTTTTTATATTCCTGTGTTACTACACTAATACACTTACCACTATGCAAATACTAGTAGTTGCCATCTATGAATACAATATTTTAATTTAAAAGATTATGTCAAAAATTATGTGATTTATTTTAAATTCTTAAGTTCCTATGTCCTTACAATTGTGGTCCCTATTGCCAAGATAGGTTGTTATGATTATCGTGCCATAACAATCAGCAATTCACTTTTGCGTGGTAGTGTGTTGGGGAAATCTATAGCATAAGATAGCGTGATTCATCAAAAGTGTTTGCGTATTTCCACACTTCCCGTGTATCGAACAATTATAGAAGGGATTGGCTTGAGCAAGTCACTCTAACTCTCTTACTACAGCCTATGCTGCAGACGTTCACTTAAAATGTTTCAATTGCGTGGTTAATAAAATACTTCATGTTTTAAATAATGAGGCAGGAAATGGTCACTTACTGCAATGTGTGTGTAAATATTTCCTTATTCAAGTTATATTCCTCGCAATCACAGCAAGTCGAGTAATGTATATATACTTTCTCCTCACCTGCTTAACAGTGACATCACAATCACCTTTCAAACATCAGTATTACATTGTTGTCAATCTCTACCCAACTAGGGTTTAAGGAGAAAGGACCTCCCGCCCCTTTTGTGAAATGGTAATGCCCCATTTACGATGGCAGATTAGCTCGTTTATCAAATATTTGCTAAAACTGTATGGTGTCCAGCAGTCTAACATGAGGCAATACAGTAATATATTGAAGACAGTAATCTGTTGGCATATTTCCACTTTACAACTCTGAGTACACAGCACTGTTTGGAAAAAAGGAGGTGTAAATAAATCATTGATAATTTGATCGCAAAAGTCGGCGCTCTGTTCAATTAATACTCATGAAAAAGAGTGACTTGTTGCATTCTGAGTCAATGGGAAACAGACAGTGGCGGATCTAGAGGGGGGTGTTTGGTGTTTGAACACCCCCCTCAGATATTTTATACATATTTTCGTTACGTAGCTCTAAACGAAAAACGGCGCGCGTCAAAGTAACGATCGTTTGTAGTTAATTAAAATCAAAATTCCGTGACTCAAAATCAACTACAATACTACAATACTGCTAAAATCTCTGTTACTGATTGTGCAACTTGTTGCAATCGTTATCTATATTATCGTATGCATATCTACATGCTAACGAAAAGATCACTCGTCTGGCGAGCCAAACTACAGGAGGTAATCCTTTAGCTGGTGGCCACCTGAAATTTTGGTTTCAAAATGTTCTATAGGCCTCACTCATACCTGCTCTCTAA